>NC_050075.1:100145826-100451146 GCF_009764565.3 Dermochelys coriacea | reverse complement strand
GACGTTCCTTCCAATTCTATGATTCTATGTATATCCAAATAAAATTACTGTTATGCTTAGAGCTTCTGAAAAGTTATTGTTTGAGAGAATAGTCTAAATTCTTCCACTGGTACTAATTACATCAGAAGCAGAACATGGCTCTTCAGCAAGGTAAGATATACTGAGGAAACCATTAAGGCTATATAAGAAATATTACATTTTGATGTATTACATTATTTGCGCAAATTAAGAAAAATTAAATAATTTCACTATTTTTAGAGAAATGTTGTCAACAGTGTGGAAAGTAATGATATCTTGGCTTTGTTTGTGAATGATTAATTAAAAGAAAAAGTTAATCAAGATAAACTTCTGCACCTGCCTAACATAGGACTGAAAGTTTATCATGTCTAAATATGTATCTCATACATTTACTGCAAATTAGTTTTTGAAAGTGAATTTCAAGGTCTAGCGATTCCGAGGTTCACTAACTCAGTTTTCATTAAGTTTTCACAAATGATCTACTGTAGCATTATTCTTTTATAGTGGTGCAGATTTAAGGCCCACTATGAAAAGCAATTATACTGTCAGAAAAGTGTATTTTGACTTATTAAAAAATTGAAAGGTTTCAGAAAACTATTTATTCTGGTGCTCAGTGGGAGTGTATGTTGACAGTGCTCTGGAAGAAAGCATTTTTTCTGCTGCATATCTCTCACCTTCTTCTAATCAGACCTTTTTGCTGAGCACTTGAGAAAGCATCACTTGGTAAATATTCATAAATAATTTAAAGTCAACAAATACAGGCTACTTTGTGATTCCAACCCAGAAACGGTCAGTTTTATTTATTTTGCTGGTTCATTAAATAGTTTGAATCAAGTTATAGCAAGGATGTACATGGATTGGTTAAAAGTACAGTGACTTAATTTTATTATATATTAAAGATGTTTAAAGGAAGGTCAAACAGTTTGATGAGTAGCATGACTCATGTCAAGACATACTTTTGGTCTAAAATTGCGTGGGCCACTTGTTTTGACTGTACTGCATTAACTCTTTTCTATTACCTCATTACCTACCACGCTGTAGCACAATACTCTAATTATGTCTGAAATCCATTTCAGCAGTAAATGTTCATCTAAAATACCTATGACTCAAAGAATTACCATAATTTCATCTTCTGTACTAAGGTCTTAAAGTATATCAAAATATGAGCAAATGATCTATACATTTCTCCTGACACTGACCTGCCAGATCTTGGGGACAGGCATGTAGGAGAATATATGGCTATTTGTCAGCTGACTTACGCCTCAGCACAAGTGGATGGAATAGGGGTAGGAAGCGGCAGAGAATGGGTGGAGCCTTGACTGGCCCCCTCCTCTTGTTACAGAGCACCAGATCAAGAGGGAAGAATTGGAAAGTACTGTGACTCAGTGGGTCCCTCTCCTTGCGTGGTGCAGCTTTCATCAAAAATTCCTTTGATTTTTTTTTTGAATTTTCTTCCAAAAACTGGCAACTGAAAGCCTAACTTTTTTTCCTACCTTGTGAAAATAATGTAATACGTTAACATGTAATCTTTTCACAAAAATTGCCATTTCATCAAAAAGCTATTTTCTGCTGGAAAAAAGTTTAGATGAAATTTGTTCAACCAGCTATAGCCCGCACGTGATCCCTTCATCAGAGCTGTGCCTTAAGTCACAGGCTAGCCCATCATTTATTACACATATTATTGCAGCTAGACAATTACAACATCACAGTACTTTTGCCATTTTATTTCATAGCAGTGCTAAAATTTTGCTCATCAGTCACACCTAACGTACAGAATAGAGTGAAATTCTGTCAAAATATTAAGGTGGCATGTACAGTATACACTGGCTCCATCAGATATTATTTAAAATGGTTAGTTTTTTCTTATTATTGACTTTCCTTAATTATATTGACCTTGCAGGTTACAGAGTGCTAATATGCAGGCTATAAAATTCATTATATACATTACAACCTTTAATTCGAAGGGGTTTAAAGAAGCAACAGAACAAGCTGTTAAATATACAAAAGTGTGACTTGCAAAAGTTTTTGGTGTTGAACAAAAAATGTCAGTAGGATCCAATTCTTTAGTAGATGTTGGTAATTGTTTATTTTTTCTATTTAACTATTAAGGGCCTGATCCTGCACAATTTATGGGAGTACCTTGAAAAGGCTTACCCTAAAACTGCCCCTCCAGGCTCATGATACATTTGCCCACTCTCATTGTAGATATAAATCATTTCTCACTGTAACCTGCTATAGCCATTTCTTCAAGAACAGTGGCAAATACCATTTAAAGGCAGCATCATAAACTAAGGGTTTTTTTTCGGCCTCTACAGAAAATAATTCACTCACTTTGTGTCTTCCTGCCTCTGAATCCTGCTTCTTTAAATGACTTAATGGCAAGAACTAGCATAAATGATCTTTTATCTGATGCCAGCGAGTCAAGCAAAGCTATGGTGTCAGTCACCTTGGAGCAGGCTGGCAGAAATACGATATATTAAATTCTGCCACTGATTTTTTTCTTTTTGATACCTACATGATACAAAAAAAGAGCTCAAGTATTTTCCAGGGCATGTACATTTTTTGATTGTCCCACTAAAAAAGAAGACTGAGCCGTGAAGAGAAATAGAGAGAGGGTTTAATTCTACCTGATCTGAAACAGCAGCATGGTGGAAACACATCACCACTGTGTAGGAGATCCAGGTTTATAAATGATCCCATATCTTTGTCCCTACTACTGACATTTTTTCCAGTTATTTTCCACTTACTCTTTGTTACTCTTCTGGAGGCTACTGAAATAGGAGTAGTGTCTTGTTCGTGCTATAATAAATTGAGAGCACTGGTTACATGAGCTGGAACCTCAAAAGCAACCTGTAGGGTCATATTCTTTATTTGAAAATAGAAAATGTTTTTATGTTTGGACGGTGGGTATTTTAATACACATAATTGCTGGTAAATAATCATAGAGACAGAAGAGACATGTTAGATCACAAGTTCCATCCTCACATGGCGAGTCCCTTACAGCATTTCCCCCATGTCCAGTTGAATTTTAATGAATTCAGTGGTGGAGCTTAGACCACTTCTTTGGGAGGTTACTCCACAGTCTGATCTCTCATTAGGAAGTTTTTTCTAAACAAGATCCTCCCTTAGGACTGTCACTATTCCAGTCGAGCTCCCCGCTTGGCAGGGCCGGCTCCAGGCACCAGCGTTCCAAGCAGGTGCTTGGGGCGGCAGTTAGAAAGGGGTGGCAGTTCCTCCAGCCGTGGCGGCAATTCGGCCGCAGCTTCTCTGTTCCGCCCAGCACAGCGGCAAATCGGCGGCAGCCTCTCCCTTTTGCCAGCTGCGACAGCAGTTTTTTTCACTGCTTGGGGCGGCAAAAACTGTAGAGCCGGCCCTGCCTCTTGGCCACGCACCAGATTGCTGTGAGGGTATACAGCTGCTGAATCCCCAAGTGTTTTAAGCCTCTGAAGTTTGAATGGAGTCCAGACACTGCTGTTGTATGAAGGCTCTGGCCATATGCTTAGGGTGCAGACCTTCCATCAAGCACTCCCTCCTGAAATCTGTGATCATGTGCCCCCCTGAGAAACCCAGCCTCTAGAACCAGTGCTGACTCCTCAGACCTGCCTGATAGCTTAAACACACCCTCTCTTCCCGAATTACAGCCACGGAGAGTTCTGAGCTCAGCGTACCTCTTCCAAGAGCAAGGGAAATCATATAAAACAGGCAGCCTTTGCATAGGAGTCTAAATCCATTGCTCTATACTTAATCTACTTAAGCTCTATGCAAAATTTATTTCCCTGCCACAGATTCCTCACCACTCCAGAGCAATGTTTGGATCAGAATCAATCTTTTTCTTGTGAGATCCTTTTAAACCCTGCTCCATTGCCTCACTCTCATTATCCTGATTCTGGTAACTTTCCATTCCTCCATTTTCCCCCTCCCTGAAGACAAGTAGAAGGAAGTATCTTCTGTCAGGTCTAGCAATTCTCCTTAGCATATCTAATTCTCCAGAGAAATCACAGTTGGCTAAAGTACTCTCCACTGTCCCTAGTTGAGTGGATATATGCTAGGCACTGTCAGTCCATGGTAAATGCACATAAACAGAGGAACGTTCCATGATACAGTAATTTCCATAGCAACAACTTGTGTACAACCTTAAAAGTTTTATTAGTTTCCCCAAATCATCACAAAAACACATTTATATGATCACAAAATCATAGAAACATAGAACTGGAAGGGACTTTGATAGGTCAGCTAGTCCAGTCCTCTGCAGTAAGGCAAGACTAGGCATTATGTAAACCATGCCTGACAGGTGTCTGACTAACCTGTTCTTAAAAAACCTCCAATGACAGAGATTCCATAACCTTCCTAGGTAATTTGTTCCAGTATTTAAACTTACAGTTAGCAATTTTTTCCTAATGTCTAACTAAATCTCCCTTGATGCAGCTTAAGCTCACTATTTCTTGTCCTGTCCTCAATGGACAAGGAGAACAATTTATTACCCTCCTCTTTATACAACATTTTACGTACTTGAAGACTGTTATACATTCCCCCTGCCAAACCCCCCTGCTGCAAATCTTCTCTTCTTTAGAATCATAGAATATCAGGATTGGAAGGGACCTCAGGAGGTCATCTAGTCCAACCCCCTGCTCAAAGCAGGACCAATCCCTAACTAAATCATCCCAGCCAGGGCTTTGTCAAGCCTGATCTCAAAAGCCTCAAAGGAAGGAGATTCCACCACCTCCCTAGGTAACGCATTCCAGGGCTTCACCACTCTCCTAGTGAAAAGCTTTTTCCTAATATCCAACCTAAACCTTCCCCACTGCAACTTGAGACCATTACTCCTCATTCTGTCATCTGCTACCACTGAGAACAGTCTAGATCCATCCTCTTTGGAACCCCCTTTCAGGTAGTTGAAAGCAGCTATCAAATCCCCCCTCATTCTTCTTTTCTGCAAACTAAACAATCCCAGTTCCCTCAGCCTCAACTCATAAGTCATGTGTTCCAGTTTAGACTAAATAAATCCAGTTTTTTCACTTTTTCCTCAAGATCATGTTTTCTAGATTTTTAATAGTTTTTGCTGCTCTCCCTCCTGTTATGTATACTCTACTGCCAAACTCAAGATATAAAAAATTCATGAGTCAGACCGCCCCACCCCCAATCAAAGTTGTTGTTTTTTAAAAAATGGTCATATTGTGCTTTTTCTGTCTGCTTGCTCTGCCCCAGGAGGTAGGCAAGTGGGGCAGGTAGCCAATGAGAGTGAGTTTCCTCTAGGCAAGGCTAACATTCACTAGATGGCTACAGCTTCTCATGTGATTTGGGAGACGGGCTCCAGGCCCAACTGAAATTTCATCACTCATGGAAAAAAATCACAAGAATTGGCAATCCTGGGATGGGAACTCCCAAGTTCAATATGTATTCAAGTAGGAAGTGATTGTGATCTGCTGTTATCTAATGGAATTACTTCCTTTTTTAGGGGACTGCATCAGTTTTTTATTTATTATGAGGTCATGCTAGTAAAATTTTTTGAATGCTTATGAATGTGAGACACTGTTAACACTACCTGAAGCAAAGGAAAGCAAGCAGAAGCTGTAAATGTTCATAGGAAGATGGCATACTTCCATGACTAAGGCACTGGACTGGAAATCTAAAGAGCTAGATTCTATCCCCGGCAATACCACTGAAGTGCTGTGTGACTGAGGTCAAGTTTCTTCACCTCTCTCTTTCCCCTGTCTCCTTTTTCTGTCTTGTCTATTTAGACTGTAAGCTCTTAAGGATGTCTGTCTCTCACTATGTGTTTGCATATTGCCTAGCACAATGGGGTTCTAATCTTGATCTGAGCAAATAAACATCATTGTAATATTACTACTACTAATTATTACAATAATTTTCTATGAAGCTCTTATACACTCTCCAACACCAGTCTGCAAATGCCAGTCCATATGCAGAGTGGGTGAGATCTCTTTTATTGGACCAACTTCTGTTTGTGAGAGAGACAATCTTTTGAGCTGAAGGAGAGCTTTGTGTAAGCTCGAAAGCTTGTCTCTCTCGCCAACAGAAGTTGATCTAATCAAAGGTATTACCACCCCCACACTGTCCCTCTGGTATCCTGGGACTGACATGGCTACAACAAGACATCATATTCCATTTGCAGGGCATCTTGTCTGAGCTTTTCTGTTTAGTACTTATTTACTATTATACACACTATACTTTGAAGTTCATTGAAAGGGTTAAATTAATTCCATGGCTAGAGTGAGTGATTTGCTGGCAGTGAATTCATGCAAAGCTAGGGCTGCTGAACTTCAACAGCTGACACTGGCTTCTGCAGGTGCATCATCACAGATGGTTACATGTCATTACTGCCACAGAAGTGCTACTGAATTCACTACAGTTTGCCAGGTTATGCAGAATACTGTATACACAATATGCTAGAGAATTCAACTAGCTCTGGATGCTGTACATTCTGGATTATCCTCAGTACAATGGTATCAGGTATAACATGATTAATAAATAGGTGAACCTAAGGGTACCAATTTATTCTCTATCAATTTCACTCTTTGTTCTATAGATTTCTGGAGACAATAGTCATATGTAAGCAATCATCACCTTCTATGCTCATGGCCTCTTATGGAAGATGGGCTTCTGCAGGGTCAGGAGTGGAGCTTTGTGATGCTGCACTAGATTGTCACCACTATCTTCCACAGGTTTTGTCCTAAAGGAGTGGGTTTTCTGCTCATTTCCTACCCTCCTCAACAAACATCATATGGCCTGATGTTTGTATAGTCAGCAGATACCTCCTCATTGATTTCAGTTCCTATCCTCATGCCTCATTTTAAGAGAGGAATTTTTGATATAGAAATTGCACTCAAGTTAATAACCAATTTAATTTTTTTCCCATGATCCTACTGCTGGCAAATGGATTTTTCTCAGAAGTATTTTAAAACTACAATTCTACTAATGTATCTACTTGATAAATTGCTCATCATGTGTGAGAAAACCAAACAAAGTTATAATAACCTGGATTTCAGAGAATAAAAGTATCAGCAATGGCTCAATTTGCAGTTCATTTTACTTCCACTCAGAGATTTATATGAATTAAAATGGAACACAGACCAAGGACAAAGGAATATCAAGAAAGTCACTCTGTTACTTAACAGTAGCATTAGGATTGGCCACTGACAAATGTGGACCTCTGGAAGGTAAAGTCTGGTCATTATGCATTTTCCTGAGATATAGAACCTTTCAGTAATGGGAAAAAAATGTATATATGCACATGGAAGTGTTGAGGTATTATTTTTCCAAAAGGTTGCAAAGAATAAGTAACTACAGGAGAATTATCCACTCTTTGGTAACCTGGCTAAAATACAGAAATTGCATCTTACAGTAAAATTGATACTATGACAACTAGAATGTGTGGGAGTTAATCAGACTGTTGTATGGCTGATCATTAATTTACTGATAAAAGTCAAGTAACCTCCAAAAGACGTCTGATTCTGCTCTCTCGGTAACATTCCGGAGGTTGTGTGCAGAGTCCTTACTGGCCTGTGCCTCACATCATTCAGCAAGGACCTTTCCATTTACCAGCAGCAGAATACTTTTCACTGGGGGCTGTAAATCCCATAGAAACAAATTTCTAAGGAGGAAACACATACAAAGGTATTAGATTTGGAAGGGGCTTTAGCCCCAGACACCCAACCTTTTGCCCCAGACCATGAAGGAAAGATGTTGATGGCTCCATAAAGAGGCCTATCCAGTTTTCCTCATCCAGAAATGTGATGGTTATGGTAAGCTGGGATGAGCCTCAAGGCTGTGGGTTAAAGTGGGAAAAATAAGGGTTTGTTACAGGTGTGCAGACAGTGTTAACAAATAAAACCTCAGACAGGCAAAGAAAACATTGAACAGATATATGCACAGAACCGAGCAATTTTAAAACAACTATGGATTTTGGTTAGACTGGTCTTGGAGAGAAAGAAACAATGTGTGTGCTCTTTAAGCCCCTGATCCTGCTCAGATCAAATTGATACCAAAAACTCCCATTACCTTAAATGGGAAAAGAACCAGGCTCTACACCAGTCACAATGCAGTACAAGAACATTGACAGAAGCAGCAACTGCCCCACTGTGAAGGGACACGGCCCCATCCCACTGAGAACAAGCCTAGCAAGTGTTCCTGCACTCGGGTAGTGACAATTAGGCACACCTGCAGGACATGCTATAATGGAGAAGGAGAGCTTAAAAAGGTGAAACTGTCTACAGAGCAGGGGGAGGGGAAGTTTCCTCAAGAGGAGTGGCTGTTAGAGAGCCCAGTAGCCAGTAGCTAGGGGAGCCCAGCTCGAATCAGTGACTAGCCTTCCCTTTCCACCTTATGTTTAGGGCAGACAGACACTGACGCCCTGAGAGGGGTTCTAGACTTCTGCTCTCCATCAATGCCATGTAGCTGGACTGGAGGAGCAGTGCCAGAGATTGGAGGCAACTGGGTTCAGAAAGGACCCTGGGAGTAAGCTTAATTCCCACAGGGAACAGTGAGCTTGCCCAGGAGTGCATGTTGCACAGGGGACCCAGGGACAAGAGATGTATAGAAACAATGGCAAACCCAAACTGATCGCTGGCTGACTACACTCACCAGCATCCAAATACATAGAATAATCACTTCGCTGTAAATTATTTGCTATCACAGAACTGAAACAATTGTAATATAACAGTGTCCAAGGATCAATGTCTCCTGCTCTTAAAAATAAACATCTTGGCTTTACCTTGGAAGTTATTTTCCATAAATATCACAATTTGCTTTCATATTTATGCGACAGCAGCAGGAGACCATTATCCTATGACAATAAATGTTTAATACCATTGGCATAATGCTTAATTAAAATTGATCCTTTTTACCATTGATTTGTTTGTTTGCCAAGCATACCCTGAAGCAAAACATTTGTGTTAGTTTTGGGGAAAGCAGTGGGGAATAAATCCTTCATTATTTAATTTATGACCAAATCCAAATTTGAACTCAGGCCTCTAAGGCAAAAACAAACATATTCCAATGAGTGTATTATACCTCTATGGCATTTCAATCTCCAGTTGCATATTCTTTTTGCTAGTTCCTTTCACAAATGGTTTCATTGATTAAAATTTAATATCTTTGTTCTCAAATCTTTGACTTGTTCTGCACATCTTCATTCTGAGTAATTTCTGTTGCAGGACTACATATTGGTTGAACAGAATTTAACAAGGAAACATGAAATACAGTATATGTCCTTATATGACATGTGCATCATGAATAGTAAGAAACAGGTACAGGATACCTGTATAAATAATATATATCACGAAGGAAGGTCTGGAGACCTGCCCCTAATTCACATTGTTGGCAAAAGGCAAAACTAGTTAGGGGATTTCCCAAGAGCCTGACTGAAATTAGATACAACCAGACAACCTGGGGAAAAA
The DNA here is from genome assembly GCF_009764565.3 of Dermochelys coriacea. Classification (NCBI taxonomy): domain Eukaryota; kingdom Metazoa; phylum Chordata; order Testudines; family Dermochelyidae; genus Dermochelys; species Dermochelys coriacea. The sequence continues at coordinate 100,441,712 of NC_050075.1, read as the reverse complement.
GCATCTGAGCTTTGAATGGGGGTACAAAGGGGCATTCATCCCTTGAGCACCTCTGAGCAGTGGGGTGCATTACCACATTCCTTTCTCATCCCTGGTATCTCCTGCAGGCTGCTAGCCAACCTTGGTGGGTCTTAAGTGGCCTGGCCCTCTGGCCAAGTCACGAAGTCCAAATGAATCCCTTCCATGATTCGACTTTATCAAAACACTTTGTTCCAGCCTTACCGAAATGAAACATTCAGATTTTTCATTTAGAAGAAACATTTTGTTAAGAATTTTATATTATGTTATTAATATAAAATAAAAGATTCAAAGTCAAAACCAAAATATTTTGATGGAACCACAAATTTAATATTTCAAAAGAAATTTAAAATTGTGAAATTTCTCGAGATATAGAAAGTCTGGTTTCCACACAGCTGTAAGGTTCTGTGAGAAAGGAGCTTACATTTCTCTATGGACAGCAAGTGATACTGACAGGCTGACTAGGTGATCAGAGAAAAGGGAATGATTTCAGAGCATGTTAGCTATTCACTTTTGGTTTTTTCTTTCTTTTTTTTTTTCCCGCTCTGTTACTAAGCTGGGAATGCCTTACACGTTTTGGTTTATGATAAATATAAATCTATATATGTTAAGCAAACAGCTTCATTTCTTTTTATTCTATTTAACTTTCTGTTTTTAATAAATCTTTGTTTTGTCAGATCACTGATGCATTTGGTAATTTCATGCAAACATCCCCAAAGAGAAGAGAACCCAGTAACTTTTAAGGAGAGTTGCTCAAGGATAGATTTTATGGAACCTCATCCCACTCTTAGACTTGCTCATGGGCATGGACAAAGATGCCCTATGCCAGGGAGTTGCATTGCCATCGGACTGCAGATGATGAAAAAGAGAAGCCAAAAGGACAAGGCGGAAAGAAGAGCTGGGTGTTAGTGTTGGTCACACTAGTATGTTACATTTACATCATTTTGAAAACAATCCTCATTCCCAAATTCTGGAGGATATTTACAATCGTAAATAATGTATTGCTAAGGACATTTGTGGAGATACAGTCCATTAGGGTTTGAACCATTCTCCCATCTTTCATCTCTGTATGAATGAAATTAATCCTGAACAATTGCAAATGACTCCCCCAAATAACTAAAACCAAGCTGACATCTGTAATGGAACAATGAATACTAAGAGAAATTAAAAAATGGAACAAAACCAGTCCTGGCCAAGAAAGATTGTTTTAGCTTTAGCATGTTGGATGACCTTAAAGTGTGCATTGTGTCATTCTGGAGGCCAGAAAAGAGAAGGTTGCAGCGCATGAGTCTGAAAATATTTCTTAAACATCAAGACTATTTTAATAGGTGTTAAAATAGTACTTCAGATCATGGTAGTAAATATCTTTGTAAGAAATGGTATATAACTTTGAGCTGTTTGCAAAGAACTGGAAATAATAAACGAATACAGAATGATAAATGCATACATTATTAATTTTCTTATTTCATAATTGCAAAGCCTTTGTTCTCTGTTACAGAATCAGGATGTGTCCTGCAAAACAACTATTCTCCTGATGGAGAAGTGAAATGGGGGATGGATAGATTAGCATTAACCACAGGGCTTCCCATTTCATAAATATTTGTATTCAAAGAGAAGATGTAGGATGTAGCAAACACTGGAGTCAGAGAAAATAGGTCATATTGCTGTGTGACTTACTGTTTACAGTTATAGGTGGTCACAAGGGTGGGTTATGGGAATGGTGAAGAATAGAGCTCACATGCTCTGGTACAGGTCTAAGATTGAAACATGGTGAGGGTGTGTCATCCTAGCAAAAAAGACTTTTAAATAAAATGAATATGGAGACATTTTATTTTGGTCTGCTTCTTACCTTTTATGGTCTTTGAGCCAGATCTGAAATATACCTGTGTGTTAACACAGTGCCGAGCACACTGGGACCCCAATCCTGATTGGAGGCTCTAGACACTGCTGTAATATAAATATTAAGGAATAACAAATGCAATGCAAAGATATGGTTTAAGATAATTATGGACTCAATGGATGAGAGTCTTCCTTCTGAGTCAGGACTGAGTCTCTGCAATGGTGATAGAAGCTACTGCAGGAGTCATCTTTCCTGTGAGATGGAAAACCATAGGTCTGACCACTTCTCATAATTAAAAACCCCACATCACTTTTTTGCAACAGGGATCTACCCTGGTCAATTCCAACTCAGGGTGTAGAATACTGTTTGGTATAGAATACTTCAGGTTCCATTCTAGGATTGAGGACAGTGACTCTGGACTGTAAAACAGCCATATTCTTAATTAATGTTTGTAAATTGCTTTGAGTACCTTGTATTAAAGGTACAACAAAAATGCAAAGGCGGATGTGTGACTAGTGCATGGTATGAAGATAGATCACATTGAGCATAATATTCAATAAGGAATGTCAGTGAGAACAAGCTCATGATGATTATAGAAAGGAGAGAAATGAATGCAAATGAAATCTTCCTATGTTATTGACAGCTACACTGAGATGTGTGTGCATGTATTCATGTCTGACTGCAGACTGAATTTATTGTTAGTGTTTATTCAATCAATATCACCATGTCTAAGGGGATTGAGAAGGAACTAATAAGGACACACACAGTTTAGGGTAAACAGATCTGGTTCCAATGAAGCCCACTTGGTTTGGCAAGTGAGCATTAAATGAACTATTTTTTGAAGCTTGATGGTAGCCTATTCACCTGACAACAGAAAGATGATGACTTGCTTAAGATTAATCTGGGGGGAAATTTTAACCTAACTGGTTTTCTATTTTAGTCTCCTCAATTCTAGGGTAGACCAGGGATCTGGTTCAACCTTTGCCATAAGTTAGAGCAGCCTCAAAGCTGCTCTAATCAATGCCAGGCTGCCCATGGACCTAAAGGACCCTTCTGGCAGCTGGGAGTAGTCAAAGTACAGTAGGGCTCTGGCCAACCCCCTTTCCTTTGGCTACACAGTGTGGTGGTATAGATGATCTAACCCAAAGATTTCCCCTATGCCATGGGAATTCCCAGGTGGCAAAATCTGCCAATTTTGCCACCTAAAGAGGCTGTAGCACAATAAAGAATCTGACACTGAAATTAAACCTTCACCATCTACATTATGGTAAAAGATGGAGGTAAATACTTGGAAACCAAACAGTCTGACAAAAAACAACTTCCCAGATGAATTTGAATACGGTATCACAGATGTGCATGGCACTGTACAAACATGTAAGAAGACAAACTACTTGTCCTCAAGAGAAGCCTGAAATCTAAGTAGATAGCAGCAATTCTATGTAATTAGATACAAGTCAATGAATGAGTTGTAAAGAGGGAGTAGAAGGCAGACCGATAAATTACTTGGTGCACAAGAAGAGAAATCTGCTGCACGAACTAGGTATCAAGCCTGATTCTAACACCACTTGGACCAGTGTAAATCAACAAATAATTCCACCAAAGACTGATGTGTGTGTTAGGGGAATCAGGCCCATAAAGTCAACAGTGAGCAGAAGAGACAAAAGGAGCACTCAGGATAGAAGTTTGGGCAGAGCACAATGAGAGTATAAGAGGAGAGGAGATCTTAGAGTTGCAGAGAGTGTTAGCTGTGTAATCTTGAAGATGAGGAGCTTGAACTTGGTATAGGAATATGGAGGAACCAATGAAGGGGATCTAAGACTAAGAAGGTATGGAGCAATGTCAGAGAAAGAGGCTTTTATTGCACCATTTTGGGTAAGCTGGATTGCAGGGAGACAAGGAGCAGGGATGCTGGAGTGAACATGGCTACACTGAGAGATGCTGCTAACACACCCATGGAAAGGGCACCTGGCAATCTATGCAGAACAGCATTTATAAAAACATAGATATGCAAGTTCCAAATAACAAGGGCCCAGTTATATGAGATACTGAGTTTTCTCAGTACAGATCAAAGTTGAAGGATCGCAGACCTTCCTAAGATGGCACACAATACATTGCAGGATTGAACACTTAGTGTTCCTGTGAATAAATTTAATTAATTTATTTTCTTCACTGTGCCTGTATAGGACAATAGGAACAGCCATACTGGATCAGCCAAAGACCCTCTGCTCCAGGATCCAGTACCAGGTGCTTTAGAAATAGATGTAAGAATCCCACAATAGGTAGATGTGGAATAATCTGTCCCACACATTAGGTATCATCCTGATCTCTGATTGTCAGAGACTGGCTTAAGCCCTGAAACTTGAGGTTTAATATTCCTTTCCAAATCTTTGTTATAATTATGATAACTAATATTATTGTTATCCATATAAATGTTCAATCTGTTTTTGAATTCTGAGAAGTTCTTGACCTCAATGACTTCCTGTGGCAATGAGTTCCATAGACTAATTATATGTTGTGTGAACAAGTATTTCCTTTTATCTTTTTGAATTTTCACCTTTCAATTTAATTGACTGTCCCCTACTTCTGTTGAAGGTAAATAATCACAATCTTTTCAATTTCTCTTTATATGAGATTTATAGTAGCATTTACTTCTTTCCTTTGGGATAGTAGCAGATGCACTTGCACCAGGTACCAATTTAGTAAGGACTAAGCCTGGCAGAGATCCTTAGAAAGGAATACTATGGCCCTTTCAAGGGGATGGGCCACATCACTTAATGTGGAGCTGCACACAAGTTTGGAATCAGGTCATGTGGTCAAAATATCTCAACCTTCTGATAGGCAAAAAATGATACTCAGTACTCCTGATGGCAAAAGAAAGTTTGTCCGGAGAAAGAACTGAAGTATTTGATTTGCCAAGATATATAATACCTCTAATAATCATCAGAGAGGAACAAAAACTCTCAGATGTTGCATTAAAAGACTTTGGCTTGCTCTATACACAATGGTACCAGAGCTTGGCTGCTGCATTAAAGTAGCCCAGTGTAGGACTTCTGCTTTATGACAGAACTACATAGTCACAAGAATCTATTAGCATAATATTCATGTACTCTATGAGCACATATGAGAGAGGAAATCAAGTCTATTTTTGCAGATTCAAGAGGTTCAGATAACCAGTCAGATGTCTGATTATTTATCCAAAAAAAGAATCCCAAGAGTAAAGGTCTATGTATTCAAATGTCTCCACTATTTTTGGATGCCTCACCTTTTAGATGCCCAATTTCTGATAGCTACTTCCTGATTTTTTAAAAATGCTGAACATCTGCAGTGTTCACTGACGTCAACAGGAATTGAGGGTGCTCAGAACCTTTGCCAATCAGTCTGTAAGAGTCTTGGGTTGGCTACCCAGAAACTGAGGCACCCAAATTAATTGGCACTTTTGAAAATTTGGCACTTCATCTCTTCAGGTTTGCCCATCACCAGCAAAAAAAATAATGCATACCTGTTCTTAGCTAGGTCTTTATTGTAGTGAAATATCATTTGTTCAACTCTTCATGACACTGATATAAGAAAAATCAATCACACACACGGGCAAGCCCAGAGAGTCATATTAAGGGCCCAGTCCTACTCCCTGTGAAGAAAATGGCAAAATCCCATTCACTTCAGTGGTGCAGGATCTGGTCTTTAATCCTTACTCAGGTGACACTCCCATTGGTTTCAACTGGAATTTTGCCTGAGCAAAGATTGATTAAAAAATAAGTAATTCCACCAGGATTTGTCATTCATGAGAAAAGAGTTAAAAAGTAACATTTACAAAGAGGTGTTCGATAAATTACATGCAAAATTCTTATAGACGCACAGGATTTAATAATAGTACTTTGCAAAGGTACAACTGTCAAACATGACTGATATTCATGACCACACAAGCAGTTATTTTACAGGTAGAGTCTTAATTTAACCTCAGTGATGGAAATATATAGTTCCTGCCATACAATTACAGACCTCTGACTAATAATAATAATAGAGAATACTGAAAAATAGTAGGCACAAATGCTGGGTTTCTTATTTTTTTTTTTTTAGTGATTTAGTTGAGTGGGAGAGCGAAGATGTGATAGATAGGGAAGGCAAAAGTCATTTGTTTATATTATAGTCATGCAATGCCAAGGTAGGTGCTTGCTCTTTGTCATCCCATTTCTTTTTCACAATAAACAGAAAACACACGGAGTAAATTTATTTGTTTATTAGCAATGTAATAGGTTGGTAAGAAAGGTACTCTAAACCCACCATTCTTCTTTTAAAATATCAACTGGCAGTAAAGTGCATGTACCTTTGCCCTTATAGCAAAATTATTTGTCTCCTAAATTATCCACACTATTTTTTTTTCAAAGAACAGAAGCAGGCAGTAAAAATTTATATGTATAATTGGTCAAATCTTGAAGGTATTTATGGTATTATTATATCTAAATCTGTCATTCTCCTGTTAGTGTAAAAATAAATTCACTTTTAAGTAGAAAATTGATAAAGCCTATTTCAGTAGGACTATATATTATTCATTATTGACAGTCTCTCCCTTCTGAGTTTGTTTTCAAAAGGATATTTGAACAGTGTGCTTAGCAAATTTTAAATGTAAGCTATGTTGCCATTTACTGACTCCAGTTAGACTTACTATTCCTAATAATTTAGAGCCTATCTGTAACTTGGCCTATGTACCTGTGCTGGAGATTAACAGGCATGAAGACTTCCCCTGCTCTCATGCAAGACTTTCCTGCATCACCACTCTGCGCGCCAAGGTGAGAGGAGGCTCAGTGAGACCTCTAATTTCTGCTCAGCTGCCTGCTCATGGTTGGATGGGGAGTGGGAAAGTGGGCATACCTGAGCTCTGGCGGTAGAGGGCTGCCAGTCAAGTTAATAACCACTCTGGGGTGTTCCTGTGGCAGCACAGGTACATTCCACCCATTCCTCGGGGTGAGGCATAAAAATCTTTATCTTGCCCAAACTGTTGAGGAGATTGTTGGAAATAAGAGGGGGAGCAGAAGTAAATGAGAACAAAGAGGTAGATGGGGTGAGATTATGAGGAGCTCGGCAGGTGATAAAACAAGGAGTTTGACTTGGATGGGATAAAAGACAAGAAACCAGTGATCGAACTGAAGGAGGGGACAATGGCATGGTCTCAGCAGGAGGACGGGAAGAAGATTACAGCAGCAGCATTGTGGAAGGAGTTCTTCATGCTGACACATTTCAGAACATTTAGTCAAAAGCCAAGAACCGGCATAGACCAGGAACTTGTCTGTGTTCTCCCACTCCCACTGTGTCTTATCCATCTTTGTGCTGCAATGCCAAGAAAAGCAGAGTGCCACACAGTCAGATTTTGAGCTGGTGGTACATCCATAAGGGAAGCTGGTCTCACTGTTGCCAGCTTGGACTCCTCTCCCTTCACACTGATTAATGTAGTGGAAATGCTGCTCCACCTCTGTGACTCTCATATTAGGCCAGAATTCAGCTTTGGCAGCAAACACTGAAGAAAAATGTCTTGGCTAACATTAGTAAAAACAAGTTTCCTGGAGAGACATCATTAGCCCATTGAATTAGTAGTAGATGTAGAAAATCTTCCAACAGCTTTTTCTCCCACTCCCACACCCCCACATATGGAATGGAGAAAATTCTTCTGTATATTTTTATTGGCTTGCCAACCTGCTAAGTCTTCTTTTCCATAAGATGAACAACACAGAGTATGTCACATTCTTCCAGCTTTTTCCTTCACTGGGGTTGAACAACCTGCATTTCTGATGAGAAAGCCATCAAACAAAGTGGATCTGATGTTAAAGCACATCATAATATGGGAAAATTAATCAAAAATTGGTTTCCAGGATTTAGACCATTTTAGACAATAAGAGAGTGTGCCACTAACTTTAAATGACATTAAGAAGCCCTTTTAACTTCTTATGTAATTTAAAATAGTACTGTAACTTGTGCAGTAATGCACATGTAAACTGGGCTGTCAGAATGAGTTGGATTAAGCAGAGCTGCCAGATGAATTGCTCCTTCTAAGAGACCACCCGTTGTGTCTGTTGAGTCGGTTGCCCTTTCTAACCAGTCTTGAGGGCAGGCCAATCTTACCAGCATGAAGGAACCATCTGCGTAGACATGGTTAGCTTTTTCTACCAAACTGTGTTCCTTGCTATACCCCAACAAATATCCTATGGATGCCCCTCTATAGGGCCAAAGATCTGTAGCAAGGTGGAAGACCAGAGTCATGAATGGGCCATGCATTGTCCTTCCATGTAGAAGAACTGGCAGACAAATAATGTAGAATGGGAGCTCATTAACTCATCTGTGGACACCTTGTACTGGGAAAAAACCTTTGAGGCAGGGATAGCTGAGGGAAGTCCAAGCTCATAAATCCACAGTAGTTCCACTGTTAGGGAACTGGTTAGAGCTACAAGGGGCCCTGGAGTTAAGTATGGAGGCACACAGCTTCCATGCAGTATCCAATGGATACTGGCAGATCCACGGTGTCTGGGGACAAAACCAAAGTCCTTCTGTAGGGCACTATCTTCTTCACTGCAATGGAATGATTCAGAAACATTCCACAAGGGGGACTGACAACATATTTCAGCCCCAGGCTCTATATATCCTACCAGGCCTTACTTAATAGTCAAGATCATTTGAATTAATGTTCAGAGAAATCTTTGAAAAGACATTGTATCAAATACTTTAATAAAATCCAGATCTAATTCATCTCCCATTTTCCTTTTATCCACTATTTAAACACCTTCAGGTAGACAAAAACCTATACAACCTTTCTCAGTGAACTCATTAAATATATGGTGTTGGACTGTCCCCATGCCACTTCTATTGCTTTTGTTTATTTTGGTTCTGATTATACGTACTGGTTGAATTCTTCACTGATTTAGAGTGCATGAACTCCCGGGTTGCTCAAGCTGTCAATCAGTACAGAATTTGGCCATATTTGCATCAATCCTATTATCAGATTCTTACATGTGATGCATTTAAGCACAATAGCAGGAGCTAGTGAGAGTCAGTATGGCACACAGGGTATGAACACTTGCAGTGGCCTATAAGCAAGTTTAAAAATAAATCAATTAAAAGCTTTCTTTTTAAAATGTCTTCTGAACTTCTTGCAGCAGCCAAAATGTGGTGCCACTGAATTTAAAAAGCAAAGTCTGTCAGTACCTTCAATGAATCAGAGTACTGAACTTAGGAGTCCTTGTAAAATGAAATTCATCATTTAAAGTTTACTTTTTCTTCCCCTCTCCACCCTCAAAAATCCCACGAAAATTTAAAAAAACAAACCAAAACAAAATAAAAAATACAACAGTTAAAGTGGATAACAGATACAGGAATGAAAAAACTTCCTATAAACTGAGAGTTGACATGAGCTATATATCTTTAAATGTGGGTGCTCATAGCTCTGTTTCAAACCTGTTCAATATTGGGTAGGCTTTTACTGGGACAAATGAGGCTGCTGCAAGTTTTTACCAAGTTATAAAATTTTCAGCATCACAATAAATTGTGAGACAAGGAGGAGAGAGATGCAATTTAACAAGGAACACATAACTTTTCATTGAAGGAATGCTCAGTTGTGGGACAAGGCAGTAAGAGTGAGAGGTATGGTGAACATCATCAATATCTTATCCACTTCTTTCTGGGTTGTCCTTGGAGGTTGGTCCATAATTTACTTATCCAAGGTAAATTTAGCACAAGTGCTGCAATTTTTCCTTTCATGCTGATGATGAACTAAAATAGCCCCAGAAAAAAAAATCTGGGGAGATTATTTATACGGCACAGCATGTATTATTTTTACCTTCAGAGGATCACATTTTGGTAGTAATACTAACTGCGTGCATGCACACACACACACAAGGCCAGTATGATCAATGGTAGGGGTCAATAATCCCATTTCAGAAGCAATCCTACTTCAGAGTGAAATGAAACAGAGTAAAGTCTAAAGTAATAGAATATGACAGAGCCACATTCACTGCCCCATCCTCCACATATGAAAACAAATACATTTCTACATGAGGAAATCCTAGTTGGCAAGTCAGATCTAGTCACACAGTAAACACATAAGTAATGGATGACTCCCACGTTTAGAAGTTGCCTTTTTCAATTCACTTTAATAGGTTCTTGGAAGTTCTGGCTTTTTGTTGAACTAAAATCTGAACGATTAACCTTCAGGTTTCTTTGCAAACAAATGGTGCATCTCGTTAGTTCAGTATTAATCAAATAATTTATTCTCTCTTTATATACTTTGTAAAAGCCGCAATATTGCAATCACTACATGTATTGTACATTGGTTAACTCAGTGAATAATCTATAAGCAAACACAGTACCTTTAGAATTACAATTGTGAACACGTTATTGGTGATTGCCAGATGACGTCTTTGATCTGTGGAGAATCACAGACCTCTTTGGAAATGATGGGCAGGCTAGCTTCCCTTCATTTTGGCTAAATGGAAGAATAATTAAGCTCTTTAATGGGAGTAAGACTTCTTTGGCTTCACTGAGCTTTTCAATCAGGCCCCCTAATCTCGTTGTGCCTCAGTTCCTTATCTGTAATCCTTCCCTAATTCACTATTTGTGAAGATAAATTCAGGAACAATTTGATGCAACAGGATACTATGGTGATGGGAGCAATATAAGGACACAGACAGACAGATTCTGATTGGAGCTTTGGGGTGACTACTGTAATACAAATGTTTAATAATAATGATAATAAAAGTGAAAATGTATAGCAGTGGCTACAGAGAAGCAGAGTGAAGGGAGAAACTGCATTCTTCTCATTCTTGACCTGCATCACTCTTGCTTTTCTAGGTCTGGGTCTCTCCCAAAGTCACAATACTAGCTGGGCCAATCTGTGGGATAATTTTGTGATAGAGAAGGACCAACAAACTGGAATAAGACAAACCAACACATTTTCTTTGGTGACTGAAACAGAATTTGACCGTACCTATCCAATGATCCAGAGTTAATGCACTGAAGTCTGAAGGACTAAAAAGGCTAATGCATTAAAGTCTGAAGTGCTTCATTACCTATCGCCACCTCATATGCTACTTCCTGTTATTGGCGCACCAGCCATCAATCCCAGGGGAAACAATGGAACAGTTGATATGGGATTCAATTGATAAAGGATCAAAGGATAGGAATATAACTAATGCCAGTCAACGTGGTTTTTATGGAAAACAGGTTTTGTCAAACAAACCTGATTTCATTCTTAGATGAGATTAGAAGCTTGGTTGATAAAGGTAACTGCATAGATGTAAGAGACTTTTGCAAGGTGTGACTATTTGGAGAAATTAGTCTATATAGAACCTATGAACTCTAGTTTGATTTTTATGAACTGCCTGTATTCTTGTAGTTGTATCTTATATCTGTCTTGTATTCTGTACTGCACCCTGCTCCTTGTGATATGGAGCATGGGAATGGTGCCTACAAGGCTGTCTTTGAAAGCAACAGTCGTTAAGGGCTATCAACTAGTGAATGGACCTGGCCCAAGCAGAACAATTGCTGAAGTGATAAGGCAGTCTTCTCCAGTTTCCTTGATGGTAGCTAGGGTCTGGAGCAGTGAAATTTTCTCAGTTAGCAGAACAGAAGAACCAGGTGTTAGGGGTAAGATTTATAAACTAGAAGCACTCACACAGCAAGAGAGAGGAAGTATATAGAGCAGGGGCCAGGAACAACAGGGACATGCTTTTGTACCTCCAAGTCATCCATGAAAATGTTGACTACTGTCAGGCATAGTAGCAATCCCTGCAGAACACCACAAGAAATACCCCCCAGGGAATAAGTAACTTCCTGGGGAGAGAATCCTGGATACTAAAGAACTCTAATCTAGCGAAGAAAGGCATATTAAGAACATGTCAAGGCATATCAGATGCAAGCTAAAGCCAGACAAATTCAAATGAGAAATTAGGCACAAATTTATTTATTTTAACAGTGACCGTGATTAAGCATTGGCGCAAATTACCAAGGGAAATTCTGGATTCTCCAAGTCTTGATATCTTCAGACCAACCCTGGATGCCTTTATGGAAGATATGCTTTAGTCATAGGGGTAACTGGATGAAATGTATAGTTCAGGAGGTCAGACACGATATAATTGCCCCCTTCTGGTCTTAAACTTTATGAATATACGAAGTATAGAAATAAATTTGTATGGAGGCTAAATTTGTTCTCTTGTAAGCAGGACAGTCTCTGCATCTAAAGGTTGATATAATTAGTATGTCTCCAAAGAGAAGGTTTCATTCTGCCTGCACGTGCTCTTCTCTTACACTGAATACTTATTTTCCAGTATAATTTATCCCTTAACCTTTCTGGACTCAAACATACATATTCCCTTCAAAACAAAAGAAAAATTAAAAGAACAATTTCTCTTAACTTTTTAAAGCTGTGCAACACAAAACAGAATATTACAAGTTCTAACAACTTTAGACTCACCTAAAAAAGCTATGATTTCCCTCTTTCAAATTTCAAGGAAGTCTATGATTTAATCTGTTATTTATTCTGTTACAGTTCTGGCTGTTTTAAGAGCAAAAGGATTAATGGTTTTAAATTCCAGTATGTTGACCTTTATTCTACATTAAAATGCTTTTTTTGAGCATTCTACTATGGAAACAGTAAGCCTTTCTCTAATGAAAACTGTAAGGGATAGAAAATTTAACTCCCACATGCCCGCAAAGCAAATTATTCTCTAATAAGAAGCGTTTGAGATATTGTCTCCAAAAATATTAACATTTTGCATACATCACTGTCATGTCAACATCTGGGTGCTGTTCAAATAAAGTGCTAAGCTATATAGGTATAAAGAAATCCAGTAGTCAGACTTTCCCACTGTAACCCTTCTGCCCGTCAGAGTTGGCAGCAACAAGGGCCGGATTCAGTATCTAGGGGTTCCATTCCAATAACGCAATGCAAAACCGGCTCGAGCACCCACCCAGTGACCTGGGACAAATATATACCACCCCCGCTGGGCGCCTCCAAGAGGCAATACTTCCCCTCTCGCAAGCGCACAATCTGAGTGTAGCAAAAAGCCTTTTAATAACAGAGAGAAACAATGTGGCATTATGTTGGGGAAACACCACCAACAGGATTCATAACACAACCCATGAGCAAAAACCCATTCCAAGCAAATTGGGGTGTGTCATTTCCCTTTGGTTCTAGAGTCCAGCAACCCAAAATCACCCAAAGTCCCAAAAGTCCAATGACCCAAAAGTCTCTGTCCCTGTCAGGGCAGCCCCAGAGTTCGAAAGTTTATCTCAGAGTTTTACCTCCCAACCTGGGTGGAGATGGGGGGGAGGGGTTAAGGGGCACCTTACGTGGTCAAAAGCTGATTGCCCCACCTCTCCATGGGGCTCCGCTCTGCCAGCTACTGCCATGAGCTGCTCCAGGCATCTGACAAACTGCTCTGCTCCACCAGCCACTCTGCTCTGCTTGCCGTCCTGCAAACTGCAATGCTCTGCTCTGCTCGCTGTCCCGTAAACTGCTCCACTCCACCAGCCGCTCTGCTCTGCTCACTGTCCCGCAAACTGCTCCGCCATATATCTTCAGGCTCCCCCACTACACAACACTCAGTGATTTCAGCTCTTAGTAAGTTTAGCTCTTTTGTGATTTCAGCTTGTAGTAAGGGAGCCTCAGCACTAGTGTACCATTAGTCCAAAGTGAATTCAGCTCAGCAGCCTGTAACTAGACTCCTAATAGAATCAAAATTAGCTCTGATATTCCACAGTAGAGAGAGGAGAAAATGCAATTAGCATGTAAGGCCCTCACCAGGGGGCCCATGCCACCAAGCATTAATATCTGTCTGTAGCCTCTCTCTATTCATTGCGTTTTGGAACCCATGACCCTTGCCTAGCGAGTGCTGCTTAGTTGATGGTGAGTCCCTCCATCATAACAAAAGGCCGAGTATAGTTCCACTGTCCTTGATTCACATAATCAGGATAACAACAGTTTATTCCTGCCCCTATAACAGAGAAACTGGGGCTCCTACAGCAGCCAAAGTGACCATCTAGGCAGGGTGGGTGTGCCTATGCAAATGAGATCAGCCCCTGAAGTTCTTTTCCACAACCCACCATGACACCAGATGTCGGGGTAGAGCTCATCCTGACTCTGCTTACATCAGTAATTTATCAATATTACAGTTGATATTGGAGATCTATGTATCACTGGCCAAATTTCATCTGGATTTTACAGTGTAGAAACCCATATATAGCACCTTGGAGAGCCCATCAGAGTGGAGGTTGTAGCTATGGAACCCACTCCTTCATTAGGGTGGTTGTAGGGGCCAGCAAAACGTAATAGTGGAAGGGTAGGGGATGTGGTTGATTCAGAACATCCCCTTAGCAACTGCCATGGAAGTCCTGACTGCAAACTGAAGCTGCCATCCATTTGTGGAAAATGTTGAGGGATGATGGTGGTCATAACAGCAGCTGTCTTCCCACAGGGTGAACGCTAAGTGGGGCACTGAGGAGCAGACAGACATGAGATGGCATGGTTAGGAGCTACCTGGATCTTTACTTCCTTGACTGGTTGAAATTGTAAGAGGTAGTGAAAGTTGTTAAAGCACAGTGAAAAAAGGACATGATAGTTACCTCTGTAATAAGATTACTGGACAGTAATCACCTGCTTCCAAGGATAACCATGATACTACACATAGAAAGATCAGGTTGAAAGAGGAAAAGGAACAGGATTTCACATACAAGGATACATAGATTACTGATGGGACAGCAAAATAAAGCAGGAGAAGAGGTGGGAATGATCGATTAGGGGTGATACTGAGTGTGTAGGGAGTGCACAATAGATATTTTGGATGACACAGTAGAGACAGTTTGGATAGAAGTTAAGGACAATAAGGAGAGTTGGTCGATTGCTGGAAGTTGCTGCAGACCTTCAGGGCAGTTACAGAAAGCCGATCAGGACACATCTTTACAGATTAAAAAGGGGTCTGTAAGAAAGCCAGAACGTTGATCACAGCGGATTTTAATTACTCAGGTATTGATTAAAACAACAACTATGCAATAAGCTAAATGGGGAACCATTTTTTTAAGAGGCAGATTTCAGTTCTTACAGGGTTAGCCGAACAGGCTGCATAGTTAATGGCAATTCAGGATCTAATCTGTACGGAGACACCACATATTATAAACTAAATGAGATTGAGGTTAAGACACATTTAGGATTTTGTGATAATATCAGTAGATTGGAAATGCTCATGTGAATCACAAAACAGTGCTCAATTTTTCCTATTATGAAAGCAAATTTGAAAGGAATGTGAAATTCCCTTTTGAAATTTCATCCGTGTATAATTATTTTTCTTTTGTTTTTAATTTTAAGCAATCATTGGAAAGACTAACAGACATTCACTGTGGCTAAGGCTAAACAAAATAAAATCTCAAAAGATCAGAATGGTTAAATAAAGGTGTAGGACCATGGTTTTCATCTCAATTCCACCAGTATAAATGTTGGTCTTGCTCCCACTGAAGTCAACAGGATTTTTGCAACTGAATTCAATATGAGCAGGATTGGGCTCTAACTGCTTAGGCTCCAATATGTTTAAGTATTGTCCTGAACAAGGATGGACTTAAGTGCTTGCTAAAGTACTTTCCTAAATTTGGCTTTTTGAATTTAAGTAAATAACTGTTGATTTGCATCAGTCTAAATGGAATCAAAATCTGGCACAAAAATTGTGTAAGTAATGAACTAAGTGCTTTCAAAATATAGAATATTTAGTTCAATGGATGATTGGGCAGTTGATATATTTACCTTTAAGTAAATTAACAGGCTAATTGAATAATCTTATACAATACCAAATAGTAATAAAACATCTGAAACTTCACAAGACTGGATATTTCCAGTAATTCCTTCTTCAGCATGTACTGGGAATATTGTAACCACAGTGTCTCTTCTGGAAGTATTGCTTCTGGGCTATCTATCTATCTATCTATCTATACATCTTATAGGTACTTATATGGCTCCCAGCACCAGGGGTGCTGGAACAATTTTTAGGTAGGGTATGATGGAAACCATAGAAACCATATATTTGGTGTTTGTGGTTACTACTTCAAGCCAGAGGGTGTGGGTAGCACCCCCAGCACCAGCACCACTGCTCGGCACTGTACTATGTGGGTTTTTCAACTAGAAAGCGCACAGACAAAAAAAGTATACATTTTAAAGTTATTCAAACTTTGTTAGCCTTCAGAGTTTCTAGTTCAGTTGGGTTGGAGTGTTGCATAGTTGCCTGGGTTGGGTCTTATATAAAATGCGACACTCATTTCCAGTGAATATCAACTTGCTTAGAATATGCCAGCTATCAAGAACAGTCTTCATCTTTCATATATATTCACAACAGACAAATGGAAACAATAACATTGGGTCACTAAAAATTATAATGTAGAACATAAAAATCAGGGTCAGGAAGTGGCACATATGTTAACAGATATATTTTCTCTTTCCAGCAGAGGAGAAAAATATCACAGCAGTATACATTATATCTTTTTGTGGTACTCTAAAATATACAAGAAAATGGGTTATCAGTCAATCTGAGACTCTGGATATGCAAAATTCTGTATTGGATCATTCAAATAACTTACACATGCAATTTTTTGTATCAATGAGGATAGGAATTTGTAAAAAGGCTATACTGCTTTTATTGACAGTTCTGGGGTGGTGGGTCAAATTTCCAATGGTACAAAACATAGCACTATTATTTAGAAAACAGCCAAGAGACAAAGGAAGCAGTGAGTATGTAAAATATTATAAATCATTTTTAATCAAAAGCATAATTTTGAGACAGCTAATTATATAGATGATAAAATAATAATAATAAGGATGGTCTTACCATCTTGGCATTCTCCTAAAATATTTGGATGTATTCCATAGTGTTCAAGCAAAACAAAACTTGATCTTATACATTTAGATTCTTCCTAAAAATATTTTGACAAGGCTTTCTGCACAAAAAATGATTGACCAAGAAGTGTATGCACATAGGAGAGTGTGTTGGACAAAGGTACAAGTTAAAGTAGTTTGTTGAATGGAAAAATGGCTCAGAACTGAGAAACTTCCTTAGCTCAAGGCCATCAATGGCTTACCATAAGGGAGAGTTTTGAGACATCATATTTTCATAAAATGTGGGAATCATTTAGATGAGAACTGAAAGTGTAACATACCTAAATTTACTCATTACAAAGAAATCAGCCATAGGGCAAATAAGGAAAAGCTGCATCAAGTATAGAGGGATTTGGATCTTTTAGGTGACTGGACAGGTAAATGGGAAATTTAATTTACTGATTTACAGACAAACATTAAAAAAGACTGTGGGCAATAACAAAAGCTTTAAAGAGAAAGAGCCATTATGTAGCTGAGTGAATAATAGTAATATTTTGGAATTCCACAGAATCTTTCATCCCAGGACTTAAAATCACTTTGCTAATATTAATTACTTAATTAAATCCAACAACAACCCCCTAAGGAGTTAAATATCCCATTTTACATATTGGAGAAGTGTTTTGCTAAAAGTCACAAAACAAGAGCCGCAAATACAGTTCAGAATTCTTGATTCCCAGGAGTCAAACTGCACACTCTAACCATTCAATAATGCTTTTTCCCTGAATGAAGAATAACTTCAGGAACAGAGCAGACCAGGTGGAAGTAGGTAAGCTGAATTTATCTTCTGCCCCATGGGCAGTGGGAAAAGAAATGGGGGGTGGAAGAACTTAAATAAATAAAAGATAGCTATAAAAAGAGGCCTCTTGAAACTTTAAATTCAAGCATAAGAATAATTAAAGAGACTTGAAAGGAGACATGAAATAGAGAAACCAAGGTCGGGATGGACTCTGCAGAAGGCATGATACACAGTTTCTTCAACCCAAAATGCAAGACAAGGCATGCTTACAATGAATAAAAGTAATGAGGTGTGGCACTAATAAATGTGCTTTTAAAGAAATAACAGTCTTGTGTATGGTGTTGAAAATTTAAATTTCTCCTTTTGCGGTTGTTTTAAATTAACATTTTAAAAAAATGGCAAACCCTAAAAAAATGTGAAAGCCTAATTTAAAAAAATAAATAAATAAACAGGTGCAAAAATGAGGCCACCTGCTGAGAGCATCAAAGTTTAAAGCAAAAACTGAATTCCACTGTGGTTAATTGAGCAATGCTCCTGAAAGAGACAGAGAAGGAATCAATTAGACCAAAATAAATTAAGAAATACGAAAGGAAAGCAAAAAAATATTCAGCAGAGACACAAAGACCTCAAGGCTGTTCCCTCTCTAAGACATCAGCACTCTCTCTGGGCCTGACTCCTCTCTCACTTACATTGATTGCACACTGACTTCAACTAAATTGCTCTCAATTTATGTTTGGTATAACTGATAGGAGAATGAGGCTCTCTGCTCTTCATTCCTTCTTCCACTCCCATTGCCTCCCCACCAAAGGCCTGTGCTGCCCAGAGCTGTGACTGCTGCTCTTCCAAGCCATCATCTCTGCTTCTGTCCATCAGTACTTGCTGTGATACAGCAGGAAGTGGTTTGTGGCATTATTTATAGGCGGACACTGGTGGACGACACATTATCTACCTACCAGTGGGTGCCACCGACCACAGCAATTATCAGTGGATCCTTCTAGTGTGCTAAAGGGCCTACAAATAGCTACAAATAGCCAAGCTATACACTCTCATTTTACCTCATTTTTTCATCAATAGAATTTTTCTCAAATACACAGTCCTGAACAGTAGGTTAAAAAATCATTTGTATCCCTACATTGTAACCCATTTCCCACTCAATCCAAATGTTGTGCCACACAGTCTAGAAATCTAGTTTGAACATCTCTAGATTCAGCGTGCAGCAGGCCAGACTGATGAAGCGAAACAGACATGTGGTTAAAGTGTGTTCTTGTATGAGCTATTTCCTGGTGTCTTATCAAGTGTTTGAGCACTAGACTCCTAGAGTGAGCTCACTGCTAGTTAGTTAAGAGATTTTCTTGCTTGCCTTTTCCCCCTAAGGATGGCATTCCTGAGGGTCTATTGATTGGAGACAAAACATGAAAAAGTCTTGGCTAAATGTTTTTTGTTTATTTGGTTTGGTTTTAATTATTTTTGGCATTTTTCACAGCTTCTCTCACCTCCTTCTCCTCCACCAGCAAAGCAAGGGACTACATGGAAAATATAAACTTAATAGATCCAAAGGCATTCAACCACTACATTCACTAGACAGGGCAAAGTTCCTTAACAGATCTGTCCCCATGATTTCAGTGGCCTTATAGACATATTAACTTACACAGACACACATTTACAACGTACATTCACAAAGTTACACTGATGGTAATCCAGAGAGACTACTAATGCAATTGAGATATTCTAGATTCATACCAGTGTGAATAAGGGAAAAATTTGGTCCAGAATTTGCCCATATTTTGTCAGAATGCACATGGAAGACAAGCAGCCTGCCAACACATTTTTTAAAACTGCTGCCATTCATGTATAACCTTTCCTGGGACTTGCCATAGCCTTGGCAAGGGTTAAATTCAGCTGAACTTTTTGACCCCTTTCTGGTCATTCCTCCAAACGCACAGTATCAATGGTATCTAAAACAGAGAAATGTATATTTAGCCTGCAGTGTTATATAACCTGTCTGTTAACAAATGCAAGATACAAAGTAAAGTCATGTAATCCAATTGAAACATTTCATACAGGAGGTTGATTTCCCTTGGGAACTGAAACATCAAGTAAGAAACTGAACCAGTTAAATATAACCTTTTTAAAGGGCAAAAGAATTCAAAGGTAATCAAGGATTTTTCCCCTCAGAAGGGCATTTATAATTATATTCCACTTTTATTTATAACAAGCCTTTTAATGTTGGTACTACAAAAGAACTCAACAGAAAGCAGGCTTGCTTTCTATAACAGGATTCCCTCTCCACATGTTTTTTATATGCAAAACATTCTCGACACAAACTATACACTGATAGAGGTAGATTCCTTTTAGAACTAGGGGGTATATTTTCAAAGTGGTTCATGAGGATTTAGCCATGTGTCCTTTATGAATGTTGTGGGAGTCGACATAAGAACAGCCATACTGGGTCAGACCATCCATAGGAAGTTGCCCTAGCAGCTCCACAGCAAAGTGAAGAAATATAAAGGATTGCTTGTTCTTCAAATTAATGAAAAGGCATTTTATTCGAGCACTTCCAAGCAGGCAGATTTCCACTGTGCGCTACAGTGCATGCACCATGTGCAAGCCAGGCATGATGGGGACAGCTATTTTTACCCACAATGGGTGACCTGGTGAGACAGTAAGAAACTAATACTAGGAGACACTCTAGTCAAAATGCTATAGGTTCTTGATCACAGCTTTAGGATTTCTGACAGGATGTTTTGATAAAATAAATCTATTTTAAAATACAGTAATGAAATACTAACCAGTTTTTGAAGGGCTTTTAAGATGTTCTTTAAGGATTTTCAGATCAAAGACTCAGTTAATGTAACCTCCATGCATTAAATATTTAGTACTTATTCAGTCACTTGAGCACTCAGGCATCTTGACATTGCAAAGGAGGAAAATTGAGTTTAAGTCAGCTTTCCACTGTGGGATATTTTCACTTTTTTTATGTTAAAGATCCAGACATGCATTTTTAATACAAAGGGGTCTATTCTCTCACTGCTGAGTATGTGCACTGCCCATTAAGAAAGTTAACGAATAAACCTCTTAATGTGTCATTTCAGTGGAAACTTTATCATGCTGAGATCAACATCATTACTGAAGCTGCTCATGCAGTCAGTGAGCCCCCTGGTAAACTACACCAAATACACACAGTTCCATCCTAGATATGCACTAGACCTCTGTAAACTTTGTTTGCACAGAGCACAGAAACTGGCCAAAGCAAAGTACATTTAGGCACAACATTTTGCTCGGATATTTGGGTTCTTCACATGCCTCCCCTCCACCCCCAGAACCTCTTTGTTTAGTGTTCCTCTTTCCCAATAGCAGCCCTTTTTTCCAAGCCCTTACCCTTTCGACATCCCCCAATGGCTCCATTCATCCTTCTAGCAACCCCAGGGAAGATAATGTGGGAAATAACATGTGGAACCACATCTGCCCAAGTTTGGGGGACTATATTAAAGCTGGATAGAGACTCCCAAAAGTATCTGAATACCAAAACTTGGGTGAAGTCTGCAAATCTTTTGCACAGAACCACACATACAACTACACAGTACCCATCTAAACAACACAGCATAGACCTTTGCTTTAATTACCCTCTTTTATTAACCATTAAGGCAGGAGTGTCCATGGAACAAGAGCTGCTTATAAACTAATTTAGTGGTGCATAAGGAATTTGCAGAAACTTGTGTTGCAATGATGACCCAAAGCTAAAAAATCCTCCTTTGGCACAATCATGGAGTGTGCTAAATCCCAGATGAAAGAGCTCTTCTGACTCATTACTAGGGTTGCCAATTTTGGTTGGACGTACTCCTGGAGGTTTCATCACATGACAATCTTTAATTAAAGATTCATCTTTAATTCCTGGAGACTACAGGACAATCCTGGAGGGTTGGCAACCCTACTAATTAGCCAGATAATCAATCCTCCTGCCTCCTCTCAACCTCACAGCCAAATACTCTGGCAGTGTGGAACTTTCCTCCCATCACCAATGAAACCAAGCCAATCCATGACTGTCTCTCAGGCCTCATAATCAGTACACTTATAAAGGAGACTTGCATTGTAAGTACCTTGTCAGAATCAGGACCAGTCTCACAGAGGTTGGTAGAAAAAAAGGACTAAAATAATTTCATATCACACCTGAGATCCATAGTCCGGCCTTACCTGGCTTCTCTAGGAGACACTATGAAACAGGTTGTAATGAGGCCTGACTTCAAGAAACCAAACACTTGGAACTGTCTTCACTAACTTCTGCCGGGCTGTAAACCTCTCCCTTCTTGGAGAAGATTGTCAAGAAGGTAGTAAGAATCTGACTCCAGCATCACCTAGCCTGTGCAGATATGCTGGACCCCTTCCAGTCTAGTTTCAAGCAGAATGTGGAACCAAAACAGGGCTAATTGCTTTGTAGGATGACCTCCTCAGGTGATGGACAAGGATGAGACAATAATGTTGTCCACTATCTTTGACATTGTTGTTCAAGGGGTGTTGTTGACTCACCTGAGTACCCTGGCAAGAGACAGTGGAATTGGGCTAAACTGGTTTCTTTCATTCCTTCTAACAGGTTCACAAACTGTTGCTCCTGTTCAAGTACCTTGACATGCAGAGTCCCTTCAAGGCTCAAACTGATTCTATTTCATATCTCTGTGCAACCCATAAAGTATATGGGAAAACTTGGGCTGTAGCAAAATACCAAGCTGTATGTCTTCAGCATACTTTCATCTACCACAGACATCATTCTCCCATAGATAACATTGTGACTGAAGATGACTGCAGTCCATAGGTAGATCATGTGGCCAATGAAGATTTCAGCAAAGACTGAAGCAACACTACTTAGAAGCAGTAAACACACTGAGGATCTGGGAAGCACCACTACCTCATCATCCATTCATTGCAAATGCCTTCTGGCTGTTAAGACAGTCCAAAGCCTGTGGATCATGCTGCACTCATCACTGACACTGAAGAATCAAATAGCAATCACTAAAAACATCATCTTGTGTCTCCTGATAACAAGATGACCTCATCTATTCCTTTGAAAGACCCGGTCTCAGAACTTCATATGTTCATCACCTCCATGCAGAGCTATCGAATTTTCTCTTCCTCCACCTAGAGCAGAAAGTCACAAGAAAAGCACAGCTGGGAACAACACAGCAGCCTGTCTCTTAAGTGAAGCAAGATGTGGAAGACATATTACACCAAGATCTACAAACTGCATTGGCTCTCTGTACACCCCCAGATCCAATTCAAGACTTTTTGTTGAATTACAAAGCCCTGAATGGATGTCAATGTCAGACACCCCATCCAGCATTCTACCCTTCTTGAACCTTGATACAGACTCAAGGAACCCTTCTAAACAGCAGATCCAACACTTTAGAAGGAACATTTTCTCAAGGAAGATTTGGAAGAGTCTTGCCCTCCCCAGGGCCCATTCATGCTATAAGAGCCAGCTCTTTGCTATAACATTCCTTAGAGAACTAGAAGAGAAGAAATAGTCTTTGCACTGATGACTACAAAAACATTGATAATGGCTAGGCTGGTAGTGTGCAGAGACCACTGCCTATTATTCCTGACCAATATATCATTGTTTGCTTGTACTCTCTCATCTGTCTACATCCATCTGTTCTCTATTGTGTTAGATCATAAGCTCTTTGGGGCAGGGATCAACCTTTTGTTCCGTTTGTACAATGCCTTGCACAATGGGGTCCTGGTCCATGACTGGTGCCATTCAGTGCTACAATAATATAAATAAGTAATAATCGAATTCCACTGTGCACTCAAAATTAGCAGAAGGCCACATTTTGATCTCTGCTACAGTCACTGTTGCTCTTGTACTCCTCTCCTTTGTCTACTCCCGGAGGGCACTGTCAGGTCTCAGATCTCCAGCCGTCACCAGTCTCTAGGTAGGGACCCTTGTCCCACTCCCTTCTGATTTGGGTTTAAAGGCTGCACACAGCTCCCAGCTATACACTGTGATGACCTTGGCAAACCAATCTGCCTAACGGCCAGTGCCTGCACTTTGCTTTCTCTCCAAAGACAATGATGGTGTTTTTACCCCACAGCTCTTCCAAAGCAAGAACATTTATTCTTAGGGCAAAAGCATTATGGAGAAAACATATAAATATAAACAAACCTCACTCATACTAAAAACTTAGAAATGGTCACCCTCAACTCCAACATAGGGTTCTTGTAAGTGTCAGTCTTTCAAATGTCCCAGCTGAGTTTGCTGTCTTGGTTACCAGTTCATGTCAGGTTTCAGATCAAGAACAAGACCCCTTTGGGACAGTCTACCCCTTTATTTATATTATGAGGGCCTTTAACTCTGGCATCCTGTAACAGGTAATCATCAGTCAATGGCCCTGTTCTCCAGGCAAAGCTTCAAAAGGCTGGGTTTTTTGCGAAACTGTTTTTTGGGAATTTGCATTAAACACTTCCTGGTGATTCCAGATGCCACAGGAAACCCACCCCCAGTAAGCTGACAAGCTGGGTCTACAATTATAAAGTTATAAATGTTTACCCATCCAGTTAAGTATATTTTAGTACAGATAATAGTAAGCAGATCTGAGGACAGATTCAGTTCTCCACATAGGACATAGTCCTGAAATGGTCTCTTTTACCTGCAAGAAACATTACAAACATTTTCTATTAATCAGTCAGAGGAACTACTAATAGGGTGAGATGGCCCAGAGTACACAGATAGTATGCTACTGAAAGAGTTCAGCTGTGTTTTGTGATGTCTAAGGCAGAAGAAACAGCTCTTCTGTACATCCACATACATTCTCTACACAATAGAAGATTTGATTCCAGGAACCTCCTCAGTTATCTCCTCTCCAATATAAGGCCCAGAAGTTTCAGTATCTGGAGCTCACCAATAAACCATCATGGCACAAGAGACAGTGAGAATGTGGTGAGTGACCAGACGACTGAGAGCCCCCACTAATAGGTGGTAATAGCTGTCAGCTAACTGTCAGACACCCTACTTGGAAGGGGACACTAGATATATCACAGCATGTGTGAAGAGATGGGTCTCAAAGGCTATGGTGAAATACCCATATCAACACCATAGCCAGGTTATGATATAAGCCCTCCATTGAAAAGCATGAGGTGACAGTCAGACCTTCCCATAGAGTCTGATCTGAACATCTGAACTATTCAAATCAGACTCAATATGGCCAACTGTGTGGGAACAATCCTCAACCCTCTGGCTAAAAACAGGGAGTTCATCTCTTCCTGGAAATCAATAACAAGGAATATTTGACCAACATCAGGCAATGCTCTGGTTTTGTGTATGCTGCTCTGTTGCTACACACAACATTCCCTGCACTTCATACACCCTGTCCAACAAAACAATGGCTGTTTTTCATGTTGCTTTACTTTCACTTATACATATACTCTGTAAATAAACCATTCATATTAATTACGGTTAGAAATTTTAAAACTTTTTTTTAAAAAATCACCCACGTGAAACTAGCTATTGCCTCAAGATCTCATTGTTAGCGGTGACATTACTAATCTCAATCCTATGGCTACATCTTCCTTCATTATGTCACAGAATCCCTTATAAACTACCATCTCTGCCATTTTCCAGTGGGATTTCCAGCACCACTCTTGCTGCAATTATTACCTTTGAGATTTCAAAATATTCACATTCTGGATTCATTTCAATTCTTGTTCCTGCAGACAGCTTGGCGTATCTCTCTGCAGTGCCAACATGGCTCCTGCTTTATTAGAAGAGTACTTCCATCCTCTGTTTCAGGCTTCAGTTGTTAATGTCTAAAATGCCCCTAATCAGTCATCTCTGATGTTCCTATACATTTCCCATCAGACCTAATAACTTACTGGTCACTCTTCAAATGTGGGATAACGTGAAGGGGAAGAGACTTGAGATCTTAAATCATGTGAACTATGCAAAAAAGCAGATTCCATTTCTAAATATTTTCTTAAACTCTGTGGGACAGATTTTCAGATGCTGAGCAACACAACAGGGACCATGTTTTCCAAAGAGCTCAATTTCCTTTCAGTGCAAAACTAGGAGCTAAACTATGAGTTCTGAGCCCTTAAAATTTTAGCCTATATCTTCCTCCTACAATCAGCTCATTGAAATTATGTAGTGAAATATTACGTGATAAAATACTAGCTGGTTCCCTCAAAAAGGAAGACAAATAGGCTGTAGTGGCTGCAACACTTAAATATTAGGAAGGGGAATAAGGAGTTGGGGTTGTAAGACTCCAATCCTGCAGTGAGACTCCAGGCATATACAAGAGTCCACCCGTACGGAAAAGATCATAGATTCTGGCTCAAAGTCTCAGTCTCTTACTGGGTGACCCAACTGCTTTGTGCATCAGTTTCCCTCTCTGGAAAATGGGGATAATGATATTACTTACATCAAAAGAATGTTATGAGACTTTACTGATGTTTATAAAGCAGACTGTCTGATGAAAGTTCTACATGTTTGAGGTTTTTTTTCTTTAATTATAAGTTTGAGGGGGTTTTGCACTGGAGATCTGTGAAGCTTACATCAATATGAACAAGACTCATTAATATTTTAATTCTGTCCATCTCAGTTGAAAAATCCTTAACTGCACGCAAATGTTAGTTAATGAAATAAAAAAGCTGATTTAAGCAGCCATGATATATATTAATATATTATTATAATCCACTTTAATTCAGGAAGTCAAAAAGAAAAGGAATTTATGTAATAGTAAAAATGTTACTACATAAAAACGTAAATAAATTCTATTGAATTCTCAGCAACTAATACTCTGCTTTAAACTTAACTAAACAAAGAACCATGTATGTACCACATTACGATGCAATGAATAGGAAACACAAATCATTTTAAAAACAGGAACAACTTGTTTATGAAAATTATTTTGCTTGTGTGCATATTTATGAAAACAGGAGTCTTAATAACAAGGATTATCATTATGTTATGTTCTCCTGCAAGTTACACACTTTTAGATTATTTTAAAAAAAACCTGGGACAATAAACACTTTCTCTAGAAAATGATTTTCACAAGTCTAAGATATTTTAGTGCAAACTTTTGAGTTTTGGCCTTGGGCTGCTTTTTTCTTTGAAAATGTCAAATTGTAACCAAGACCTTTTCAATCTATGTTCACTTTTCTCAGGTTGTTCTCTGCTGCCACAGTATGGTGCTGAACTGCTGTTTGAAAACATGAAAAGGGGAATGAAGCTCTTTCCATGCGGCCTTATGACTGATTTTCCATTTAAGACCTATTTTAAGTAGCCTCTCCTAAAAAAGCATTTAAATGACACATTACATTTTTTATTTTTTTTTTAGTTAAGTAGCTATCGTCACTTGTAAACAAGTAACACTTGTAAACTCAAATGTTTATTATATGTTATTATATTTAAAAAAATCCAAAAGCAATGTTTTGCTTTCATTATTTAGAGCCAATAACATCACTTATACAATATTTTGTATTTTCAGGAAACTGACTTGATTTGAATCTGTCTTTTCTAGCTAACTACTATGATGTTGAACTATAAAATACATTTCACTAGAAATTGCTTTTTCAGAAATACTGACATCAGCCATTTGTGTGCCAGATGATGTCCCTCTCCATTCAAATCTCTACTTAAAACACATTTCTTTCAGTAAGGCTTTCAGTGACAAAGCAGAAAAGTAAATTTCTAAAAGTGCTCACATCTTCCAGAATGGGCCTCAATCCAGATACGTCTGAACTGTAATGCCTTCATCTCATTTAGATGTAAGCAACCTGTGTTCCCCTGTATGTTTGCATTGCATTGAGCACACAGAGCATTCGGGAAATAACACTGCGAGAAATTCTGAAGTTCTCACTCACCTATATCCTGGGCATTCATACCGTATGCTAATCTAACCCTTCATGCACACAGATAAGTGTCAAAATCCATACTGTGATAGGATTTTCTTCTTCTCCCAGATCCTGAATAGAGGTCTCCATGGATATGGCATTGCCTGAGCAGAGACTCACTAACCCTGAAGACTTCCCCACAGAAAGGGGATAAGGGCACCACAGCAGGGAACCTCCCCTTTCAATGCAAAAGGTGCTGTTCTAGTTCTATATCACTAAGTTATATCTGATGACACTGTTCTGTTTCTCGCTCCACTCCCCAAGAATCTGCAGACAGTCCAAAGGAATGAATTTACAGCCAATAATGCAGAATTGGGGGGAAACAAAAGTCAATTTTGCCAACTTGTTAAGTTTACGAGTGATTTAACAAGTGTGAATCTACCTCTTACCCTCCCCCACCCCCAACATACACACTTTACATACATTGTAATCCTAAAATTTATCTGGTTACAATATTTGTGCCAAAGTTGTAAATACAATAATTTTATACATTCATATACACCCCTACGAGGGCTTTATTTCTCAGCACTAAGCAGTCCCCACTAAATGCAGGCTGAAAAATTATTGGTGTGTTAAAGAACAAAATCCAATTTTGAATAGTGCATTTAGTAAAGCATGTAAAGATTGGATCCTACTGTGATGCCATCATTTTAGGACCTACAGTTTAAGTTTTCATTAGTTGTAATTTTGAAGAAAAATACTCTCCTTTATTCTCTGCTATGGACAAGGATTCCCACATAACTCTAACATTCTCTTGGAAGAAAAGGTGTCAGAGGATATGGAATTCTCATCTCCCTGTTTATTAATGCAAGATTGGTAGCTAATAAGGTAACAGCAATGTATGACTTGCTTAAAGATGAGGTTCCTGGCTTTCCATACATCCCTGAGAACTGGCTGGGTGATACTTCAGGACCCATTTCAGTGAAGTTGATTCTGGCTTGGTACACAGTGTAGCAAAAAACAAAGAAATATTGGTATAACGGGGACGTACTACAGTCAATAGAATATAGTAGGTACATTTATACTGCAAATATCTAAAATAAACCCCACAGCAGCGAGTCTCAGAGCCCAGGTCAGTTGACTTGGGCTCGCATTATGGGCTAAAAGTAGAAGTGCAAACATTCATGCTGAGGCTGGAGCCTGGGCTCTGAGACCCAGCAAGTTTCTCATAATGTCCACACTGCTATTTTTAAGCCCGTAGAATGAGCCCCAGGAGAAAATCCTGGGAGGTTGCTCAACTCATAGCTGGACACACTCTAGTATTCAAGATAGTAGTGGACGTGAGGAAACTTGAAATCAAATATTGTCATGGACTGACCATTGCTTCCTTAAAATTTTAGGTTGGGCCTCATCTCTTCTAACACAAAGAGAGACCTATTTTGATGATCTGCCCTCAGAAGGGGTTGGAACCAGAGCAGATCTGTTAGGAAGAATATTGTTGCTCCGAATGACCACTCTATCAGTAGTTTGGTAGAATATTATAAAACTCTTTCATCCTCAAAATTGGTCCCTAGCCATCCTCTTTGTTGTCTTCTGCTTCATAGGCCGCCTCGGTTCACAGAAGATCTGTGTCAGCTGAAGCAAGAGGGAAGATAACTTGAGCATATGGGGAAGAAATCTCAGCTCAAATCGGATTTGTATGACAAGTAATTTTAAAACATAATTATACTATAGTTATTAGGGAGGCAAATAAATGGTTCTTCCCTTCCACTACAACATCCACAAAATGTCTACCAGTGAATCTCTTTATGGTGTTGGACAGTTAGATTAAACTAAGTTGCTTCTACTTGGCTGCAGATTTGATTTACTCCCACACTGCAAGGAGTACATTTGGTTAGAAACAGCTGATGTCATGAGCCGTCAGCGCTCTGCCCTTCGCCTCCTCTCTTCTATAGCTGTAAGTATGTAGCTCAGTTGCCTCTGGTAACCTCAGTTGTGGCAATATCCCATGGGAAGATGCAAATTCTTAGGTCTGGTCTACAGTACAAAGTTAGATTGACGTAAGCTGCCTTGCGTCTTCACTTAAATTTGGCTTCTGCCGACGAAAATGCCTTTCTATGCCAATTTAGTAACCCCAGCCCCCCGAGCGGCATAGAGTCATTGTTGATTTAATTAGGTTGATGCATTGGCAGTGTAGATACTGCATTGCTTACACCAACTGTTGCTGGCTTTCAGGAGCCATCCCACAAAGCCCCACGCTGACAATACAAGCACTCCTGGTGAGGACGCATACTGGTGACACAAGAAACCAAGTAGGCACACCCAAGAGATTTAATAACTGTGGTGGCTGTATTCTGATAGAAGTTAGGTCGACATCATTTTGTAGTGTAGACATGGCTTTAGATAGGCAATGCTGTGGACGTTTAGGCTTTATAGAACAAAACTAACATCTTAAAAGCAACCCAGAATCCAACACATAGTCCAGACAGCCGAAATCCATTTTCCTTCAAGGCACTTTGCAATGCGCAACTTTCCTCCTCAGCCTGCAGGGTGTTGGGAGATGGGTTTGGCTGGGGACTCTGGTGGCAGTTTGGTAGGTGGGGTTTATTATATTTTTGCTATATTCACGGTGCCACAGTGGTGGTGCTATCAGTTGGTAATTGCCGGAATTTCTTTGTGTTGAGCCCTCAAGGTGCTGAGTACTCTGGCCCTGATCTAGCAAAGCATTTTAGAATATGCTTTACTTTTAGCAGATGATGTCCATGGGACCGTTCACATGCTTAAAAGTCATGCATGTGTTCAAGTGCTTTGCTGGATCAGGTCCAGCATGCCCAGCACCTTGTAGGAGCTAGCTCTTTATACATGAACTCTGCAGATAAGAGCTTGTCAAAGGTGCCCAGAGGATCAGATAGGCATTCTTTTAGGCAGCGAATACAAAGCTAAATAAATGAATAATCTCCCTCTGTGTGCAGTATATCCAATCCTTTGGTACGAGCAGACTTTTAATCTTTTAGACAAGCCTTCAATCCCAAAGCACAGCCTTGCAGCTAAAGTATGCCAGGATCACCATCTTTTGGGTCAGTAATCAGAGATTACAAAATAAAATAAAAAATATAGCTTTGCACTAGCTTTATACAGTCACCCCCCAGGAGAGCCAAACATGAACCAATTCAAACACTGCCAAAATCCCGGCAGAGTCGATGCAGTAAAGTGCTACTGGGCAATGGAGCTAATCACTCCAGATAGCATTACAGGGCCCCTTCAACCCTTTGTGGTCAACAGCACTGTCAACAGAGTAATTATTGTTTAATGCTCTGCTACAAAAGACGGAAAACAAAGCTTCTGGAAATGAAAGTGAAAGCAGTATCAATTCAATCTAGGATATTGCACTGGTTTGCTGGCGTTACACATTCCTTAAAAATCTCATTCTGTTCTTATGTCCTTGAGTGCAGTTACGTAAATATTAAGTGACAGAAAGATGTAGTTAACAATCTTCACACTAATGTAGATACAGCATCACAGACTGCTTATTTTAATAGGATTATATGAAAAGCTTGTATAGGTTGACAGTAAACAACATAGCACACAATTCATTTATCACTATTCCTTCCAGCAGGTTTTCCTTCTATAAAATGGATCACAACAATCTGCAGCTGATTCTACTTTCTTATCCCAACAGAGTCATTAAGCTCAAAGTTTCTCTCTTCTGAAGTTCCAGCCACTGTCTTTTTTCTTTTTTTAAATGTTTTTTGGTTTGATAAGAGTTGATATCACACGTGAACTGCAATGTTGACTGAAGATTTTAATTCTTTTTTCTGATTTATGATCTGTTCCTCTCAGAATGGAGTATACTCTGAGAGTGAGTTTCCTATATAAACCAGTGCTATTTCTAGCACTTAAGAATTGTGAGCTTATGTATGTGACAGACACAGGCAATATTAATTACAAAGCAATGTTTAGAGTTATGTTTACTTTTTTCATAAAACTAGATGTTGCTGGTGACCTAAACCAAAACCCTTTCTTTTTATTATGCATACGCAATTTCTGCATTATGAAATCTTTATAACTGTGTCTATCAGAACCACAAAAAGGAGACTGCAATGGTAATACAGTTTGCCATACAACAAAAACTTCTCTGACCTCTATCTACCAATCAGTCCTTAGTTTGTGAGCTCTTCAGTGGAGGGGCCTTCTTGTACATCTGGAAAGATCATAGCACATTGTGGGTGCTGCCACAAAGAACAAACTTGTAAGCGTCCAGTGCGAAGTTTTATTATTTGTAACCATTAGATTAGAACATTGCACTGACAGGTGAGAATTTTGATGGCAATAAAACTGGACCATAACATGCTATAAATTTTAAAACAGAACTCCTCACTCATTCAAATTGGGAAGCATAGGTGCTGGAACTAGGGGTGCTGGAGTACCCCCTGGCTTGAAGTGGTTTACAGTTTGGTTCAATGACTCTCAGCACCCCCACTATAAAAATTGTTCTAGTACCCCTGTTGGGAAGTCTTCCTAAAAACCGATGACATAATATAGCTCAATATTGTTTTCCTCTAGACACACAAAAACACGTGGAAACCTACTAAACTAAAAATATATATTTACAGTATAAGTCTATTAAAGAAAAGCAAGAAAATATTGTTTCTGATATTTGTCATTTTCAGGTCCAACTCTGCTCATGCTGGTCTCCAATCTGGCAGAGAAAATATCTATAGCAGAGTTTAAAGTTGGCATTTGGTTTTGGAATGCTGTTTATATTACCAATGCAGGGAAATAGCAGCAGTAGCTGCTATTTATGTGTGAGTAAACACATA
This sequence comes from Dermochelys coriacea, assembly GCF_009764565.3. Taxonomy (NCBI): domain Eukaryota; kingdom Metazoa; phylum Chordata; order Testudines; family Dermochelyidae; genus Dermochelys; species Dermochelys coriacea. The sequence continues at coordinate 100,409,586 of NC_050075.1, read as the reverse complement.
TACAGATGAATAAAGTGAATGTGCCCCTAACACATATGTAGGAACACCCTTACTTCCTAGAAAAATGAGTAAGTTGGGTTTAGTTTTCTTTACTGTTGTTTCTATGGATATTTTCACCCTGAGTAAACTGTCACAAATCGCATTTAGATGACATTTTAACCTAGTTGCAGTTAGATACATTGGAAACTACAAAATCTGACACCAATATCATTTACAAAGTATGATGCATCATCACACAGAGAGGCCTGTAACTTCCATTTTTTCAAATAAGAAGAGTATAGCTTTATTATAGAGGACTGTTATTGCATAACCTAACACTGAACATAGAAATGGAAAATTTAACCTTTGAAAAATTGACTATTTTCTTTGTTTCGTGCCTTAAACCAGTCATAACTGATCAGTTAAAATGGGTGAGTGGCTATCCATACAACTCATTGGCTATTTTTACTGGTGTACCCAGCCATTTGTACAGTGAACAAAGGATATTTGATCAGTGAGCCAGCAATGTAACATCTGGTAAGTAGTTTCACAAGTCTAGGGCCTGATTCTGATCTCATTTACACTAGTGTAAATCAGAAGTAACTCCAGTGAAAAGAAGAGACCAACACCAAACCAGTGTGGGATCAGAATCAAGTCCCCAGCCTCCACATTCTGGTCTATTTTAGTCTGCATCTCATGTCTCTTTTAAGAGGTGGTGGCTCACTTACACGGCTCTACATCAGACATATTGCCTTCTTGTTTTAAAATATGTATGTTTAATATTTAATTTAACACAATTCCATATTCCAGTCTCTGTGTACTGAGCAAGTTCCTTGAGGCTTGCAGTTTGTATGTACAGTCACAATACACCTCAAGTATAATTTGGAAGCACTACTGCCTAATGGGGTGAGAGGAAGTGTCTGTGTCCAATTAATCTTGGCTCTCTTTTGAGTGAATAATGAAAATACTGCCAAGTGAGTGGTGATTTGTAAAGTGGACCATACGAGCTGAGCCAAGCTGACTGAGCTCATTTAATTAAGAGTGAGTGATCAGTGCAATGTTTGGTGAGGGTATGGGTGTACTGAAAAGCCAAGAATCTCGCACAATATGCAGATAGTTTATATTACCAACTTTGAACGTTATCCACTTTAAAACTGGCCACTGTGAAATATTATGTACAATGTACATACCTGGAGCTATACAAACATCATACAATATACTTGTACATATATATATATTGTTTGTGTGTGTACTTATGTGTGTTTATATTTTCACACCCATATAGAAATAATATTTCATTGTATTATGTTCAATGTTGTATAATATATTCCAGTATGACAGGTTTCAGAGTAGCAGCCGTGTTAGTCTGTATTCGCAAAAAGAAAAGGAGTACTTGTGGCACCTTAGAGACTAACAAATTTATTAGAGCATAAGCTTTCGTGAGCTACAGCTCACTTCATCGGATGCATTCCGATGAAGTGAGCTGTAGCTCACGAAAGCTTATGCTCTAATAAATTTGTTAGTCTCTAAGGTGCCACAAGTACTCCTTTCCAGTATGACAAACATTTACTATGCAATATAAATAAAGGCACATTCTAAAAAAAATCTTTCAACTTTTACATATTATCTGTTTGGATAGTATGTATACAGTCTAAAGTTATCCGAAGCCAGTGAGGTCGGAATGAAAATAGCACGATAAATGGTACCCAGGATACCATAATACCAAGCTCGTCGGATAGACTATTTTCAAGATCATTTGGCACATCTAGAATGTTTGATAGCTCTCTGAAGTAAAGTACATAAGTATTAAAGGTCAGAACAGAACCACTAAGTTATCCATTCACATTAGCAATAGGAATTGTCACCTTTTGGCTCTGTTCCTTTTTGCCATTCTGTGATCTAATGACAGTTAAATGTCCCATATTGATGTTTCACTTTCAAGTTTCATAGAATTTTTGAAAGTATTTAAGGCGTTTACTGAGGCAGAATATCTTTTCATAGAGGAAAATATGAATTTAGATTACTTTGAAAACACTAAGTGCAGCAAAATGAATGGCTCAAAAAGGCTTTAGAAACAATAATCTAAATATGGCTTCTTGAGACTTGAATTTCACTTTTATCCTACAGAAAAGATCCGTGGTGAAATTCTGTTCTGCACTCTTCAAGGCACAGTACAGAACTCATAGGTTAGGGGAGCTAACTAAGGTAGCTCCAAATCACATTTGTGCCCTCCCAGTCCAAGGCTGGAGAGACACCGCAACAGAAAAGAGACAGCCCTGGGAGCCTGTCTAAATTACAGCAGCCTCCCTAAGTAGCCCCATGGGCCAAAGGGTTGCAGTGCTGCTCAGAAGCTCAGCAGTGTTGCTGCAACCAACCCCACAGCTGGAACTAGCACTTTTAGGACCCGTTTATTACATATGAAAGGGCCAGAGTAGTATAAAAGTGGCAGAGTGGGGTTGAGGATCTCACCCTTAATTTCTAAAACCATCCCGTATGGCAATTTGATCCTCTCAAGTACAGTCAACTTCTGTTTTGATGCAGCCTGGTACAGGGCCCCCCAAAGAATCCTGTTTTAAAGTCATATGCTAAGCAACAAAACACTACATTAAATCTTTAAGTGAACTTACAGAAATTGCCTATTCAAGCCCTGCAAAACCATTAAGTATCCAAACTGTTCTAGGATGTTCTTATATGGAGAAAAGCCAGAAATCAATTACGATTGCAGTGTTTCATACAAAGATAACATCATGAGCTGGATTAAAAAAGCTTTTTATACATATCATCCTAGTGAGCTGCAAAATGTTATTATATCAAGCTCTGGAAAAAAAAATATGTGTGTACATTGAGATATAAAATCTGGAGTTATACACAGAAAAATTCCATGCCATATTTTGAATGGCATGTTTAATTTTCTGAAATATGAAAAATAATATATAGTGGCAACAGGTAATGCAGTGTTAACAAGATTTAAAGACTACATCTATCTGTCAAAATGCATATAAAAGACAAATCCATCATATCTCAATGTTTTAATCAGTCAATCTGGTTTTGATGAACATGCAAATGTGACCGTTTTATTCTCTATTTTCACAGAGAGTGAAAGTTAACAAAAAGCAGTTTTACGTTACAATTAATGACAGTTGTGTCCTCTGAGATTAATAATTAAACCCCACGAAAATCAAAATGATTAAATTTCCTACTCCCAACCCCCTTTGGATTTTGTGTTTTCTTTTTATCTATTTTCCCCATGTAATTGTTGGACCTCCTAATTGGGATGATTACTATCAACCAGGGATGTGTACTGGGCTTCTCTTAACCAAGAACTTTGCTTCACCAATAAAAAGGTTTGAAAGGGGAGGGTCCTCTTTGTTAATTATTTTCTTAATTTCCTATTTTATTTCATTTTTATATAAATTTAGTGTTAGTAAAGGGAACCAGACAGGCCTAGTGAATGAAGTCCTCTATTTATCCCCCTGTTTCTAAAGCTCACAATTTTGTTACAGATCTCATGATATTTTGTAGATTTTTTTCTATAAAACTCCAGCTACTGGAGATTGCATAAGAATTTCAGCTCTCATAAAAAAAGAAAAAAGAAAAAAAAGTTTCTAGCCTTTATGGTTGTGGAGAAAAGCTTGAAACTGTGAAGCAAGTGCATCTAAAGGCTCAGAAACCAAGGCAAATAAAAAAGAACCAGCATTTATGATTTTTAAAAACACTCATGATTTTTAAGCCAATCTTATGATTTTGGGGCCTGAGAGCTTGTCTACACTTACCGGTAGATTGGCACTGCTGCAATAGATGCAGCGAGTATCGATTTAGTGGGGCTGGTGAAGACATGCTAAATTAATGGGAGAGCACCCTCCCATTGATTTGTGTACTCCACCTCCTCGAGAAGCGTAAGGGAAATTGACAGGAGACACTCTTCTGTCAACACAGCACAGTGTAGCCACCAAGGTAAGTGGATCTAACTACGTTGACTTCAGTTATGTTATTCTTGTAACTGAAGTTGCGTAAGCTAGATCGATTTACTATGGTAGTATAGACCAGCCCTGAGTCAGGATTCTGGAATGTCTGGGTTTGGCAATGCTTTCATTCACAGAAAAATTACATCAAGGTGAATAGAAGTTCAAGCTTTTCCCACAATGCTCTGATTCAAGCCTGACCAGGAAGGAGAGAATCTATTGGGGAGAAAGAATAGGCTTAGTCTCCAGGCCTCATTTTGTTCTTTGACAACGTGTGTGTCAGTTAAAACCAACTGTGGTGGCATTTTATTTTTGAGGTGGACATCAGGGGTGAGACAGATAAATCCATTTCAAATGGCCACCAAAATATTCAACCATTTTTAAGGTTAAGCTATCTACCCACTTTTCTTTTTTTAAAAAAATGGTTTGCATATGGTAGTAAAGGTTATAACCCCATTCAAAAGAAATCTCACAGAAATACAAGACAGAGGATGCCAAGAATCAAATTTCCCTTGTAAAGCCGTTTCAGTTTTCCCATTTAATATCTTTGGAGGTGAACTGGTCCTACATGTTTCAGAGTAGCAGCCATGTTAGTCTGTATTCGCAAAAAAGAAAAGGAGTACTTGTGGCACCTTAGAGACACAAATTTATTTGAGCATAAGCTTTCGTGAGCTTATGTTCAAATACATTTGTTAGTCTCTAAGGTGCCACAGGCACTTCTTGGTCCTACATGGTAATCTTAGCATTGCACTACCTGTTGCAGAAGAGGTATTTTATGTGAAATTAAATTAGCATTTGTATATATTTCACCATGCAACTAAGCTGCCTCATGTGTCATTCATAGCAGTAAAACAAATATGTGCGTATGTACTTCAGCAGGGATAGTGAATTACACTATATAAGGATTTAAGGGCAGACATCCATAACGAAGCATGCTAGTTGGCAAACGTGCTTATTACTTACCACACTGAGTCCCAACAATTCTCTGTAAAAGTAGTCCATGTTCCTCCTTTGTAAGTTGTCGAGATAGTGTCGGAGTCGAGTATACGTGTACGGGTAGCAGTAGGCAAATTGGTAAATGTCATCCTCTCGGTCAAAGCAGAAAGCAAATGACATGACATAGTTCTTTCTGTGGTCTGGGCAGCGATAGTAATATACATTTTTAGTTGGCAGCCTTTGCCTAAAAAACAAAACACATACATATGTGTGGATATAAGAATCTTGATAAATTCAAACCTTACAGTAAAACTACCTGAAATTCATATTCTAGATCAAACTAATTAAGTGAATGAGCTGGGAACTTTAATGGCTCAGAGGTTGGTAACTGGATGGCAAACCTTTCCAGGACATTATTGGAACACATTCTACATGGATTATATGGAATGAGTCTGTGCCTGGAGGCTGTCTCTCTTCAGGTCAGGGTTTAGGCATATTTAATGCAACAGTGTCTTGACAAGACAAACATTGAACATAGGGAAGTTTCTGTATTGCAATCCAGTTTAATGGTGAGGCGATGTATAGAAATATAGTGCCAGTATCAGGAAAAATCAGTTTTTGAGAAACAAAAACCTCTTGTTTTGCGAGGTTGTAGAATGACCCCAGAAATTCATTCTTCTGAAACAGCCACCTGGTCCTGATTTAGAAAGAGAGAGGGATGGGAGTTTAGTCTAGAATTACTGTATCCTTTGGAAATCCCAGCCTAAATGCATATGGCACCCAGTTACTATGGTACTGGCCATATTAAAAATGCAAATACAATATAATGACTTACTATAGTGGAGGTGCTTACATGACTATGTCAATGTCTTAATCAATTTAAAGGATAATGGATGCCAATATCTAATCTTGTCAGATGTCTTTCACAACCATCCAAATTCAATATGATTCTCTTATTTCACATTTGTGTTGTGAAGTACTTCAGAGATATGATTAAAGACCCATTATATGGACAGATGCTGTTCAATGTCTCTCTTCACACCCTCTCTGGGTATTGAATACAGGTTTTCTGCCTGCATCTAGACAGTCAGATTCTCTAGTTGTAACATATTCTTGTAATTTAATGCTACTAATTTACCAGTCATGTTTGGCAACAGCACACTGTGGTCCTGCAGACTCCAACTAATTCAATTATATAATATTATAAACAGGTCTCATCTAATGCTCATAGCAGATCTCAGCTAAACCAGGATCACAGTGAGGTAAAACATAATATGATTTACACACATAGCAATGGTAATGTGTCCTTTCTGAGAAGCTAGACTACTGAAGAGCTTCAATTTTGGCCTTTCATTGCTAATAAGAAATGGAGAACAAAACCCTCTCATTTTGCACGTGCTTGCAGTTAAGGAGTATGATCAGCAAAACTCAGGAGCTACAAAGAGAACAAAAAAGGAATCGAGATGCTCTTGGATAAATACATTAGAGAGACAGTGATGCAGTTATTTAGAGTTGAAATAAAAATTATTTGCCCCTCTTATTGCTGTGGTTCTTGAACACAGATGGTTTTGAGAGTTTCCTTCAGTATTAGTGGTTTTCTAAGACCTTTACTTACTTCTGGTGATCTGTTCCTAACAAAGTGGAAATTATTTTTAAGGCCACATATATGAAGGACACAAAAATACTTTTCAATTTTTTTTGAAGTACCATTGGGGGAAAAATTGCCACCAGCCGTCTGCATAAAGTACCCTCACCTAATAGGTTCATCAAGTATCTTAACATATTTCTCTCACTCACTCTTACTCTGGAGTGCTATAGGACATCCCTCATTTGCTCTCAAATCAAGCAGATGATGTGGCAGTGGGTAAATGTATTCTAGCTCCCAGTTCTCAAACCATAATGCAAGTTTAAACGGTATGTTGCTGAGTTGTTGAACTTTATTTGTTTCCAAATTAGCAGAAGGGGAAATAACAAAGGGCAGACCTTACTTTATGCAATAATATTGCACGTAAAATGGGACCAACAGGGGAAATTCAGAATTCCAGAAAGGGTAATGCTAATTGAAATTCATCTGCTGATAGTTAATATTTAAATGATGAACGGTTCAATAATTTTATACTTTGAAGCAAGTTAAAGATAACTTTTGTTAATGTATGAAATATACTTTTGATATTTCATTCCCTTTCCCCTTCATTATAGAAGCTAAGCATCTGTTTTATTATCCACTTTGACACACCGTTTTATGGCTGCATTTGGCTATTATGGCTAATCTCAATGTCTAGGACATCTGGTATTGACATTTCACTATCTGGTGTCTGACACAGCAGTCGAAACCATCCTCAATTCCTAGGTTTAAATTCACCCTCTCAGGGCAGAAATGGTTTGAATTAAGAGTTTGGGCACTATCTTCCAAAAATAATTGTAATAGTACTCCTGTCACTGCTAATCTATTCTTATCTCTCCCACCACTTTGTCATTGTTAATCTATTTGTGAGTCATATGGAGAAAGAGAGTTAGTGTTTAGATACCAACAACACATCTTTACATACAGGAGCCTAATCAGATTCAGATCTTATCTTGGAATTTAAAAAGAAAAGAAAAGAAAAGAAAAGAAAAGAAAAGAAAAGAAAAGAAAAGAAAAGAAAGAGACACAGTGCTAGATATCACCAACTGAGTTTTTGATAATGAAAAGACATTGCTCAGTTCTTGAATTAACCTTTGTGTCCTAGACACACTATTGTTTACTCTTTCCCTTTTTTGTTCTATGCCTTCTAGAAAAGGACACCCACACACTGTGGCAGCAGCTGCTCCTATTAATTTAAAGCTATTACAAAAATTAAAATTAAACCCAATTACTCTGGCTGGTTTATAGTCGGGGAACGGCTTAGTCTGATTGTTCCCTCTGGTTATGGACAAAAACAATATTCCTACCTACAGGCAGCTGCCAGTGGAATACTAATGCATCCAGGGCCTGGCACGGACAGATTCAGAATGCAGAGTTTAACTGCATTTCTGAGTAGAGAAAAATATCTTATCATGGATCTGCAGAAATGCACTGACTTCGTATACTATAGGTCACAATGCAGTCATTTCATGGTTAGCCATAGGACAGCCAAGTTTTGGAAGAACCTTGATACTTTTATTTGTCATTCTGCATTTCCAGGCAGTAAACACCCATAAATGTGCCCTGCTAATTGATACACAAGTGCCTGAATCTCATCACTTCAGAATGGTTATTTAAAGGAAAACCCCACAAATTCTAAGCACAGCTGCAGCATCTTCCATAGCATCTTCCAGGCAACTTATTTTCAGTTTGTTTCTAGAAATGTATTACAGAAACATAGTTAAATATTTTACCTGTTTTGAAACAAATTTGGGCTGCCTAGTTTGCAAAGTTACACACCAAAATCATCCAGGTGATACGGGAATGCAGACAGAAAGCTTTCCATTCCACTTCTGACTCTCCTCATAATCCTAGAAGAAGTGCTGCAACTAGAGAAGGGTATTCCAAGGCAATGCTCAAGGATCCAAGTTTTTGAGTGCATTCACTTCCTGCCCTAGCAAACCACTACCTCTAATCCTTGTACCCAAACCACTACCTCTAATCCTTTGCTACTCTAGTTAAGGATGGGGTGTGATTGACACATTGTTCTCCAGAATACAGACACATATAAACAATGAGTTTGTGGAGTACACCATCATGAGATTTTCAAAATCATCAAGGGGATTGGGTGGCAATAATTCCATTGACTTCAGGGGAGAGGCCAGGAATTCACCCCATCTCTTATGATGGGAAGTAAGTATCTAAATTCCATGGCAGCTTTGAAAGTTTCATCCTATATGCACTTCTGTTCTGGAACAATTTATGTCATGGGCCACAATTTGATCCTTAAAGACAAACTTTATTATTTTCCCTGTGTTATCTCTTTTACCTTTAGACAGTGTTTATATTATCAGGGCTGTTGGGAGTAAACTCTTTGGGGCTTGGAGCATCCTTTTGTTCCGTGTTTGTGTAGCACCCAGAGCACAAATGGGCTCCTGGTCCATGATGGGGCTCATAGGTGCAATCACAATACAAACGATAAATAATAATAATTACTTTTGAGGTAATGAGACTAAATCTGGAAGTCTTTACCCAGACAAAACTCCCAATGGCATTAAAGGGCAACCTAAACTGTATTTGGCCTATTTTTAATATGGCATTCACACACAAATTAAACAATTCCCACCATCTCGAGGATTGGCCAAATCTATCACCTTCAGTAGACATCGAAGAAATGATGATGATCTTTGGAGGAAAAACAAAAAGTGATAGGTACTGTAAGAGACTAATGAATGGAAAAAAGTAAGTAATATTACTTTCAGAGAAGCGATTAAGTAAGTATGATTGCAAAGTAGTGTTAGAAGTGGTGACACGCTGCGGTGATCATTTTCAGCTGCCATCAGTTTGCAGCAATAGTGATGTAAGTTTACTCAATCACTGAACTACAGGTTCTTTTAGGCCATTGCAAGAGATGGGCCGGAATCAAAACCTTAAAGCCAAATACCTACAAACTTTTGTGGTGTTTGAAGTCCAAACGCAGATCCAGACCTTAATTTTGCAAATGACTTCAGCCTTTCAATGGACCAGTCCCCAACTCCAGATCTGAGCATCCCTCAAATTTTAGACATCCAAATCTAAATCTGACAACTAGACTCCTATCTATTAATTAAAGAGTTCAACAATGTTGGAGAAAATATGAGCAAGTTCGTCATCCACTAAAAACTTTTCTTTCCTTTTGTGAGTCAGCCCTTTCAAATGGAGGTTCTTACGGTACGATTTTTCTTTTAGTCTGAAGCATTATTTTTCTCTTCACTTATTACTGTTGTCAACTAGAGCTGCCATCTTCAAAATTCCAAACTTAAGGGTGACAGCATAAATTCCTAGGATTTTCACTGCACAGAACTCTACATTTGATTCATGGAGCAATAGGGGTATTACAAGTGGAGTTAAGTGCTCTTTGCAGAAAGCAGCATGTGTTTTGGCACAGTTAACTCAGGCAGTTACAGACACTGAGAAATAACAGTCTTGCTTTTGTACTTGCTAACATTAATTAGAATGGCCACTAAATATATTTCTCTTCTTTAACAACCCAGCTGTGCAACTCAAGGTCTTCTACCTCTACAAGTATCTGGTTTTGTCTCACTGAGTAGGAAAATCAAAGTTTCATGTACATCAATGGGTTTCTTAAGATTGGAAAGTCTACATCTCAGTATATCACAAAGCACACAGCTTCCAAGGGTTAATGCGTTAATTGAAATAATTAAATGAACTCTATGAAGAGTGCCTGGTAATTGAAATAATTAAATGAACTTTGCAAAGATTTCTTGTTAGCTGTCTGTATTCTTTACAACTTCAAGGGAAAGAGGGAAAAGGAATATTTTTTTCAGATTTATTACAATATACAGTGAACAGAGAAAAGATTAATTTGATTTTTGGAGGATTCCTTAATTTAAAATGCTTGTAATGAATCTGGAAAACTGTAAACATTTCACCAGTTGAAATGAAACCTTTGGGCAGGAAAGGCTTCTTCTGAGGCCCTATCCTGCTCTATTTAAATCAGCGGGAGAAGGCTTGTTCCCCTAGACAGACACCACCATAGAAAAGTCAGGAAACACATTCCAGGAGTAAATGTATGTAGTTTGGAAAGCTTGATAACTTAAGACTAGGGTCAGATTTTCTAAAGTGGTCACGTAAATTGTACCCACAAACTCTATGCATGCAATTGTCTGGTTTGCACTGCAAACACGTGCGTGGGCACATTTTTCAGGAAAACTGTAGGAAACCACTTTTGAAAAATCATCCCTTCAACTCAGAGTTTCAAAACAGGAAAATTCACTGGTGAGGGGAATCAGTGGAAAATGACAATAAGGACCCTGTGTTGTACAGCACCTACCTCAATGGAATCCTTGTCTATGACGAGGGATTCTAGGCACTATGGAAATACAAATAATGTAACTACTCCAAGTCCAGTTAGAGGGATCTGGTTGGAGACATCACTGAGGAGAAGGATGTGAAATGCTAAGGAAAGGGCATGCTGTGCAGAAAGTATAATGAAGCAGTGTGCAGTACTCAGAAAATCACTCTCTAATAGCAGATCAGGTTTAGGAGATGTAAAGCAGAATTAATCACTTGCTACTTAATATTGCTGGCAAAAATACAAACAAAAAATTACTCCATATGTTTGTTACCTCTCTGTATTCTTAATCCCTTCTGCTGCCACATCTAGCCACCATTCACCAAGATAAATTTAACCAGTTTTGTACATGCTAACTAGCTATAGACAGAGGCTTGGATGAGTGAAACACCCAGCTCAGCAGTCTTTGTAAAAGTGAAAAAAACGGTTACTTGCCTTCTCGTAACTGTTGTTCTTTGAGATGTGTTGTTCATGTCCATTCCAATCAGACGTGTGTGCAAGCACGTGCACAGTTGCCGGAAGATTTTTCCCATAGCAGCATTTGTTGGGTCAATCCTGGTGCCCCCTGGAGTCGCACCTTCATGGTACTCAATATAGAGCCCCACCAACACACCACACCCTCAGTTCCTTCTTGCCAACTAGTCCGAGAGAGGGTTAGGAGCTTGGGTATTGGAATGGACATAAACAATGCATCTCGAAAAACAACAGTTGCGAGAAGATGAGTAACCATTTTTTCTTCTTCAAGTGATTGTTCATGTCAATGCCAATCAGATGATTCACAAGCCCAAGTTCAGGAGATGGGGTCAGAGTTTTCCACTGATTGGAGCACTGCTCGTCCGAAGGCTTCATTGTTTCTGGCCTGCTGGGTAATCACATAGTGCGTGGTGAAAGTATGGATAGAGGACCATGTCGCCGCTCTGCAGATTTCCTGAGTAGGAATCTGAGCCAGGAGCGCTGTTGATGAAGCCTATGCCCTGGTGAAGCTCACAATGATTGGAGGTGCAGAAACCCCCGCCAGGTTGTAGCACTCATGAATATAGGACGCAATCCATGATGAAATGCATTGTGACGACACAGGCAGTCCTTCCATTCTGTCTGCCACTGACATGAATAACTGGACCGATTTTCTGAACAGTTTTGTTCTCTTGATGTAAAAGGCCAGCGCCCTGGGGACAGCCAGAGAGTGGAGTCTCTGCTCCCTGCCTCTGGAATGAGGCTTAGGGTAGAATACCAGGAGAAAGATGTCCTGGTTGGTGTGAAACTGCAACACAACCTTCGGGAAAAAAGCCGGGTGAGCCCTGAGCTGAACCTTTTCCTTATAGAACACAGTGTAGGGAGGCTCTGATGTTAGGGCCCTGAGATCAGACACCCTCCTGGCCGATGTTATCGCTACCAGGAACGCCACCTTGTAAAAGAGATAAGGAGCATGTCACCAACAGTTCAAAGGGGGGTCCCATGAGCCTACAAAGGACCAGGTTGAGGTCCTAGGCAGGGACCGGCTGACGGACATTAGGGTACAGCCTGTTGAGCCCCTTTAAGAACCGGCTGACCATGGAGTTAGCAAACACAGAGCAGCCCTCCACACCCAAGTGGAAGGCCACAATGGCAGCTAAGTGCACTCTTATTGATGACAACAAAAGCCCCTGCTGCTTCAGATGGAGGAAGTAGTCCAGAATAAGCGGCACTGAGGAAAGCATAGGGGATGAATGGTGCTGCACCGAACAGATTGAAAATCTCTTCCACTTGGCAAGATATGTGACTCTCGTAGCGGGTTTTCTGCTGCCATGGAGGACCTGTGTAATCTGGTCTCAACAGGAAAGCTCCATCGGGTTCAACCATGGAGCGTCCATACCGTGAGGTGAAGCAACTTGAGGTTCGTATGTTGAAGGCAACCGTGATCTTGTGTCAGAAGGTCCAGGAAGAGTGGCAGGGTGATCAGGGCTTCCACGGACATATCTAGGAGAGATGTGCACCAGTGCTAATGGGGCCAGGCTGGTGCTATGAATATGACCTGAGCTTGTTCTCTCTGGTTCTTGAGCAGCACCTTATGAACGACTGGTATGGGCGGAAAGGCATATAGGAGAGAACCTCCCCAGTGGAGGAGAAATGCGTCCATGCTGGAGCCTGAACTGTGATCTTGGAAGAAGCAGAACTGCAGGCACTCCCTGTTGTGTCATGTGGCAAATAGGTCTATCTGGGGAAAGCCCCACATCTGGAAGATTGAAATCGCAATGTCTGGGCAAAGGAACCACTCGTGGCTGTGAAATGACCTGCTGAGGTTGTCTGCAAGCTCGTTCTGCACCCCGGGGAGGTACAGCACTTGCAGGTGTATTGAATGTTCTACACTGAAGTCCCACAGCATGAGGGCTTCCTAGCACACGGAAGAGGAGCGTACACCCTCCTGTTTGTTGATATAGAACATTGCTGTTCCATCATGACTGATACACATTGTCCCATTAAGTATGCCTGGAAGGTCTGGCATGATAGGCGCACTGGTCTGAGTTCTCTGACATTGATGTGGAGACCCAGGTCTGCCTGAGACCAGAAGCCTTGAGTCCTGCGGTCTCCCAGATATGCTCCCCAGCCCAAGTCTGATGCATCTATCACTAGCAACAGAGATGGCTGTGGAATGGTGAAGGAGATCCCTGAGCACACCTCCTGAGGGTCAAGCCACCACAGGAGGGAGTTGAGGACCGGGTGAGGCAGGGTCACAATCCTGTCCAAGCTGTCCCAGGATGGGTGATACACTGACATGAGCCACAACTGAAGAGGTCGAAGCCTGAGTCTGGCATGTTGCACCACGTAGGTACAGGCAGCCATGTGTCCAAGAAGCTTTAGGCAGTTTCTTGCTGTGGTGGTGGGAAACGGTCTGAGGCCTCAAATGATATCGGTCAGGGCCTGAAACCTTGCTTCCGGCAGGTATGCCCCTTGGGTTGAGTCCAGTGCTGCCCCTATGAACTCTATCCTCTGGACAGGGGACAGAGTCGATTTTGCTTCATTTAGAAGGAGATCCAGGTAGTCGAAGGTGGCTCTGATTAATCTGACCTGAGCTTCCACTGGGAACCTGGAGCAGCCCCTGATCAGCCAGTCGTTGAGGTACAGAAACACCATCACCTGGTGCGGCGATGACTGCTATGTACTGTGTGAAGATTCGAGGTGCTGCTGACAGGCCGAATGGGAGGACAGTAAATTGGTAGTGGGCACTGTTGGCCACAAACCTGAGGTACTTCCTGTGGGGCTGAGTGACTGCGATATGAAAATATGCTTCCTTCAAGTCAAGGGTAGCATACCAGTCTGCTGAATCCAGTGAGGGGATGATGGAGGCCAAAGAGAACATGCGGAAGCTGAGTTTCTTCAGAAACTTGTTGACTTCTCACGGGTCCAAGATAGGCCTTGGGCAGCCTTTGGCTTTTGGTATTAGGAAATACCAGAAATAAAAGCCCTCGCCCCTTTGATCCTGAGGAACCTCCTCCACTGCCCATAGCGATAGGAGCGACTGCACCTCCTGGATAAGGAGCTGCTCATGAGACGGGTCCCTGAAGTGGGATGGGAAAAGAGGATGGAAGGGCACAGAACTGGTTAGAGTATCCTCTCTCTACCGTATGGAGCATCCAGCGGTCTGAAGTGATACGGGACCATGCACGGTAGAAAGTGGACAGTCAGGAGGAAAAGATAAGGCCTGCCATCCTTGACTTCAGCTTCAAAAGGCTGGTTTGGAGCCAGAAGGTGGTTTGGGTTGGCCAGAGTCCTGGCCTGAGGATGAGTGTTGTCTTTTTCTGCCACTGCTGTTCCTCCTCCAAGAACTGTCCTGTTGGTTCTGCTGATGGAATCTCGGAGGAGGTTGCAGTTGAAAGTGTCTCTGCTGTGTGGCGGGAGTGTGCAGGCCCAAAGACCTGAGGGTGGCTCGTGAGTCTTTCAGGTTATGCAGCCTCTTGTCTGCCTTTTCAGAGAAAAGAGTCATACCCTCAAATGGGAGGTCCTGAATGGTCTGTAAGGGAGCCCGGAGACTTGGAACCAGGAGCTCCTTCTCATGGCCACCACAGTAGCCATGACCCTAGTGGCGACATCAGCACCGTCCAACGCAACCTGGAGGGAAGCCCAGGAGACTAAGTTCCCCTCCTCCATCAAGGCCAAGAACTTGGTTCGGGAGTCTGACAGGAGGAACTCCATAAATTTGGCCATTGCTGAACAAGTGGTATACAAGTACCTGCTGACGATGGCCTGCTGGTTCGAAATATGGAACTGCAGACCCCCTGTAGAATAGACCTTTCTCCTGACTAGGTCGAATCACTTAGCCTCCCTGTTTTTAGGGGAGGGCTCCTGGAAACCCTACCATTCACGCTAATTAGCAGTGTCCACAACAAGAGAGTCGGGAAGTGGGTGGGAGTACAAATGTTCATTCCCCTTGGAGGGCACAAAATAACGCCTCTCATTATGTTTGGCACTGGGTGGCAAAGAAGCTGGAGTCTGCCACAGGGTCTTGGTGGTATACACAATAGTCTTAATAAGTGGCAGGGCAACAAGAAAAGGACCTGAGGGGGCAAGGATATCCACCATGGGATCAGCCTCCTCGACCACCTCCTCAGCCTTAATGCCTAGACCCTTCACAGCCCTTTGTAGTAATTGATGTAGCACCCTGTTGTCCTCAACCGCTGGGGCTATTGCTGTGCCTGCCAATGCCTTTTCTGGAGACAAGAAGGAGGAAGCCCCTATAAGCAGTGGCTGCTCCCTGCCATCAGCTCCCAAGGGGTCCCGCAACTCTCGGAGGTATGTTGGTGCCAATGGAATGTCCGACAGCACCGGGGCTGTCAATGCCGACCTCGGCATAGGTATGGACACTGATGGTGCCACCGGTGGAGCCGGTGCTGAACCAGATGCCTGAGCCGATGAAGGCGGTGGGGCCGTTGTCTGTGCCACTGTGGGTGCCGAAAACGCTGTCAACGCTGGAGCAGCAGTCAGTGCCAAAATCGCTGTCAGTGCCGAGGTTGAAAGAGTAGCCAGTGCCGAGGCTACTCTGATTCTGAGAATGCCCAAGATATTTCAATCTATCCCATGACATCTCTTCACGAACAGTTTACTATTATCTTGGTAGCATTTTATACACACCCCGCCCATCCCCTACATACACACCATTTTCTTCCTGTGCTCCAGAATAACCTGACACAACTTATCAGCAGAGGAAGGCTGATTATGCTTCTGTGCTGGCTGGAGGATGTTTTGCCATGGTGAGGTGGAACATATGGAGCACCCTACCTCTACAGTGTATCTAGTGCATGCAGGCCTGAGAATGAGGGACAACCTGAATCCCAAACTCCACTCCCTATACAACACTGCCAGTTGACCATTGGGTCAGCTCTAATAGCCTCTGAGCCTCAATTACCTAATTAGCCTTTTCCTCACTTTCCCCATCTCCCTTTCCCATCTGTTCATCTATTCCCACACCCCTCTCTTCCACAAGAATAATTTTTAAAAATCCATGTGAACTTCATTAGGTTATTCTCAGATGACTTCTCTTTCATGCAAGAATAATTTATGAGTCTCACAAGAGCCCAGAGTTGCAGCAGGATTTTGGTAATGTCTGAATTCTATATTTATGTTAGATGTTGATGAGTTCACACACGCACACACACAAATACTACCATAGTGCAGATTTCTAACATACCACATAAATTTGATACAAGATTCAGCTAACTACTGTAGAAACAAGGAGGAAAGTGGATCTGAGGATGTTTTTTTCCAGTCCTTACTTGGTTTAGACTGAGCAGTCCGTGAGGAATCTAAGGGTAATTTAGATTGCAAGGCTGGTTTTCACCTTACTTTTATTGCTGATAAGTATCAAAATATATTTGAAATTAAAAAATATAAATGCACAGAAAGATACAGGAATACAAGAACTGTCATAATGGATCAGACCCTAGATCCAACTAGTCCAGTACCTTTCTCTCAAAGTGGCCAGTACCAGAAGCTTCAGAAGAAGATTTAGAATCCTGCAATAGACTTCCACATTAGGTTTCATCCTGGTCTCTGCAGCATGAAGTTTAACTTGCCTTTCAAAACATTTGTCACCATTAATTAACAATTCTAGATATAATTTTAGCATTATTCTTGATCTCATTCCTTATGCATCCAAACCTCTTAGCTTTTTTCACCACAGCTGCACATTGATCAGACATTGTCACTGAATTGTTTACAATGATGTCAGAGTCTTCTCCTGAAGAATTTACTTTACTTTAAAACCCTATAATGTGTATGAATCGTTTAAATATTTCCCTCCAGTGTGCATTACTTTGCATGTATCGACATTGAACATTACCATCGTGTTGTCCATTTGTACAGATTGTTTAGGTGTTTGAAGTTCCTCACAGTTTTGTCCGGTCCTGAATAATCTAAATAATTGTGTGTCATTTTCTACCTTAGTTCTCATCTCCTTCTCTACACCATTAATAAATATATTAAACATGTGAGCTAGTACAGAACCTTGAGGCACCCAGTTATTAACCTTGTACCATAATGAAAATTGACTATTTAATCCTACTGGTCTGTAATTTCCCAGAGCACCCTTGCTGCCTTTTTAAAATATAGATACAACATCTGGTACCCTCCAATCCTCTGAAACAGTTGCTGTTTTTAAAGAGAAAGTACATATTTCTAGTGATCCAGCAGACCCACCAATTCTTTCATAAGCCTCCTGCTTCTCATATACTTCAAGAATTTCTTGGGTGTTGTGTTTTAAAACTCATTTAGTTATTTGCACCTCAAAATCCATTTTTGGCCCCTCTGATTTCCATTGCCTGGTGGAATTTATGTTCCTGTTTATTGGCTTCACTAGAATCAGCTTTCCAAATTTTGAAGGATTTCTGTTTGATTTGAATACCTTCAGAAATGTTTTCAGTTAGCCATACTGGTTGGCTCTTTGCCTTGTGTTAGGGACTTTCCCTTCACCTCTTCCCCTGGTTTTTGTCATGAAGGCAGAAAGCAGAAGACCGGAAGTCCAAAGTGCAAGGAATGCAATGTTTATTGGGGTTAGTTTCAAACAAACATATCCATAGCTCTAATGCCGCCGAGCCTTTCCCCCAGTTTCTCAGTTTCCTTAGCAGGCATAATTATACCTGTAGTGCACGGTCTTGGTCTCACCCTTCCAATTTATGGTCATGTTCCATTTTGGAGGGTCTTGAATGTGGGGGCTTTAGGACAGTCTCTTTTGTATCCCATGGGAGGGGTAAGGAGCGAGGTTGTACTTCAGTCAGGGGCAGGAATTTCTTTGGCCTTTTAGTGTTTCTTATGCCTCCCCCACATCCCCTTCTCCCTCCTGACCGGTTGTTTGACCTTGGCTCGAGATAGTAGGCGAGGCAGTCTTGAAGTGTGTGCTCATATATTACACTCCCATTATACCCAGCAACACTTTTAGCTCTATTCCTTATCTTTTCTCATTGTACTAAAAGCCCCATCTGGTTGTGGGAAATGCAACGCACAGCGTCTTTGTTCTTTGTTCACAGATATTAATAAGGATATAAGAGTATCAAAAATCAAACCCAAAATTCTATCTCAGGCTAACAAACAGGCCTATATACTAACACCCTGCAGATTCTCTTTTTGTTCAGTGAGACACATGCCTTCTGAGATACTATTATTATTTATTTATTTTGGTTTCCACAAAAACCACCACTAAACATTTTTCTTCCTTTATTTTTTAACTTTAGGGCTTTTTGACTAAACTTTCATTTTATTGAAATCTTCCTTTCTAACGTTGAGTGTCACTGTGTCACTTTTAGAATATCAATTATTTGCTCTCACGCTCTCCCCTCCCGCCCCCCAGTTTCTATAGTACTGGAATCTTACCAATTTTTGTTGTTTTAGCTAGGGCACCCATCAAAAGCCTTCTACATACACAAGAGCATGACAACCCCAAACACATAGTAAAGTGACAATTCATATTTGCATAATTGAAACTAAAAGGCCACATACACTGTTGCTTCTATAGCCCCAGAACATTGCAATTACCAGTGACAATTTGCATTCCTCCATTCCTACCCCCCAAGCTTCGGGTATGCTACCCCCCCAATTTCAGGGGCTCTCTGCAACACCCCCACCCCTTCCCTCATATTACAGCTATGTGCGCCCATGTTCCCCTTCCCCCATACTCTTCTCCCCCATTCTCTCTTCCATGCCAGGAGTTCTGTATGCCCCCTCATTGCTTCCCTGACAATTCTATTGGGGATCTTAGGGTACGTCTGCACCGCGAAAGAAAACCCACCACAGCCAGTCTCAGAGCCTGGGTCAACTGACTTGGGATCATGCTGCAGGGTTAAAAATAGCAGTGTGGACATTTGGGCTCAGGCTGGAGGGTCTCAGAATCCAGCCTCCAGCCCTGGAGGCTGCAAGCTTTTTTTTTTTTTTTTTTTTCTTCTGTGTAGATCTACCCTTATTATCACTTCTAAGCCCTCATTCAGGGCTTTTCCTCACAGAGGCCTATACAACTTCCTGTGACTTCTTCCAGCCACAGGGCTTCTCTAGAGAGACACTCCCTTTCTCTCCCACTCCCTTCTAAGCAGCACTCTCTTTATACAGATCTACCAGCCTGTTTTTAGCTCAGCTGCTCCATTACTAATTAGCTAAAGGGCACCACCTAGAGCATCTGATTGCTCCCAGGGGTACCCCACAGGGTTGCCATGAGCCCAAAATCTCCTGAAGGGCCACTGGCCCCATGACACATGGGCTCAAAAGTTATCCCACTACACATACATTCACATACAAAGAAATGCCATTGAATTAAGTGCATCAGGCCTTGCTCTGCTTGGCCAAAAAGGTGTGAAAAAGAACTAAAACCCCCAAACCCATCTCCTCAAAAAAATGCCAAGTACACAAACAGACCTTTCAATATACCCTGAATGTCAACAAATGTAGGCTCTGTCAGATCAAGAAAGGAAACAATTTCAGAGCCAATCCATTGAGCACCCAGCTCTCAGGTCCAAGGTCAAGACACAGCTCTCCCAGCTGAGCTCAGCCATGAGGATTAAGCACGAAGACAGCCACCAGACCTTCTCTGTCACCAGACTGCCATATTAATGAGAAACTTGAAAACTTTTTCCTAGGTCTTGATGCTCTGCAAGACTCTTCACAATGCCCTTTCTGGCAGCTGGAGATGGTTCAGAAATAAACCTTAGCAGGCTTCCTTCCCCAGGTAAGAGAGAATGAATGCACTGCAGAGGGGATGCCCTCAGTCTTTAGGGGAAATAAAAAACAATTTTCTCCCTTTCTCTTTTCCTGCATCCCTAGTTGCTGACCCATGAAGTAGTATTGATCTAAGAAGAGATTAAGTATTCTGCCCTCTCAGTCACTTGTTATTTACAATACACATGGATGCATGTTGGCTGAGGAAGAATCAGAGAGAAGAGGGACCCAGGCATCCAGAAGCAATAAGACTCCTGGGATTCCTTACCCAAAACACCAAGCTAAAACTAAGATGCTGCAATGGTGTGTTGCTGGAGAGAGGGGGAAATGAAAAATGGTTTGTGTATCACGAATCTTGTTTTTCCAAGCTGCATGTGCGATATCAACCAGGCCTCTCCAATACTTCACAATAGTGCTAACATTTTTCTTGATAGCCATTTAAAAATATATACTTATTTTTAGTAGGGAAAAATGTTTTTTTTTTCCCTATCTGACAATATCACAGCAATGGAGAAACTGCATGTTGACTGCATATATAGAAACGTTTTTTTCTCCTGCTGATAATAGCTCATCTTAATTAATCAACCTTTTACTCCACCTTTTCATGTTCTCTGTATGTGTGTATCTATCTATCTTCTTACTATATGTTCCATTCTATGCATCCGATGAAGTGGGCTGTAGCCCACGAAAGCTTATGCTCAAATACCCATTTGTTAATCTCTAAGGTGCCACAAGTCCTCCGGTTCTTTTTGTGGATACAGACTAGCCCAGCTGCTACTCTGAAACCTGCATATATAAAATACAGCCTGGTCCACAGAGCAGTTTTTTTCTTAGCATGTAAGATGGTCTCGGTCTCCTCGCACTCCCTTTTGCATAGTTATCAAACATAGTGTGGGAAGGGGGGAAATGGAAGCTACAATTTACTGTCGTTCTGTAAAAAGTTTTTATTTAGCATTTTTTTGCTGTTCAGAAAGACTCTCAACCCGCTCTTACCACTGAAGATATGATATGACTAAACTCTAGATATTTCTCCCCCCTTTACATTCTTTTATAAATGCAGAGACAGACAGTGTGTAGCAAGTCACTGGCATGTAAGGGGATGGAAAGGATGCACAGAGCTATCCCTTCCATCCTTATGCAGCGGAAAGGCACATGCCAGTCCACAGTAGCTCTGGAAACCCTGTTGAAAGTAAAGGAATGCAGCTCTGCCACTTCAGGGCCTGCTAACTTCAGTGCCTGTGATGACACACGGGGTAGAATGTGGGGAGATAATGTCTATTATACTCTGTCAAAGAGTCTGCACAGCCTCTAGTCAAACTCCTGCCCCAAAACCCAATGCAGGCAAAAGCTTAAGCCATAGTCTATCTCTTAGTACATTAAACTCCATTGTAACAGGGTTCCTATATCCTCCACACTTTGCTCCCCAATGCCTCAGTTTTCCGTTTCTAGCAATCAATAGCCACATTACTAGTGTTTTAAATTACAGCGCCCCTCTGGGGTCTGGTTTATTAACATAAACTTATAGTCCAACTCAAAGAAAAGTTTTCCAAAGTTTCCAAGGGCTTAAGAGTCCTGTTAATAGTGATAGTCCTTTGGGCCATGCCCCAGGGCTTCACAATCCTTTTCCCCTGAGTGCAGGGAGAGTGCTTGTCACCATCAGTCTTTGACAGGAACACAGACCACATTTCAAAATTCTGCTGCCCTAGGAGTGTTCTGCTCCGGTCTTTCAGACTAAATCCTCACAGGCTCCCTTCCAGGCTATCCCCTTAGCAACTGTGGAGGGCCATCACCTCACAGGTCTTGATTAAAGCTCAGTAGAAGCAAATCCAGGCAACAGGCTGTCTTACATATCTCACCAGAAGGCCTGGCTCTTGGTCATATGATCAGTTATGTGACATCTGTCAAGAACTACATTCTTATCAGTGCCTCCAGACAACATTTCCTAGAATTTCCAATTTTAAAGAGCAGCGACCCTGCAACAGGCATCCGGGGCCATGCATGTGCTATGAGAGACATTGTACTTCTTGTATTCAGATAACCAAATGCTATTTTTATTACAGTGCTTTCTAGCACCCAGTCCTGCCAGTTGCTGAACATCAATGGGAATTGTGGGTGCAAATCACTTACTGCAGCATTGGGCCCCTAGTACTTAATCATTTTAGAAGCTTGGCAGCAATAAATCTCTCCACCCAACGTTGCTCCTGCCGCCTTTATCTATCATATTCAAGTGCTGTTTGTACAATATATACAATGTTGCCAACTCTATTTTTTCCTTGAGTTTTGTAGTATTTGCTGGTTTTATCAATGTCCAGCTGTTGGAATCAAGAGATTGCATGTGAATCTCAGCTTTTTTTTTTTTAAAGTAAGTTTCTAGCCCTCTTGGTTGCACAGGAAAACTTAAAAATTCAAAGGGATTATTTCCTTAAGGTTCAGAAATGAGAAGGCAAAGAAAAGGACTCAAAATATTTTTTTAAATCTCCTGATTTTTAAGCAAGTTTCCAAATTTTTGAGAGGGGCCCTTATTTGTGATTTTTGAAGACTTGGGAGTTGCCTAGAATTTACATATAGTTGCATGTATAGATTGCATTCCCCTAGGGAGAAATAGTTTGTGTGAATAATGCTAGGTAAAAATAAAGTATATTGTAAAAGAATGGTCTGAACTTTTAATAATTAAAAAAAAAGTAGTCTAGGCACAAATTGTGAGGGTCAATGGAGGCCACTTTAAAAATCAGTTTTAGTATTTGCACTTGTGATCTGATGAGGTATTTAAACACGGGTTGAAATAGTTGCAGGATCAGGCCCATCATCCTCTATCCATGACATCACAATTGATTGCTGGGGAAATTATGATGTCATTTGCAGATTATGATTTCAGATAAGGAAAATGCAGGCAGACCAGACAAACTCCTCGAAAAGATTCTTATGACAATGTCTCTAATGATAAAAAAGGGGAGGAAATATGGAATAGATATATTTGCACAGGTTTCTAAAAAAATATTTCAGGGTTTTCCATAATAGAATCATAGGACTGGAAGGGACCTCGAGAGGTCATCTAGTCCAGTCCCCTGCATTCATGTCAGGACTATATTAAACAATAATAAATCATTAGCCATTCTAAGAAACAATTCAAATGTGTGTCACATCTAGAAGGCTTCAATGAAATCCTATTAAAATTATATTCTACATACTCTTTAATTGAAGGTCCTGAGCGTTCATAGGCTCTTTGAATTCTTTTCCAGTTTTCCAACTCAAAAACTAGAAGGCAATAGGACTGTACATCTATCTATCTATCTATGTTAGGGTTTTATACTGTTCCCCATCACAATACTATCTGGGCACCTCCCACATAAACTCAACAGCATAAGTGAGGCTGCTAGGGAATGCATGGAATCTTGCACACTTCTCCCTTTTGATTAAAAAACTTTGCTTGGGGAAGGATTTTTCATTTTTATTTTTTAACACCTCTCATAGGAAATCATATTCCACTCCTATTTACAAAGTATAGCCCAAATCAGAAAACTCCCATTCACATAAGTAAATTTTGCAGGATTGGGCCCCAAGTTAGAAATCAGGAAACTATATTGAGGCGAAGCTGAAGTTTTGGAAGAGAAATGTCTAAAAATCCTCTCAACAGTATCAGGAGGGATTGTGGGAAAGATTCATATATGTTTATGTCTAAATAAATAAAAAGGCAGATGCAATTAAGAGAAAGCAACATATGGGATGGAAAAAAACTACAAGCAAATTGTCTACAAAATGCTGTAATACTACTATGCATTTCCTGAAGAATGACAGGACATTTGTCAATATACTTATAGAAAATGTTTGGAAAAATACTCAATGTATAATTTATACAGCTATCAAGTTAAATACACAAGTGTCTAAAATGTGGGTTGTAATAACTTAAATATTTAAAAGCTTTCAGCAATGTTCCGAATTTCACATTTGTTGCTGTTTTAGGTTTCACTATGTAGCCAACATTCCCCATCTACTCTCTTAAGACTGAGAAGAATTTATTGATATACACCGTGTTAACTACTTAGGGTGAGATTTCAGCAACTTCAGCTATGCGATACAAAGTTTGCTGTTCCTGTTTTATCATAGTAAAAAGACAAACACACAAAAATTGAGATTCCAGCCACACAAATGAAACAATTTTAAAGAACAGAATATACAACCAAAAATATCATGGGAAAAGCCATATCACTCATTAGCTATAGCATTGTATCTGTACTATTAGAGGTCTAGCCTTTTCTATGTAGGTTAGAAGTCATGAGCCATTTCCAATGCAAGAGCATTAAACGTGTTTTGAATTCAGAAATTTTACATCAAGATAAAATTTAGCAAAGTTGTTCACATAATGTTATAGTGTGATTTTAAACTCTGGTTCTGCATACGATTTTGCATATGCTTACCTTTAACATGTGGGTAGTCTCACTGAAGTCCCATTGACTTTAATGGGATTACTCATGTGAATTAAAATGAAGCACATGCATAAATGTTTGCAGGATTAGGAACCAGGGGAGAGGGAGAAAAGGAGAGGGGTATTGGAAACCAATACAAATCAGATGTCATTCCCAGTTCTGCCAATGGCTACATGAATTCAAGGACAGAAAAAGAAAGATAGTCATTTAAATCTTTTAAAAAGTCAATAGAAAACTTTCCCCCTAATTATTTGATTTTTAATTACATACGACCCCAAAACACAAAAGAAAATTACATTTAAAAAATGAAAAGGATCTCTTATTTCAATATATTGTTCATAATTTTAAAATATTCTTCTTATTTTAATAATCTTTCCAACCTGAAAATGAAATGGGTTTCCTTATTGATTTCTCTCTGACTTGCACACTTTTATTTTTCAAGGGGTCTTCATGAATTTTGAAATGCTGCCATTGAGGTTTTCCTGGTTTTTATTTTAATGAAAGAGAGCATTGAAGCACTTCATCCCCAATCCTAAATTGAGCTTTGCACAAGTGAACTACTGAATTCAATGGGCCTCAGTGTAGGAAAAGCTATGTGCTAAGGCAGAGCTCTTTATAGGATTGGACTCCTAGTTTGTAAAAAAACACCACATCAAACTTATTTACGTAGACTCAGACAGAAGGAAAAACTAAATAGATATAACTTTAGTTCTACTAATATTTTCAAACGGAGTTAAACAAGGATTACTGAGTAAAAGTCATCACAATATCCCTATATTTTCATTGTACATACCATCATACACTGTTCCAAGTCTCTCTCTGGGAAGGAATTTATCTCACAGAAGTAAAATTGAACTTGATGCTCATTAAACTTAAGGTACCAGTTAGTTAAGCCATTTAGGGCAGACCCAAGGCAGGTTCCCTGCATTGTTCTGCTAATGCACCATAATGTGGCCTTGCAATATTCCTGCTAGTAGTAACAGTCCACAACTCTGGATTCTTTTGTCATGAGCAGAGACAGCCTATTGTGCTGTATTCTGTGGCAATTATGAGATGTGGACAAGTGAATTCAAGGGACTCGGGTAAAAGACCAATCTCGTTTTCATAAGTAAAGTAAACTGAATCCAAACACAATCTCAATAAGTGACAGATCAGTCCATTCACTTTTGTTGGTTTAAACCAGCCCCTAATGTTAATTTATTTATTAGAATACAGTACAGTTTCTAAATGTCAATGAACAGTTACTTCACATGTAGCTGAGACAAAAACTGTCTTTTAAAATGACTCATTTCATTTAACAAGGATTAACTTCAAAATAGATAATGTCAAATAGACACAAAAACACCCAGAATTGAAAAATTTAGCTTGAAATATATGTATTGATATAGAAATGAAATGATCTCAGCCAGAAGCAAGGATACTGCATGTCAGCGACTCACTTGTTTCAATTAGCTGTGCTATGAATGGCTGAAAGGATCTCATTTGTAGATGAACTAGAATGCTATTTCTCAAAACCCATACACACTGTTTAAGTATCAATAAAATACTGATCAGCTGAGGGTCAGTAGGAGCCAGAGCCCCAGGAATTGCCTAATCAGGGCAAAACATGCAAGAGTGTGCATACAAAAATCACACAGTGATTTTTTGCCAGCAGCAGATATAGACATTGCAAGCCTCCAAGTGCAGACTCAGATAGGGGTTCGGACACGCTAAAGCTTTGAAGATTTGGCACTCACCGAACAGTGATCATACAAATCCCTCCACTCTGCCTAGTCTCCTCTGATGCCCCTACATATATACCTACACAAACCAGACAGCATCTCTCTCTGTCTCTGATATTAAATGCAATCAGTATTTACCTAAGGAGCATCAGGGCCAGCCCACAACATTTTGGCACCTGAGGCAGGGAGCTCAAATGTTCCCCCATGCCCTCTCGCTTGGGCCAAAACTTTGAAAGGTCTCAGTTCTGCCTTCTTCCTGTTCTGCTCCTCTCATGGTACTGCTCTGCTACCTACCCCAATAAAGGAGAACTAACAACTTAAAATGCCTTGTTCAAAACTTTCAAATGCCTGAACAGCAAATGTAACTTTTCTTGTCTGCACAGTAAACACTGGCATTTTTATCTGTTTGAATACTCAAAGTGGCGCTTTCCGTGCCTTCTTGGTTGCAAAGATTTGAACTGCTTCCTGAAGGTCCACAGTCTGGACTAGCTCATGCTTTATTGAGATGGTGACAAGGCCAACCAGCCTCTCCTGTGTCATTATGGAGCGTAGATGTGTTTTTATTAACTTCAGCTTGGAGAAGCTGCGTTCTCCACTGGCAACTGTTACAGGAAGTGTTAGAAGTATGCGCAGAGTAACGAAAGCATTTGGAAAGAGGGTGGTCATCTTATTTGTGCACATATATTCCAGAACAGCCTTTGGAGTTGATCCTGCTGAAATGTATCTTGAAAGGGCTTTCAGTTCATCACCTAAATCACTCGCATCAATATCGCACATGTCATCATGTGTCAACACTGTCTCTAGTGCCCTGCATTGCTGGTGTAGGTCTTCTTCGGGTATAGTAAGGAGTTTTGGAATATCATACACATCCCAAATATACTGCTGTGTTCCTTGAGCTGCATGAAACATTCTTCAACTGACTGTATTGTACAACCTAGCACCTGGTTAAAGAATTCAACTTTGAATTGTTGTTTGGGGTCTCTTATGGGATTATCCCATGCCTCATAATCAAAATGTCTTCTTCTTCGGTGACTCTTATATTCTTGAATGGGTGGGAAAATAGCTTCAGTGTGAAGTTCCTCTGCCCACTTCACACTGAAGTTGTGCACTTCTCAGAACATTTTGAAATACCTCATCTGACCGGTAAGACTGTAGGTATGACTTTGCTTTGTCCAGTTGTTCCATCCATTGCTCCAGATATATCAAGATCAACACTTTGGAGTCTCTTGCTTACAACATTTATTTCAAACAGTATGTCATGCCACAACACAAAGCCCCGCAGAAATTTGAAGTTATGTATGTTTCTGGTGATTCCATTTCCCTCTGCTACTGTTCTCCCATGAACAGTTCCTGTCATAGAATTATCCTCCACCATGGCAACTATGGCATCATCTGTCTTCCCAATTCGGTGTTTGATAGGCTTTATCACCTCCACTCGACTTTCCCATCGTGTGGCACTCAGTGGTTTCAGTGTCAGAGAGGATGTTCCCAGATGTTGCTTCAAAATTTGCCATCGATGAGTTGATGCAGAGAAAAATACATAGATGCTTTGAATTACATTACAAAATTCAGCAGCCTCACTAGAAGCTGATGCTGCATCACTGACCACCAAGTTCAATGAATGAGAACTGCATGGGACAAAAAAAGCTTGAGGGTTTAACTCTCAGATCCATGTCTGCACTCCTCTGTTCTTTCCTCTCATGTTGGCACCATTATCGTAGCCCTGACTTCTCATCTCAGCTATCACAATTCCCGTATCTTCCAGCTTTTTAAGAAGCACATTTGTCATACCAGCTCCTGTAGTATAATCAATGTCAATAAATTCTAGAAAATGCTCTCTGACAGTCACCATCTGATGAAGAGGATATTCACCCACGAAAGCTTATGCTCCAATACGTCTGTTAGTCTATAAAGTGCTACAGGACTCTTTGCCACTTTTACAGATCCAGACTAACATGGCTACCCCTCTGATACTTAACACCTGTATTGTTTATTAAGTACCTGTGATTGGGTTATCTGAACCTATTGACTTTAGTTCCTGCAAAAACTTCTAGTTATTCTTTAGCAAGCAACAAAATAGTCGTGCAAAACTTAGTCCTGCCATGAGTGCAGGGGGACTGGACTAGATGACCTCTCAAGCTCTCTTACAGTCCTATGATTCTATGATATTCTAGGATAAAATAACCAAACCAAACCAATATTCCAAAAAATAATAGATATCTCCCACATATGTCGCAAGATCTTTCACTGATAACCCTAGTGGCATTTGGATTTTGAGTTTATTAACCATAGCTACAGTTATTACCTTGGAAACTAGAAATGCACTCATGCTATCTTTTAAATATTTTTATACAATCTCAGAGAATGATGATGCCTACATTAATACATCTCATAAGCCTTTTAAGAATGGTTTCAGGCATGCAAAGAATAATGAAAAGTTCAGAAATTTATTTTGATTTCCTGCAATATGCTACCCAACAGTTTTCTGTTGTGTTATATGACCTTTCTGCCTAGCTAGTGTTTAGCTATTGATTTTAATTACTCAGTTTAATTTACTGCATGCCAACACAAAGCTGTTTACTCCTACTTGCCAAAATGTTGTCGTAGCCTCCCAGAGGAAGAAAAAATGAGAAAACTGTATATGTGTTACAGTTACATGCTATTCATTATAAAGACTTTAATGGATTCACTTCATATAAATGTCACTGCTCTTGCATGTAGCCACTAAACACACCAAAATAACATATAGGAATGAAAACGCTACACCAACCAGGAGAGAAGTAGAATTTAAAAAGCCTTCATTTATGAAAGGCTATGACTTGAAACAGCTTGGATTTTCTTCTTTACCATTCTTCTCCAAACAAGTGGGAGAGTTAGGACAATATGTTCCCTTCTGCATAAAAAATCATGGAGAGAAAAAACTTGAGTCCTAGAACTACATGGTTCTTAGAGCTGCAATTAAAGGGAATTGCATCTCTCCCCCAACAGTTCTTGGGACAAGAAGGATTGCAATATGGCCAGAAGAAGGATAGCATCAAAACATGTGGAGAGATGGGACTCTCCCGCCAACCCTCCTCTGTCCTCTTCTTCACCCCAACAGTCAGACCTATAGCCAGGATGCTAATACCTGGCCCACTGCCTTTCTGTGTGATCTCAACCAAGGAAATATTTACACTACAAGCAAAGATGTGATTGTAGCACAGGTTGGCATACCATGCTATCTTCAATCTAGCAGGTAGCAATGGTAGTGTAGATGCAGTGGACACAAATTCCATCTCTGGAGACAGCATGGTCTAGTGGTTAAGGCAGGGTAATGAATGTAGGGAAGAGGCTGTACATAACATATAGGTACAAAACCCCACCCTTGAAGACCTAAACACAATGTTATTGTAGAATAAGACAGCTTCTTACAAGGACCAAAAGGTTGTGTGTACTGTCTGTGTGCTGGGAGGACAACATCCTAGCAACAGCCAAGACTATTGTGTACGTTGGGGAAAGGAGGTGACCCTAACTTGCTCCACAACAGAGAGTGAAAGAGAATACATGATGCCATGCTGTGGCATAAAGATTTTATCAGCATGGGTGAGAGGGATGCATTACTCATTTGTGTTTATAAAGCGCCTTCTCTCTCCATGGTGTCTAGGCACTAGGGTATCTGTTAGTTCTTGTCTATGAA
Source organism: Dermochelys coriacea (assembly GCF_009764565.3). Taxonomy (NCBI): domain Eukaryota; kingdom Metazoa; phylum Chordata; order Testudines; family Dermochelyidae; genus Dermochelys; species Dermochelys coriacea. Next base: position 100,379,760 of record NC_050075.1, on the reverse strand, counting down.
TTCCATATAAACAAGCAAGCAAGCAAGCAACAGGATCATCTGCTGGTGGCGTTGTGTTGTATAAGTCTTAGCCATTTTTGCAATGTTCTTCTTGGAGTGTTAAAAGATGTTTTTTGACCAGCTTGGATATCAAGATGATTATTTTTAAGAGCTTGCAAATCCTCTACTTAAGCACATCTTGTTTGTAATGTGATCATTAACCTCCATCAATACCTTTTAGGACTGTCTTTTGAATTAGCAATAGCTTCTTTAGATTGGAGACCATTATATTTGCATGTTGTTTTATTATTTTTCCTTCATGGTTTTAATGTTTACCATAGTATCCTTCCCAAATCAGAGATTTTAACCTTTGAATCTCAGTATTACAGAGCATTTGTTTTAAATGTTTTCACTGGATCATTTAAGCAGACCTATATAAAACTCAGTGGCTTTCGTTCACAAGAAGTTCATATAACATGTTTTATTTCATTTCAGTCCTCATGGGGTTCATTGTTCCCAAACTGAGCCTTGAGTTTCAGGTTTAAACAAACCCAAATTCTCAAAGCAATACTTAGTCAGAATTATCGTGATTCATGTTGAGAACATGAAGATTTCACACGACCTTGATGCAAAGCCATAAATTGAATTAGGTTTCCTCAAAACTCAACCCTGGGTTTGCTCAATAGTGCAGCCATGTTTGCTTGAAGGATTCATAAACCTGATCTGAGTTTCAAGTAGTTAATGCAACTGACAACTTTCCAGAGGTTTCAAGTTTTTACACAAACATTTTGCACAGCTCTGCTACTAAGGTCAATGATGAATTTGCAGTGCTGGGTGATGGACTTGGTTCAGAAAATTTAGAAAATATTAAACAAACAATATGGTATATTATAAACAATATTGAACCAGACTCAAGCCAGAGGAGGCTCATTAACAGTTCTGAAAAGTAGTTTACATAGACAAAGAATACCAAAAATGGACCAAAAATTATCCCACTTGCAACACCTTATTCTCAAATTCCCCAGGTGGCAGTGTGCATAAAATTATACATATAAAGGTAACATTTAATATTACAAAATATAATAGTGCTACAAGGTCCAAACCTGCAAATGTTTACAGTCAGATGTAAGGCTTGCTACCATGATTACTCCCACTGACCATAGGATACTACTCATTGTAATAAATCTAAGGGATTGCTCATGGTAATAAATAGTACGCCTAGTAATAAGATTTGGCAATCTTCAGCACATTCGTATCTGCACCAATAAGAAAACACCAAGTTTTAGTATGAAAATTATTGCAGATTCTGTAAAATCAATTAGTTTTATTTTGTTTATTGTTTGTTTGTTTTGACAATAAGCATGTGCTCCATGAAGATTTAATAAGGAACTGGGACTTCGTTTTCTATAGCACTCACTATAATAGCCTATGTAACTTACAGAGATATTGGGTCTATTTCTTATTTTGTCCAGACAAGTGTAAAAAAGGAGTTACTCCACTGAAGTCAATGGAGTTACACTAGCCTTAAATGGGTGTTAAGTGGGATCACATTCAGGCCCAATCAGTATTAAAGATACCGTAGGAAATAAATCATACTTACTAAACAACCATGGTGCAGGGCAGATCTTACTTTTTGTTGACCTTTTATTATTAATTAGTACACAATCACCAAGCCTAATCTACCATGTGCTTTCTGTAGTTCAGCCCCAGGATCAGCCTGCCTGGTGACGGTTCTGACTACCAGCCATTTTTTCAGCCCTATCGATGAAGGTAGTGCAATACCAAAAAAAGAATCCCAAAACAATTATAATATTATTCATAACCAATGTTATAATAACCCAATAGATAATAAGGTACATCCCAGCAGTCCTTTGTCATGGTCAGATTTGTATATTATCTTATTCTGTTTTCAGTCCTAGAAGTGGTACCTATTGGGGAAATTTGATAGAGTATCTTTGTTTACCATCTGATTATATATAAGAATGCCACTGACCCATTTTCTGAAATGTAAGAGAGCAAACACTTGCTTTTGGAGTATGAAACATGAGACATCTGAACATGGAATTTCCTTCTGCCATTACACTTCCCAAGAAAATCAGTGAGACACAATATCTTTTATGATGAGATTACTGGTTCTGTGGATGAAGGGAAAGCAGTGGATGTATTGTTTCTTGACTTTAGCAAAGCTTTTGACACGGTCTCCCACAGCATTCTTGTCAGCAAGTTAAGGAAGTATGGGCCGGATGAATGCACTATAAGGTGGGTAGAAAGCTGGCTAGATTGTCGGGCTCAACGGGTAGTGATCAATGGCTCCATGTCTAGTTGGCAGCCGGTGTCAAGTGGAGTGCCCCAGGGGTCGGTCCTGGGGCCCGTTTTGTTCAATATCTTCATAAATGATCTGGAGGATGGTGTGGATTGCACTCTCAGCAAATTTGCGGATGATACTAAACTGGGAGGAGTGGTAGATACGCTGGAGGGGAGGGATAGGATACAGAAGGACCTAGACAAATTGGAGGATTGGGCCAAAAGAAATCTAATGAGGTTCAATAAGGATAAGTGCAGGGTCCTGCACTTAGGATGGAAGAATCCAATGCACCGCTACAGACTAGGGACCGAATGGCTCGGCAGCAGTTCTGCGGAAAAGGACCTAGGGGTGACAGTGGACGAGAAGCTGGATATGAGTCAGCAGTGTGCCCTTGTTGCCAAGAAGGCCAATGGCATTTTGGGATGTATAAGTAGGGGCATAGCGAGCAGATCGAGGGACGTGATCGTTCCCCTCTATTCGACACTGGTGAGGCCTCATCTGGAGTACTGTGTCCAGTTTTGGGCCCCACACTACAAGAAGGATGTGGATAAATTGGAAAGAGTACAGCGAAGGGCAACAAAAATGATTAGGGGTCTAGAGCACATGACTTATGAGGAGAGGCTGAGGGAGCTGGGATTGTTTAGTCTGCAGAAGAGAAGAATGAGGGGGGATTTGATAGCTGCTTTCAACTACCTGAAAGGGGGTTTCAAAGAGGATGGCTCTAGACTGTTCTCAATGGTAGCAGATGACAGAACGAGGAGTAATGGTCTCAAGTTGCAATGGGGGAGGTTTAGATTGGATATTAGGAAAAACTTTTTCACTAAGAGGGTGGTGAAACACTGGAATGCGTTACCTAGGGAGGTGGTAGAATCTCCTTCCTTAGAGGTTTTTAAGGTCAGGCTTGACAAAGCCCTGGCTAGGATGATTTAACTGGGACTTGGTCCTGCTTTGAGCAGGGGGTTGGACTAGATGACCTTCTGGGGTCCCTTCCAACCCTGATATTCTATGATTCTATGATCTCTAGGGCCATCTGGCCTTAAACTAAAGTAGAGGTCACTTCTAATAATCCTCAAGTATTTGGAAGACTCTCCTATACAACTGAGTTCACTCACTTCTCCCCTGCAGCTGAGTTTGGAGTTCCTAGAATATCAGGATAGAAAGGAAGAGAGCTGGGGTATGTCTACACTGCACAATTCTTTAAGTGGTGTGTTGTGTTCATACCTACATAGCCACCTTCACCTGCATATTAATAGCAGTGTAGCTAGTGAGGCCCAGCTTCAGTGAGTAAAGACACACCTGAAGAGTGCAGGTATGAATGCAAGTACATGGCGTGGGCAAGTAGAGAGCCGAGTAGGTTATATACTTGAGTATATCCTCACACCCTTCAGATGTGTCTTTACGTCCCCAGGCCATGCCTCCCGTCTTTCCCTGCAGCAAGGAAGAACTCCAGCTGCATGGAACGACTCCACCAGCTCCCTGTTACTGGAGTATTTCCCCCAACAGGAAAAGACTCCAGCAGTTGGGAAAGGCTTTGATAAGGGGTTTCTCCACTGCCTCCACCTGCCAGAGCCTTTCCTCCCCACAGTGAAAGGCTCTAGCAGCATGGAGCATCAGAAGCCTTTTCCTGCTGCTGGAGTCTTTCGCGGACATATGGCTATATACTGCAGTGTGGATGCAGCTTATTTTTCACTGAAGCATGTAGACTCACTTACGCTACACTCCACCAGCACTGCTGTGTAATATAGACATAGCAGATATGCTTTGCAGTACTGTATCTATCTAGCCAGAGAGCAGAAAACTGATACACGATACCGCAGATATGTGCACATGCACCAAACAGCTAGTGTGACTGGGGGTCCTGGGGAGAGGAAGGGAGATCAACCATGTGATTTAATTTTTAAAGGCTGAAAAATAATGTATTCAAAGCAGAAAAACAACTTTCCTATCATGAGATTTCTGAGAGCATGTTTGGGACAGCTGATTCTGGTGAAGAGGCAACATGGCCCAGTGGATGGTACACTAGACTGGGACCAGGGAGACCTCAGTCCTATTTCCAAGTCTGCCAGTGTCCTGCTGGGTGGCCTTTTGATATGTAATTTCACTTCTCTGTGTCAGTTTCCTCCCTTTAAATACAGATAATGATACTACCACCTTTGTAAGGTGCTTTGAGGCCGGTTATTATTTTCATGCACTATAATTAAAGCTGTAAGTCTGTCAGACATAATTTCTGTGATAAACACAACTGTAGAGGTTTTCCATAAGAAGTCATGGTCTTTTTCAAATTGTCCTGCCCATTTCTGAAGAAGACTCTTACATTAGTTGTTACACATATTGGACCTGATCCAATGCCCACTGAAGTCAGTGGAAAGGTGCACTGGATCAGTCCCATACATCTTTGTGGGTGGTAATTTTGGAGTTTCTAATGAGAAATACACTAAAGAGCCATGCCAGTGACATTTTTCCAATATTATTTATTTTCCTATGTCATAACTTCCCCTTGTTATTTGCCATGATAAACCAGCCTTTACCTGTAACCATCTTGGTGACCTTTATAACTTCTGAGCCCAGAATTTCCATATGCAAGCTGGGCCACAGTTTTTCTCATAATAATCCCAATTCTCCCTTCTTGTTAATATGATTGCCCCTAGTGTAGCACTAGCTAATCCTCTCAAGAAACTAGCTAGCAGGGCCCTGTATTGGAGGTTCAAAGGTCACTCCCAAACTGAGATCACCCAAATGACAACACATTGTGACTAATGAGGTATGAACAAAATAATTTTAATGTCATTTAATGTTCTCTGGTGCTCAAAAAATTACACTTTGTGACCTTAGAGAAGGTAAACTTTTTACTGTATTAGCAGATATTTTGCCAGAAATCTTGACTTTAAGATTTATATTCCTAGTTGTACTGCATTTAAAAATATATTGGACTTTTCCATTTATTTTTCCTCTTCCCTTCCTCCCACATAATAATACCCTAGGTACTTAGAAATGGTATCACTTTTCTTATACAAAAGTAGGCTTCCTGCCAATTTCTTGAATTTAAATCTCTAGCCTGACCTTCTGGTCTTCTTTAGTATTTAATATTTAGCTGATATAGATTTGTTATTTAAAATGGAATGCATTTTACTAGATACACATTCTTAGGGCAGTGGTATCAGAAGTGCAATTACATATAATATATTGCTTAACTTGATTTAAACAGCTACACTTCTCTGACAGCATAGAGCTGCTTTTAAAAACCTTCAGGAAATCAAAACAAAAATTATACAAAGAAATAACTATAGCTATGGAGCATTGCCAGTCTTTCTTCGCAAAAAAGATCAAAGACATTTTTAATATCCAATATCTTCTGTATATTTAGTCCATCAAACACATAGGAAACTGTAGAGCAGAATATTCTGTTAAAAGACACAACAAATTTATGTTTTAAGTTCTTGATCCAATTTTGTATGCATAAAAACAATGTATTCTCCCACTCCCAAACATTTAAAATACATTCTGTTCATTCTGGTTTTGAAAAGAAAAAATGGTCATTTAATGTATAATAACCTAATTCAGAATAAGACACATATGTAAATAGAAGTATTATCATCACACATTGAGTGTGTGTGTGCATATAAGCAAGTGAATAAGATTGGTACTTTTTTACTTCACGTCTAAATAGTAACTTCAATGTTTCCTGTTCTTGTTAAATTGTCTTAAAAACTAAATGTTAATCTATGTTTTCTCAACATATAGACTCTACAGTTAGGAGTTGTTTTACAAAGATCTCTCCTGAGATTATTTGACTTTGAGGTCTGTACTATGAAGACAGCTTTAGTTAAAATAAAAAAGACAGCTTATCTTTAAAAGGATGTATCTCTGAGAATATTTAAAATCAGATTTCCTTTACACAGTTGTTCTTTTATTTATGTTCATCAATTTGCCTTTTTAAATATGCTGTAAATATCTTACTGTTCAAAATACCTTGCATTATATCATTTTTGGAAGGAAGGAAGGAAGGAAGGAAAAGGTTCTTTATAATAAATTACAAAGGTGAAAGTACACACTTATGTTACTTTTTTCCATTGCAATATCATAGCTTTGCTAATGGCAGCCTGCTGCGCAGTAAAAAAAACCCTGTTTAATTAGAGTGAAGTTGTTGCTTTATTGTAGCATTACTGATAAGTGCACTGAGATGCCTTCCCATAGGCAGGTGCAGGTGGTTTGTACAGCTCATTTAGCCTGGGTGAGTAATGTCAGTTCAGGAGGAGAGAGAGGCTTGTGTCTTCAAACTTTCAATCTGCCTCCATTATCTGTGATCAAGGTGGAACCACAGGGGAGAGGAATTACTGGCAGGTCTAGGACAAGTGAAGAGGCAGTGAATCTATAAGATGTATTAATCATCTTTCCCTTCTCTTCACTGGCGCCAGCCTGTGCCTCCGACTCCCCGGCGCCAGGCAAATGGATTCTCTGTCCCCACAGGTACAAGCTAGTGCCTTTCAGGGGCAAGTCATCAGAATAATAATTACTGACACTGCTGAGATCAGCCCTAACCAATGCAGAAGGGACAAGAAAAGTATTATGGGAGGGACGTATTTCCTGGACTTTCATGTTAGTATTTATAGCATTATGCTTCAGACATTCTACAATTTAATTAAAAATTTTAGAATATCATCCTAAATCTATTCTATTGAATAGTGTAATAGCATCATTAACATAATATAAATATTTAATCTTCACAGTTTTGCCTTAAAAATTATTTGTATCAATTGCTGAGGTGTGAATATAAGTGCATATTATATCATTTATATTACAGCAACTCTTAAAACTCAGCTGATGGTACAAAACAATTTGGTACAAAACAAATCTCAACCTTACCAGACTATAGTACCCCTTTCAGGAGTTTTATTTGTCACGTGTACCCCAAATTTCATCTCACTTAAAAACTACTTGCTTACAAAATCAGACACAAAAAAATTTAACAGCACACTATTACTGAAAAATTGCTTTTTTCCTCATTTTGACCATATAATTATAAAATAAATAGATTGGAATATAAATATTGTACTTATATTTCATTGTGATGCTTGAGCCTATTTTTCACTTGTGAGCCTTGTCTGACACCAGAGCCCTGGATGGCAGGGATGAAGCCCGAGCCCTGCCGTGCAGGGCTGAAGCATATAACTTAGATTCACAGGGCTCCCTGTGGCGTGAGACCTGGACAATTGCCCTGCTTGCCACCTCCTAATGCCAGCCCTGCACTTGCAACCCCCCTAAATCCATGCTGCGACCCCCCTGGGAGTTGCAACCCCCAGATTCAGAAGCACTGATCTAGATGAGTTGAGTACCTCCTAGAAAACCTCTGTGCACCCCCAGGGGTATGCACACCCTTGATTGAAAACCACTGCTATAAACACAATACTTGCATTTCTAGCTTCCATAATAACTTACAGAACACAGCACAATACTTTGACATGGCCTTTCCTGACGGCATAGTTTTTAGACAGATATAACATATAATGGATATACACTATAGACATATATAATAGCACTCACACGAGTACACAAGAATCTGTATATACAAATATGACATATATACATACAAATAGGTGTGGCTATTAATTTAAACATTACATCAAATATCTTTAGGGATATTGCATTCTAAGTTTTATTAACATTTAGCAATTATATAGCTCTTTTCCTCCTCAAAGCAATATCTACACATTAAATAATTAATCTAATTAATGAAAATATAATAGGATATGAGCTCCTAATTAAAGGATTTTCAATCCAGTAATAGTATTGATATTATTTAAGGCATTTATCCAGGGAAAAATACAATATGATATATTTTACATTATAGTACAACATATTTTACATCACATTATATTGTATACCATAGCATAATATATTTAAATTTTTTTGGCATTGAATAGAGTCAATTTAGCATTTGATTATCCATGGTACTCGACTCACTGTAGGATTAATTCAGTAAAATGTGAAATTACTTGCCAGAACTGCATGACAAAATTGGTGGATTAACATACACTGATTGAGGCACCATTCATGTAAACACAAATCTTGACTGCAAGAGAGTTATCATCATAAAGTCTCTGACCTTGAGTTCAGCTTGGAGTTCGCCACACACCTGCAGTCATCTAAACAATAATAATGCTAATGTATGTGTATGCCATTTTGTGTTAAGTGCCAAAAGAAGAAAAAGAAACAGATTCAAACCAGAGCATGTGCTCATTTATTTTTAAATCAGCAATTTCAAAGTTTACCTACACACAGTACAAAGCAATGGCATACATTGAAAATGCAAAATCAAATCAAATCATTGCTTTCTTTGTGATCAGCTGCAGTGACTAGCAGCCAAGTCAGCCAATCAGAATTCTCTATTGATTTTTCCTCTGGTTCTAAGTGACTTTGGACAGTGATCAATGATTTAAAAGAGAAATATTAAATCTTATAGGGAGAAATGCACATCAGATTAAAAAGCAGCAATTAAAGTGTATGTTTTTCAAAAAGATAAAAGAAAAGGAACTATATATTTAATAATTTCCAGACGCTGAATACGAATGGCCAGTGTACGAGGAAAAAAGCCCATTTTTCCTTTGTTTTTCTGAAAAAAAAATAGCAATACAATTTTCTTTCATATGTTTTAAGTCTATATTGGGTTTGTTTGACAAAATAAATAAATACTACTGTACAATTAGCAAGTGTTCTGAAAATCCTAAATAGATGTAAGACTGCATTGGAAGACAATTCTTAAAACTTTGGAACAAAAAGATATTTCTAAAAAGATAGACTATTACTATCAGGTCATTGTAACACACATTTATGTATTGTGATTTTTCCTGTCTACGTAAATTGACAATGATGCACTTTTCGCTATAGCTGATCTTTAAATTTTATCAATTCATTTTTTCAACTCAGACATGTAGATAGGGGAACCTTAATATAAGAAAAAACAGCGTATTGGGATATCAGCTAGCATGACAATGCCTAATCCTGAGTAATATGCCCAAGAGCCAAGGGAACACTATTTCTCTCCCTTGTTCCAAACAACAGATGCTGTCAATTAACTTTAAGCAGCGTCCAAGAAAACCCTTTTGTTACATTTTGCAGTATTATGCAGAAAGCGTCACCTCTGGAAATGAGGGAACAAGCTGTTTTTCATTATCATTCAATTGTCCCAATCAATCTGACAATTACAAAGAGAAAAAGTCTTAATCACTAGACACATGCTAGTTGCTGCTAGTTTTACCAGCTGCAATAAATAAATAAATAAATAAATTCAAAACTTAAAAAAAGTCCCACTTTAAGATGCCATAACCCAAAAAAGCACCCACAGTGGGGATAAAAGAGAGAATTAAACATACAATGTTATGGTAGGTATGGAATAACCATTGGAATGAACTGGTAATTAAATCAGCTTACACTGTTGGTGTAGTGTGATTTTTATTTCAGTAGCATTTGCTGTATATAAAGAAACAGCCATCAGCATCTTACTCATTTAAGTATGGGAAAAGTATTCATTAAAGTGGTGACTGGAGATTTTCTGTTAAAGTACTGTCTATGTGTAAAATACAAGATCTTACTGAGAACTGGTTAGAGAATGTGTGTAAATACAGATGTCCAGATTCACTCATTCTGCTTGCAAATCTCAGGCTGCAGAAAGGCAGCAGAGTCAGCCCAGGAGAGGCCAGGGCCCTGTGTTTCTGAGCTTGGGCTGGAGCCCAGGCTGGAGGACCCTGTGGGGTGGGAGGGTCCTCCACCCTGGGCTCCAGCCCAAGCCCGGAAGTCTACCTGGTAATGAAACAGCCCCACAGCCTGAGCCCTGCGAGTCAGAATCAGCTGACACAGGCCAGCCACACATTTTTCTTTGCTGCGTAGACATACCCTGTGAAGTCCCCATGCTTCCCTATATCCTGGTCATCGGCACAGTGAAAATACCACCGTTTGATCCTTTCATTGCCACCAAAAGCCTGGAGGATTTAGCCCACATGAAATTTCTACAGAGGGAATTACCAGCTGCCTTGTTCAGCTGCATGAAAAAACAGCTACCTGTTTCCTACCAGTGCCCAGCAGAGAGAAGCAGACAGCAGTATTCTGGAATGGAACTGGCATAAAGTATACCATAATGAAACGTCTGCCAGGTGTGAGTGACATGCATTAGTATAGATTTTCCAGTAAATGATATGCCAAAGACTTGACATTGAAAGTATCTGTCTGATGTAAGTCTTTCACTCTATGCCAGTTACATTTTGTCATCTCCCCTCAGACAGCTACCATCCTCCTTGCCACCAAAATGTAGCAAAATGACTAAGAATTTTCACCACCACATTCTCAGCAACAGGCCAATCAAGAGAACAGTCACAAAAGGGAAGTATGCAGGAGCTACTAGCAGTGGCAACCTCGCCAAACATTTCTCTTTCTAGCCATTCATGTAGGAAAATAAAATGTGTTTATCTACTTCCCCCCACCTCTTTTAACAAGTAAGATCTGAGTCGGGCATATGTCTCCCTGTAATTTTGTATGGCATCTAACAAAAAGCAAGAAGTCTTCATTTGGGCCCTATTGCATTTCAAATAAATAATAGGTTTTTGCCTGATCATGCAGCTAGGGGGCAGGGTCAGATCTTTGTCACACAAACCAAAGATTAGCTCTTCCTCCTTGGAAAATCTCCAGACAGGATTCTTCCATAGCTACAACACACTTGAAATAAGATCAATGCACAGAAGGAATAGACAATGCCAAGTAATAAAATTATCCACATATTTTTTTAAAAAAAAATCTTTGACTTAGACAAGGAACAGCTAAGTGCATCAGAAGAGTGGAACATCACACAAAAGGGGGCTGAAATGGCTAAATTAGCCATGCTGTTTAAGAAAAAGGAAACTGTCAGGTGCCAGGTTCACTAATCTTTATATTAGGATTTTAGCAGCAAAGAAGGCCTGAGGACAGATCATTTTATGAATACACACAAGAATTTTAAAATGCAAGGATACAGTGTTTCAGAGCCAGGAAGAGCAGTCTGAGAAGATGGAGCTGGAGCTAGCACAAAAGGCAGTTAGTCTGTGTCCTCTTAACAGTCTGCTTTTTAATAGGATCGTTCTCACAGGTCCGAATGCTTTACTTCCCCTCCACATGATAAGCCAATGGATCCAAGAACTCAAGGTTCTGACTTAGAAGACCTGGAGTCCACAAAGCTTGAATGGGGTACAATTGCTCTGAGGGAGAACAAATGAGGCTAGATGAGGTTGATAACTGATCCAAGTCTCCATTCCAATACCTGTAATTAAGTAGAGGATAGGCCCATGACAGAGCATTGATCCAAAAGCCCCAACTCAGTATATGGCTGCCCAGGATATGAAGAGGCCTTTTATTCTTGGGCTCCTTAGAATCTGAGGACGCTGCTGGTGCGAGGGCATGACTGGATCAGATACTCTTCTCAGGAGGTAACTTCATACCTGACTTGCTCATTCTTTGAGATCTTCTTCCTCCTGTTTTATCTGAGGGCCTATATTTTTTTTAAACAACTTGATCACAGATGGCACAGAGGCCTCAGGGTTCTCTGAGGAAAATGAAGAACCCTCCTATGACCTTTTATGAATCAAGAGCTCCAAGCAGCTCCTATCTGACTTTGGATCTGGTGAAAACTCCTCTCTCCTCTCAGAAGATTCCTTGAACCTGGGATCCAAAGTCTTCAAATTAGACAAGATTTCAATGTAGATGACTAAAAGCCACTGACTATAAAGTCTTGGGGGGCCGGGACTGCCTTTTTGTCTCGTGTGTATAGACTACCAAAGAAATACAACAATGTAAATTAATTAATAGACACTACTAATACTAATAATAATGACATGAAGAAAACAAGCAAAGACTGTTCCATGGCCATGACAACTGGAAAATGACAGGAGTTGGAGGTCTATGCTTTTTTATACTCAAGTCTGAAACATGTGGATCTATAGTTGATCTGCAGTCTCTCTAATGGATTTTATTGTTATCATTACCTTTGTGGCTTGTGTGAGATCTGGAGAAAGGGGTAAACAGTGAGGTGGCAAAGTTTGAAGATTATACTAAACTGCTCAAGATAGTTAAGACCAAAGCAGACTGTGAAGAACTTCAGAAAGATCTCACAAAACTAAGTGATTGGGCAACAAAATGACAAATGAAATTTAATGTGGATAAATGTAAAGTAATGCACATTGGAAATAATAACCCCAACTACACAAACAATATGATGGGGGTTAATTTAGTTACAACTAATCAGGAGAAAGATCTTGGAGTCATCCAAGACGTCCATGCAGTGTGCAGCAGCAGTCAAAAAAGCAAACGGGATGTCAGGAATCATTAAAAAGGAGATAGAGAAGAAGACAGAGAATATCTTATTTCCCTTATATAAATCTATGGTATGCCCACATCTTGAATACTGCATACAGATGTGGTCCCCTTATCTCAAAAAAGACATACTGGCATTAGAAAAGGTCCAGAAAAGGGCAACTAAAATGATTAGGGGTTTGGAACGGGTCCCATATGAGGAGAGATTGAAGAGGGTAGGACTTTTCAGCTTGGAAAAGAGGAGACTAAGGGGGGATATGATAGAGGTATATAAAATCATGAGTGATGTGGAGAAAGTGAATAAGGAAAAATTATTTGCTTGTTCCCATAATATAAGAACCAGGGGCTACCAAATGAAATTAATGGGTAGCCGGGTTTAAAACAAATAAAACTTCTTCACTCAGTGCAGTCAACCTGTGGAACTCCTTGCCTGAGGAGGTTGTGAAGGCTAGAACTATAACAGGGTTTAAAAGAGAACTGGATAAATTCATGGAGGTTAAGTCCATTATTGGCTATTAGCCAGGATGGATAAGGAATGGTGTCCCTAGCCTCTGTTTGTCAGAGGGTGGAGATGGACGGCAGGAGAGAGATCACTTGATCATTACCTGTTAGGTTCACTCCCTCTGAGGCCCCTGGCATTGGCCACTGTCGGTAGACAGGATACTGGGCTGGATGGACCTTTGGTCTGACCCAGTATGGCCATTCTTATGTTTTTCTGAGAAGATACACACTTCCTAAAGACGGGATGTACTGAGGCACTTTCATGGTTTAAGAGGAGTCATGGAGGATGAGGAGAGTCTGCTAATGGTGTATGCAGATCTGTTCTACTTTTCTCAGTTTTAGTCAGCATCCCTTCTTGGATATCTGTAGCTAATATAATTGCAAGGGGTCTGATTGTTAGAGTACTATGACTCATGAACCTTTTGGATTGCTTAGGAGAAGAGGGGAATCCCATATACATCTGCTACTGCTTTATGAAGATGTTCACCAAATAGTTTGCCTCCTGAAAGTTCAGAGTTTAGCAATAAGAAAAGGAGTACTTGTGGCACCTTAGAGACTAACAAATTTATTTGAGCATAAGCTTTTTTGAGCTACAGCTCACTTCATCAGATGCATTCAGTGGAAAATATAGTGGGGAGATTTATATACATAGGGACCTTTTGTAGTGGTTTTGTAGTAATCAAGTAATCAAGGTTGATCATCAATATAAAAAGGTCCCCCCCCCCCCGCCCCAGCTCTCCTGCTGGTAATAGCTTACCTTAAGTGATCACTCTCCTTACAATGTGTATGGTAACACCCATTGTTTCATGTTCTCTATATAAATCTCCCCACTGTATTTTCCACTGAATGCATCCGATGAAGTGAACTGTAGCTCACGAAAGCTAATGCTCAAATAAATTTGTTAGTCTCTAAGGTGCCACAAATACTCCTTTTTTTTTTTTGTGAATACAGACTAACATGGCTGCTACTCTGAAACCAGAGTTTAGCAATGGCTCTTTAGTCTGCAAATCAGTAGTGTAGTGAGGGCCAGATTTAGGGGCAGGCAACTCTGCCAGTCGCCTGGGGTACTGAGTTCAGGGTGCTGTTTTTGTTGTTAGTGACAAAAAGGAAAATAGAATGTTCGAAGTAAAATGTTTCAAGTACTGCATATGTGGATTCATTTTCCACTAACTTCCTAGAATGTTCTGGACCTTTGTAGAATCTCATGAAACCTTCCAGACTTTCTGAGAACTACATTTTCCTGGAACCTCCTAGAATGTTGTGTGTCATTCATTGCGAGTATATAATGGGTGGGGTAACACCAATCAGTCAGTGAGATATCATAACGAACTGAAGGGAAGTGTGAGGCCAGCTGCAATATTGTAAACCTTGTTTTATTGTGTAATTGTGAAAGTGCATTTGGGTTTTAAGACTTGAAGAGTGTAAGTAGCAATTAATAAAGGACATATTTAATGAGACGCCAGAGATATCTATCAAACCCCTATCTATGCAACAATATAAAAGAAATACTGTTACTACTTTTGCCATGCTTAACATGTAATGTTTGATGACTTTCTAAGACTGCAGAACACAGACTTCTGCTCTCCCTCATACTGACTGTTTTTCCCTATAAAAGATGTCCCTGAAGATGGCTTCAGGAGCTCAGTATAGGAAGCGAAAAGCTCAATTGCAATCTAGTTTGCAACAAGGAGCAAATTTGATGGGAAAATATCTGAAAACAGAACAACATAGACCAGGCTTTAGGCAGTAGCAATCGTTCTAATGCAGAAGAAATTGAGGAGTGAAATGTAAATGATGGAAGTCCTATTACTAAGGAATTAGCAGATTTACCTGAAGATAAGGATGGAAATGTGAGGAAAGCTATGGAGAATCATCCAGTTTTCCTGGTGGCACAAAGGAGAGTGATGATAAAGAATAATGTGGCTCACATGAAAAGGAGAGTAACGACAAAGAAAAATCTGGTTTACACGAAAAGAGGAGAAATGATAAAGAAGAATCAGCCTTGCATGATGACAGAAACAGCAGTGAGAAAAATTGCACACCACAGATCAGTACATCAGATCCTGCTTTATGGCTGGTGATCCTAAACTCTGCTGATATTGATCGTACAATTTTGAATGGGCCAGACAAAATTGAGGTTATGATGTTTCCAGTAAAAGCGTCACTTCTCAAATTCACACTATGAAAGAGAGCTCAAGAATGGAGAGAAACTGAATTGGCTGGTGTTGGCTAGTTTTCTCAAAATCAACTGACAAAATGTTCTGTTTTTGTTGCAAAATATTTGACAAAAATGCCAAATCATTGCTTGCACTTTCCAGGCACAATTACTTAGCTGATGCTCTGAAACAACATGAAAAGTCACCTGGCCATTTTATAGATTCATAGATTCATAGATACTAAGGTCAGAAGGGACCATTCTGATCATCTAGTCCGACCTCCTGCACAGCGCAGGCCACAGAATCTCACCCACCCACTCCTATGAAAAACCTCACCCATGTCTGAGCTATTGAAGTCCTTAAATCATGGTTCAAATACTTCAAGGAGCAGAGAAGCCTCCCTCAAGTCAACCATGCCCCATACTACAGAGGAAGGCGAAAAACCTCCAGGGCCTCTCCAATCTGCCCTGGAGGAAAATTCCTTCCCGACCCCAAATATGGCAATCAGCTAAACCCTGAGCATATGGGCAAGATTCACCAGCCAGATACCCAGGAAAGAATTTTCTACAGTAACTCAGATCCCATCCATCTAATATCCCATCTCAGGGGATTTGGCCTATTTACCCTGAATATTTAAAGATCAATTACTTACCAAAATCCCATTATCCCATCATACCATCTCCTCCATAAACTTATCGAGTAGAATCTTAAAACCAGATAGATCTTTTGCCCCCACTGCTTCCCTTGGAAGGTTATTCCAAAACTTCACTCCTCTGATGGTTAAAAACCTTCGTCTGATTTCAAGTCTAAACTTCCTGGTGGCCAGTTTATACCCATTTGTTCTTGTGTCCACATTGGTGCTGAGCTTAAATAATTCCTCTCCCTCTCCTATATTTATCCCTCTGATATATTTATAGAGAGCAATCATATCTCCCCTCAACCTTCTTTTAGTTAGGCTAAACAAGCCAAGCTCCTTAAGTCTCCTTTCATAAAACAAGTTTTCCATTCCTCGGATCATCCTAGTAGCCCTTCTCTGTACCTGCTCCAGTTTGAATTCATCCTTTTTAAACATGGGAGACCAGAACTGCACACAGTATTCTAGGTGACGTCTCACCAGTGCCTTGTATAACGGTACTAAAACCTCCTTATCCCTACTGGAAATGCCTCTCCTGATGCATCCCAAAACCGCATTAGCTTTTTTCACAGCCATATCACATTGGCAGCTCATAGTCATCCTATGATCAACCAATACTCCAAGGTCCTTCTCCTCTTCCGTTATTTCTAATTGATGCGTCCCCAACTTATAACTAAAATTCTTGTTATTAATCCCTAAATGCATAACCTTACACTTCTCACTATTAAATTTCATCCTATTACTATTACTCCAGTTTACAAGGTAATCCAGATCCTCCTGTATAATATCCCGATCCTTCTCCGAATTGGCAATACCTCCCAGCTTTGTATCATCTGCAAACTTTATTAGCACACTCCCACTTTTTGTGCCAAGGTCAGTAACAAAAAGATTAAATAAGATTGGTCCCAAAACCAATCCCTGAGGAACTCCACTGGTAACCTCCCTCCAACCTGACAGTTCGCCTTTCAGTAGGACCCGTTGCAGTCTCCCCTTTAACCAATTCCTTATCCACCTTCTGATGTTCATATTGATCCCCATCTTCTCCAATTTAACTAATAATTCTCCATGTGGCACGGTATCAAATGCCTTACTGAAATCTAGGTAAATTAGATCCACTGCATTTCCTTTATCTAAAAAATCTGTTACTTTTTCAAAAAAGGAGATTAGATTGGTTTGGCACGATCTACCTTTTGTAAAACCATGTTGTATTTTGTCCCATTTACCATTGACTTCAATGTCCTTAACTAATTTCTCCTTCAAAATTTTTTCCAGGACCTTGCATACTACAGATGTCAAACTAACTGGCCTGTAGTTACCCGGATCACTTTTTTTTCCTTTCTTAAAAATAGGAACTATATTAGCAATTCTCCAATCATTCGGTACTATTCCTGAGTTTACAGATTCATTAAAAATTCTTGCTAATGGGCTTGCAATTTCAGGTGCCAATTCCTTTAATATTCTTGGATGAAGATTATCTGGGCCCCCCGATTTAGTCCCATTAAGCTGTTTCAGTTTCGCTTCTACCTCTGATATGGTAATATCTACCTCTATATCCTCCTTCCCATTTGTCATGCTACCATTATCCCCAAGATCCTCTTTAGCCTTATTAAAGACTGAGGCAAAGTATTTGTTTAAATATTGGGCCATGCCTAGATTATCTTTAACCTCCACTCCATCCTCAGTGTTAAGCGGCCCCACTTCTTCCTTCTTAGTTTTCTTCTTATTTATATGGCTATAGAACCTTTTACTATTGGTTTTAATTCCCTTTGCAAGGTCCAACTCTACTCGACTTTTAGCCTGTCTCACTTGATCCCTACATGTTCTGACCTCAATTAGGTAGCTTTCCTTGCTGATCCCTCCCATCTTCCACTCCCTGTATGCTTTCTGCTTCTTCTTAATCACCTCTCTAAGATGCTTGCTCATCCAGCTTGGTCTACAACTCCTTCCTATAAATTTTTTCCCCTTTCTTGGGATACCGGCTTCCGATAGCTTCTGCAGTTTTGATTTAAAGTAATCCCAGGCCTCCTCTACCTTTAGATCCATAAGTTCTTCAGTCCAATCCACTTCCCTAACTAATTTCCTTAATTTTTGAAAGTCAGCCCTTTTGAAATCAAAAACCCTAGTTGCAGATTTATTTTTGTTAATCCTTCCATTTAGTTTGAACTGAATTAGCTCATGATCACTTGAGCCAAGATTGTCCCCTACAACCATTTCTTCTATGAGGTCCTCGCTACTCACCAAAATTAAATCTAAAATGGCATCCCCTCTAGTCGGTTCAGCAACTACTTGATGAAGGAATCCATCAGCTATCGCATCTAGGAAAATCTGAGCCCTATTATTATTACTAGCACTGGTCCTCCAGTCTATATCTGGGAAGTTAAAGTCTCCCATGATCACGCAGTTTCCATTAGTATTTACTTTATTAAAGACATTAAAAAGGGCTCTATCCATATCCAAATTAGATCCCGGAGGTCTATAGCACACCCCAAGCCACTATCGTAGGAGAGGCTTTACTAGTTTTCTTCCCCAATGTAATTTTTGCCCAGACAGACTCTGTCTTATCCATTGCATCGCTTCTTATTTCTTTACATTCTACCTCATCATTGATATACAATGCTACTCCACCCCCTTTACCTTTGTTTCTGTCTTTCCTAAAGAGCACATACCCTTCAATACCTGTAGTCCAGTCATGACTACTATTCCACCATGTTTCTGTTATCCCTATGATATCTGGTTTCACTTCCTGCACCAGTAGCTCTAGTTCCTCCATTTTGTTACCTAGACTCCTCGCATTGGTGTACAAACATCTTAATTTTTGCTGTTTGGCCTCGCTCACATTTTGTACCCTATTAGGCACAGTCATTCTACATCCAGTATAACCTATTAGACTAGTATCCACACCGCCCTCACTCCTTATATACATTCTCCTACCCACGGCTGTATCCATTCTTACTTCATCTGCTTCCCTCTCAATGCTAAAATCTGGCGTGGAGATTTTCTGGACATCTCCCATCCATCTCCCCCCAATTCCTAGTTTAAAGCTCTCTTTATCAGTTGTGCCAGCCTCGATCCTAGAAGTCTATTTCCTTCCCTACTGAGATGAAGTCCATCCCGAGAGAACTGACCTCTGTCCATGAATGCCTCCCAGTGGTCATACATCCCAAAGCCCTCCTTATAGCACCACTGCCTAAGCCATCTGTTGACAGTCATAATCTTGTCAGACCTTTGTTGCCCTTCTCTAGGAACAGGAAGGATCCCGCTAAAGATCACCTGAGCCTCAATTTCCTTAAGCGTCTTCCCCAGCCTAGCATAGTCTCCCTTAATACTTTCCAGCGAGAATCTAGCCGTATCATTTGTTCCCACATGAAGGATAATTAGGGGATTCTTTCCCGCTCCCTTTAGGATCCTTTTCAACCTCAGGTCTACATCCCGTATCTTAGCACCCAGAAGACAGCACACCCTTCTATTCTCAGGATCAGCTCTAGTTACAGGCCTGTCTATTCTTCTCAATAAATAATCCCCGATCACATAGACCTGCCTTTTCCTGGTGACAGTGCTATTCTCCAGTGTCTCCCCTGTTCCCTCTGGCTGCAAATTCTTTCCATTCCTATTTTCCCTTACAATCTTCTTCAACCCATCCTGTATCCTCCTGGGGCTCATATTTGGTGTAGTCTCCCTTGACTCTTCCCCTTTTTCTATAGGGCTAGCCTCTCTTCTCTTCTTCCTTACCCTTCCACCTTCAACAAGTACCTGCTGAGCCCCTTCTTCGTTTTCCAACTCTGCAAACCTGTTCCTAAGCTCTATTTCTCCTTCACTAGCCCGTCTTTTTCTCTGCCTGGTTCTTTGAGTCACATGTTTCCACTGACCACTTTCCTCATCCAGTCTCTCCTCAAAATTCCCCAGCCCTGGTTCCATCTGTGAGTCTGAGCTTTTCCCTTCAGATACCTCATATCTTCACTGCGGACTACGTGGCTCTGGGAAGAAGGATAAAGGAGTTGGAGGCGCAAGTGGTGTTCTCGTCCATCCTCCCCGTGGAAGGAAAAGGCCTGGGTAGGGACCGTCGAATCGTGGAGGTCAACGAATGGCTACGCAGGTGGTGTCGGAGAGAAGGCTTTGGATTCTTTGACCATGGGATGGTGTTCCATGAAGGAGGAGTGCTGGGCAGAGACGGGCTCCATCTTACGAAGAGAGGGAAGAACATCTTTGCCAGCAGGCTGGCTAACCTAGTGAGGAGGGCTTTAAACTAGGTTCACCAGGGGAAGGAGACCAAAGCCCTGAGGTAAGTGGGAAAGCGGGATACCGGGAGGAAGCACAGGCAGGAATGTCTGTGAGGGGAGGGCTCCTGCCTCATACTGGGAATGAGGGGCGATCAACAGGTTATCTCAAGTGCTTATATACAAATGCACAAAGCCTTGGAAACAAGCAGGGAGAACTGGAGGTCCTGGTGATGTCAAGGAATTATGACGTGATTGGAATAACAGAGACTTGGTGGGATAACTCACATGACTGGAGTACAGTCATGGATGGTTATAAACTGTTCAGGAAGGACAGGCAGGGCAGAAAAGGTGGGGGAGTAGCACTATATGTAAGGGAGCAGTATGACTGCTCAGAGCTCCGGTACGAAACTGTGGAAAAACCTGAGTGTCTCTGGATTAAGTTTAGAAGTGTGTGCAACAAGAGTGATGTCATGGTGGGAGTCTGCTATAGACCACCGGACCAGGGGGATGAGGTGGATGAGGCTTTCTTCCGGCAACTCACGGAAGCTACTAGATCGCATGCCCTGATTCTCATGGGTGACTTTAATTTTCCTGATATCTGCTGGGAGAGCAATACAGCGGTGCATAGACAATCCAGGAAGTTTTTGGAAAGCGTAGGGGACAATTTCCTGGTGCAAGTGCTAGGGGAGCCAACTAGGGGGAGCGCTTTTCTTGACCTGCTGCTCACAAACCGGGTAGAATTAGTGGGGGAAGCAAAAGTGGATGGGAATCTGGGAGGCAGTGACCATGAGTTGGTTGAGTTCAGGATCCTGACGCAGGGAAGAAAGGTAAGCAGCAGGATACGGACCCTGGACTTCAGGAAAGCAGACTTTGACTCCCTCAGGGAACAGATGGCCAGGATCCCCTGGGGGACTAACATGAAAGGGAAGGGAGTCCAGGAGAGCTGGCTGTATTTCAAGGAATCCCTGTTGAGGTTACAGGGACAAACCATCCCGATGAGTCGAAAGAATAGTAAATATGGCAGGCGACCAGCTTGGCTTAATGGTGAAATCCTAGCGGATCTTAAACATAAAAAAGAAGCTTACAAGAAGTGGAAGGTTGGACATATGACCAGGGAAGAGTATAAAAATATTGCTCGGGCATGTAGGAAAGATATCAGGAGGGCCAAATCGCACCTGGAGCTGCAGCTAGCAAGAGATGTCAAGAGTAACAAGAAGGGTTTCTTCAGGTATGTTGGCAACAAGAAGAAAGCCAAGGAAAGTGTGGGCCCCTTACTGAATGAGGGAGGCAAGCTAGTGAAAGAGGATGTGGAAAAAGCTAATGTACTCAATGCTTTTTTTGCCTCTGTTTTCACTAACAAGGTCAGCTCCCAGACTGCTGTGCTGGGCATCACAAAATGGGGAAGAGATGGCCAGCCCTCTGTAGAGATAGAGGTGGTTAGGGACTATTTAGAAAAGCTGGACGTGCACAAGTCCATGGGGCCGGACGAATTGCATCCGAGAGTGCTGAGGGAATTGGCGGCTGTGATTGCAGAGCCCTTGGCCATTATCTTTGAAAACTCGTGGCGAACGGGGGAAGTCCCGGATGACTGGAAAAAGGCTAATGTAGTGCCCATCTTTAAAAAAGGGAAGAAGGAGGATCCTGGGAACTACAGGCCGGTCAGCCTCACCTCAGTCCCTGGAAAAATCATGGAGCAGGTCCTCAAAGAATCAATCCTGAAGCACTTAGAGGAGAGGAAAGTGATCAGGAACAGTCAGCATGGATTCACCAAGGGAAGGTCATGCCTGACTAATCTAATCACCTTTTATGATGAGATTACTGGTTCTGTGGATGAAGGGAAAGCAGTGGATGTATTGTTTCTTGACTTTAGCAAAGCTTTTGACACGGTCTCCCACAGCATTCTTGTCAGCAAGTTAAGGAAGTATGGGCTGGATGAATGCACTATAAGGTGGGTAGAAAGCTGGCTAGATTGTCGGGCTCAACGGGTAGTGATCAATGGCTCCATGTCTAGTTGGCAGCCGGTGTCAAGTGGAGTGCCCCAGGGGTCGGTCCTGGGGCCCGTTTTGTTCAATATCTTCATAAATGATCTGGAGGATGGTGTGGATTGCACTCTCAGCAAATTTGCGGATGATACTAAACTGGGAGGAGTGGTAGATACGCTGGAGGGGAGGGATAGGATACAGAAGGACCTAGACAAATTGGAAGATTGGGCCAAAAGAAATCTAATGAGGTTCAATAAGGATAAGTGCAGGGTCCTGCACTTAGGATGGAAGAATCCAATGCACCGCTACAGACTAGGGACCGAATGGCTCGGCAGCAGTTCTGCGGAAAAGGACCTAGGGGTGACAGTTGACGAGAAGCTGGATATGAGTCAGCAGTGTGCCCTTGTTGCCAAGAAGGCCAATGGCATTTTGGGATGTATAAGTAGGGGCATAGCGAGCAGATCGAGGGACGTGATCGTTCCCCTCTATTCGACACTGGTGAGGCCTCATCTGGAGTACTGTGTCCAGTTTTGGGCCCCACACTACAAGAAGGATGTGGATTAATTGGAAAGAGTACAGTGAAGGGCAACAAAAATGATTAGGGGTCTAGAGCACATGACTTACGAGGAGAGGCTGAGGGAGCTGGGATTGTTTAGTCTGCAGAAGAGAAGAATGAGGGGGGATTTGATAGCTGCTTTCAACTACCTGAAAGGGGGTTTCAAAGAGGATGGCTCTAGACTGTTCTCAATGGTAGCAGATGACAGAACGAGGAGTAATGGTCTCAAGTTGCAATGGGGGAGGTTTAGATTGGATATTAGGAAAAACTTTTTCACTAAGAGGGTGGTGAAACACTGGAATGCGTTACCTAGGGAGGTGGTAGAATCTCCTTCCTTAGAGGTTTTTAAGGTCAGGCTTGACAAAGCCCTGGCTAGGATGATTTAACTGGGACTTGGTCCTGCTTTGAGCAGGGGGTTGGACTAGATGACCTTCTGGGGTCCCTTCCAACCCTGATATTCTATGATTCTATGATTCTATGATTCTTTGCTCCATCATCTGCTCAAACCCCTTCCTAAACTCAACCAGACTTTCCACCTGCATCTCCAAACCTCGGATCTTTTCCTCCATCAGCTCTATCAGACGGCATTTCATGCAGACAAAACTCTTACCGGTTCCCCCCTCCAGGATCATGTACATACCACAGCTTCCACATCCAGTCATCCTCAATGTGTCTTTCACTACAGGAGTCACTCCAACCGCTGCCTCTGTATCTGTCATCTCCTTCCCACCTAAATCCTGTTAATCTGGGAAACACAAGCCACACCAAAAAGACCACACACCCCCCAGCAAAAGCAAACCCCAAACAAGCACCACAATACAAACTCCCTTTACAAACTCCCACTCAAACTCCCCTGTTTAGAGCTCTGTTTGCTAGCTCCTGTGCCACTGCAGCTGACTGTCTTTATGGCCTACTTCAAATGGACGGAGGTCGAGTCCAGGCTCAAACTGAATAAATGCATAGACGCAGAAAACCAGCCAATTATTAATGTAGAAACCCAGCACTGGTGGAACGTGCTCAAGCATCTGATCTCAATTACTCTCTTCCTTGCAAAGAATAATTTGGCTTCCAGGGCTCGTTGGATAAGTTGTTCACTGAACATAACAGTAATTTCCTCAATTTGGTAGAGCTCCTTGGGAAATAGGATGATGTCATGCAGTAGCACCTACATCAGGTAGTTTGTAAAGAAGCTATGGACTATTATTGCAGCAAAACAATTTGCTTGATAACATACCAATGAGACTTGGCAAAGTGAAGTACTATGCTGTAATAATGGACTGCACTCCCGACATTGATCACAGTGAAAAGATGTAATTTACAGTAAGATTTGTTGACAACGAAGATGGTTGTATCCAAGTAAAGGAACATTTTATCAGTTTCCAATCTGTAGATGACTCTAGTGGAAAAGGCCTAATAGAACAGTTTATGAATGTTTTGAATGAGAATAAAATAAAGGTTCAGGACTGATGCAGCCAAGTTTATGACAACAGCATGAACATGAAGGGAAGAAACACTGGCATCCAGGCAAGGATCCCTGTGCTGAATCCATGAGCTTTCTTCATGCCTTGTGGCTGCCATTCCCTCAACCTGGTTGTGTCAGATGCAGTGTCATCTTCTTTATATTCAGTCTCTCTCTCCAGAGAACTGCAAAGGATATACATACTGTTTTCAGGATCAACTATCAGGTGGAAGATCTTCATGGACAATGTTACAGATCTGACCATGAAGCCACTCAGTGACACTTGCTGGGAGAGCCACATTGAAAACAGAAGTCCAGTGAGGTACCAAGTGACTGAGGTTTATGACACCCTGATGGAACTGGCGTAGTCGAGTAATGCCAAGGTTGGAATCTGACATGAGGCGCAAAGCCTGGCAAACCTGACTTCAAATTTCTGGTCTCAGTTGTGGTTTGGCACAATATCCTGTTCCAAGTAAATGTTGTAAGAAAGGCATTACAAACTCAGTCTAAGGACATTGCACCACTACTACTTTAAAGAGAAGTTGCCTTGATTTCATTGTGGCCTACAGAGACAATGGATTTGAAGATGCCATCACTGCTGCCAAAGAAATGGTGAAAAACTTAGGAGTTGAGCCTGTCTTCAAGGAAAATCATATTAATCGGAAGAAGAGACAGTTTGGTTACAAGGGCAGAGATGAGGTGATGGGAAGCTCGGAATAAAAATTCAATAGGGAGGTTTTTTGCTCGCTCGTTGACACTGCTCAAGTGTCCATCGAAGAAAGGTTCGGACAAATGAAGCACCATGAAAATACCTGGGGGGTTTTGTATGACCTTAGTAATCTGTCAGCAGACTGGAAAACACTCTACAACAATAGTATGGACATTCACCAGATGCAGTCACACCGGGAATGTTCAGACGTCAATGATAGAGATCTCTATGTCGAATTGGACACCATCCATCACATTTTGCAACATGGGAATCATTCTCCACTCCAAGTTCTCCAATTAGTTCATGATGAAGAGCTGGAAGACACTTTTCCTAATGTGTTGCTAGCTTTGAGCAGTCTGCTCACACTGCCAGTCACAGTCTGAATGGTAAGCACAGCTTTTCAAAGTTCAGGCTTATCAAAATATATCTTCGATCGACACTGGCTGATGAGAGACTGACATCACTTGCTATTTTATCGCTTGAAAATGCCGTTGGCCAGTCTTTGGATCTCTCTGACGCTGTGCTTCAGTTCACGAGAGCAAAAACAAGAAAAGCAACCTTTTGAACTAAAGGATTAGGGTTAATATTCTAAGGCTGTCACCTACAGTAACACTATTTAATACTGGTCCACCCAATGCTGGTGCACAGTTCAATTTCTTAATGTTAGTACATTTCAGTTATTCTTAAAATTAAAAGATTTCTATAAGTTTAGAGGAAATTAATTTTTTTTATCTGGTTTATATAGCTTAAATAAATACAGATTTACAGATCCTAATGTGCAAATTTATCGTCTTACATGAGAGGGATAAATGACGCATGCAAATCATGCATCAAAGTTGTGAACTGGGTTACAAATTAAATAAAAATAAGGTATTCAAAAGTTTAATAAATGGAGAGGGGGCACTAAAGACGCTCCTCATCTGGGGCACCATTTGGTCTCAGGCTGGTCCTAAGTGTAGTCAGGGGTAATTACCCACTTCTCATTGGGGGAATACAGAGTTTAGTATAGGTTTGTTTACCCACTTCTTTTTTTACACTACACCACTGCTGGAGATCCACCTTTTAAGTACCATGCTATTCAAACCTACCAGCTATTATGTTTGATCTAGAAGCAAAGAGCAGAATGTCTAAAGATTGACCTGATTCAGAAGCTGCTTCCAGTCAAGTCATAGAATCATAGAAGATTAGGGTTGGAAGAAACCTCAAGCGATCATCTAGTCCAACCCCCTGCTCAAAGCAACTAAATCATCCCAGCCAGGGCTTTGTCAAGCTGGGCCATACAAACCTTTAAGGATGAAAATTCCACTACTTCCCTAGGTAACTCATTCCAGTGCTTCACCATCCTCCTAGTGAAATAGTTTTTCCTAATATCAAACCTAGAACTCCCCCACTGCAATGTGAGACCGTTGCCCCTTGTTCAGTCATCTGTTACCACTGAGAACAGCCAAGTTCCTCCTCTTTGGAACCCCCCTAGTCATCTGTCCAAGTTTCCACTTCTTGTAAGCTTCTTTTTAATATTTAAGGTCACCGAAGATTTCTCTGTTAAGCCAAGCTGGTCACCTGCCATATTTGCTATTCTTTCTGCACATCGGGATGGTTTGTTCCTGTGGCCTCAATAAGGCTTCATTAAAATACAGCCTGCTCTCCTGGACTCCTTTCCCCCTCATATTAGCCTCCAAGGCGATCCTGCCCATCAGTTCCCTGAGGGAGTCAAAGTCTGCTTTTCTGAAGTCCAGGGTCCGTATTCTGCTGCTGTCCTTTCTTCCTTTTCTCAGGATCCTGAACTCGACCATCTCATGGTCACTGCTGCCCAGGTTGCCACCCACTTCTACTTCCCCTACCAATTCTTCCCTGTTTGTGAGCAGCGCGTCAAGAGGAACATGGCCCCTAGTTGGTTCCTCCAGCACTTGCACCAGGAAGTCACCCCCAACAGTCTCCAAAAAATTCCTGGATTGTCTGTGCGCTTCTGTATTGCTCTCCCAGCAGATTTCAGGGTAACTGAACTCCCCCATGAGAACCAGGGACTGTGATTTGGAAACTTCTGTTACTTGTCTGAAGAAAGCCTCGTCTACCTCATCCTCCTGGTCTGGTGGTCTATAGCAGATGCCCACCACAACATCACACTTGTTGCTCTCACCTCTAAACTTAACCCCAAAACTCTCGACAGGCTTTTCTCCAGTTTCATAGTGGAGCTCTGGGCAATCGTACTACTCCCTTACATACAGTGCAACTCCTCCACCTTTTCTCCCCCGAAACAGTTTATACCCATCCCAGACAGTACTCCAGTCATGTGAGTTACCCCACCAAGTCTCTATTATTCCAGTCACATCGTAGTTCCTTGACTGTGCCAGGACTTGCAATTCTTCCTGCTTGTTTCCCAGGCTTCTTGTGTTCGTGTACAGGCAACTAAGATAACTAGCCAATTGCTCTACTTTCTCAGTATGAATCAGGAGGCCTCCCCTGTTGCACCCTCATTCTTGTGTTTCCTCCCAGTATCCCACTTTCCAACTTACCTCGGGGCTTAGGTCACCATCCCCCGGCGAACCTAATTTAAACCCTCCTCACTAGGTTAGCAAGCCTGCCTGCGAAGATACTCTTCCCTCACTTCATTAGGTGGATTCCATCTCTTCCTAGCAATCCTCCTTCTGGAACAACATCCCATGGTCAAAGAATCCAAAGCCTGCTCTCAGACACCACCTGCACAACCATGCATTTACCTCCACAATTCGGTGGACCCTACCTGGGCCTTTTCCTTCAACAGGGAGGATGGACAAGAACATGCCTGGTGCCTCAAACTCCTTTATCCTTCTTCCTAGAGCCACGTAGTCTGTAATGACTTACTCAAGGTCATTCTTGGTGGTATCATTGGTGCCCACATAGAGAAGTAGGAAGGGGTAGTGGTCCGAGGGCCTGATCAGTCTTGGCAAACACTCCGTCACATCCTGAATTCTAGCTCCAGGTAAGAAGCACACGTCTTGAGTTCTGGAGAAGTCTTCTGGAGTATAGATTTCAGCTTTGTATCCTGAGAATAAAGATTAACTTGACATGGAAATCCATCCAGGCTAGGAGTGCCCAAACCCAGGGCGCAATCAAAGATTTGCCATGACCTCATAAGTCCTTCTCTGAGAGAGACACCACTCTCTTTTGTAGGTTCCTTAGATAAAGCTCCCTCTTGACTTGTGTTACATTTCTTTCGGTATGATGACTACTGATGCTTCCAGATTAGGGAGTAAAGCAGCCATTAGATTCCTGATTTGAGTAAAGCTTCTGGACTTTACTTTCATCAGTTTGGGAATTCCCATTTATTTCATTATGTCGTTTCAGCTGAGTGCTATCTTGGAAGAAGCAAATAATATCTTCTTGTTGTTTTGAACTCTTTTGGCTTTGCTGGCCTCTTAGATATCCTATGCAGTGTTGTTATAGCCATGTTGGTCCCAAAATATTAGAGAGACCAGATGGGTGAGGTAATATCTTTCAATGGATGAACTTCTATTAGTAAGGGAGACAAGCTTTTGAGCTTCAGGTCAAGAAAAGTTTTCTTTAAGCTTGAAAGCTTGTCTCTCTCACTAACAAAATTTGGTCCAATGAAAGATATTACCTCACCCATCTTGTCACTTTAAAACTTAGATGGTCACTTTAAAACTACAGAATATCAGGATATCTAAGGTGTTTATTATAAGTGTGATCACATAGAACTCAATTGAAAAGATGTTATTTTGGCTGTCAATAACTGATCCCTATGTTTCAGAGTCAAGAGTTTGCCATTCACTCTTTTAAAAGGAAGTGCTAGAAAACTAACAAAGTATTGTTCTTGTTTTTTCATGCATCTTGATTTGATTTCTTCTTATGTTTGTCATTAGAGTCAGAAAATGAGGAGATAAGAAATGGAGATGTTTCCTGCTCTTTGTTTCCTTTTCAGAAGCAAATTGAATGAGTCATCATTGTAATAATATTCTTGTGGAGAAGTTAGGGAGATGAGGACTCAGCATCAGAGGCAGAACTAGCGTATTTTCTTTTATATTTTATCTTCATGGAGGGAGAAGAGAGAAGGTGCCTTTTCTTAGAATTACATTTACCATGGACATGTTCTTGATCAGTTCTTCAACTTTCTCCCTATTTTAATCGTTGTTTTGATGTTGTTCTCCTCTTGAACATTATCACATACATGCATCTGAAAAAGTGGTTTTTTACCCATGAATGCTTATGCCCAAATAAATCTGTTAGTCTTTAAGGTGCCACCAGACTCCTTGTTGTTTTTGTGGATACAGACTAACACGGCTATCCCCTGATACTTGATCACATACTTGGTTCCCTCTCCCTCCATCATCTTTCTGCTTTTAGTGAAAGGACTTACAGGATGTTGCAAGGTGGGGCGCAGCTAGGAGTTATCTCAATGCCTGCTTAGCAAGTATGAGGCAGTTGTAAGCCATGAGATGGACAGTCTCAGTCCATTGCCAGGGAGAGCCCACAAGGCAATGAAGGCCAGCTTGTCCTCTGATAGGACCCCCTTATTTGGCTCTCTCTGGAAGGGAGAGGTAGAGGACCAGACACTGAGGGAGTGAATCTTGCTTAATTTCCCAGGAAGGGATAAAGTCATTTTAAGTATTTGTATGCATGCCTGTGGAGAAGGTTGAGGCAAATAAAGGTTATGAAAGGGGAGTGTGTTGATTCCATTTTCACCTGAGTTTCTTCCAGAGGTAGTAGAGGTGACTGCAGGCAGCCTGGGCTTCTTTGGCCCCAGAAGGCAGGTAGCCCAAGAGGCTGAGACAGCAACTGACTTCTGAAGGAAGGCAATCTCAGAGAAAACCCTCTAACATCAGTTAGTTTATGCTTAGCTACCCCCACTGTATTGGCTCAGCATGGATCTCAGCTGTGTGCTAGCCTGAGATGGGAAAAAGAGCATGAGGGTCATTCCAGAGGAAACTAAACTTTCCCTCTGTGTCAGGATCTAGATGGCGTGGGGAGGGCATCGCTCTGGGAATATAAATGCGAGAGGTTGAGGAGAAGGAGCTGCATTTCCTAGCCTTACACTGCTTCTTGGCTTCTGCCACAATTTCACTGCTGTCACTGGGGAAGAGATGCTGCTATAATACTTCAGAGGAGGTATTAAAGAACTTCCAGAAACCAATTAAAATGTAGGCCAAATGCTTAGGGAAAATTTTCTGTAAATACATATGGAGAGTGCCAATTTTTCTGAGAAGATGCTGTTTTAAAAAGCATGGTAGGAGGAGGGCTGGAAAACAGCCACACTGCTGCTTGGAGTCAGAACAATATGATGTTTTTTCTGAAGAGGAAGTACAAAAGCTCAGTCAGTTCATAACAGGTCTGAATTTTGTCCCCAGGCTTCATGAATACAAGAAACATGGGATTAGAGACTTTGGGTGTCATAGAACAGAAAGATTCTCTTCATGACAGAGGAAGGATGATCAGGTGGTTAGGATGTTTGCATGGGCGTTAGGAAATCTAAACTCAATTTCCAGTTTGGGGAAGAAAAAGAAGCCATTTTGAACATTCACCCACCCGCTAGCCCAGTGGTTCTCAACCAGGGGTACATGTCTCACTAGGGGTATGCAGAAGTCTTCCGGGGGTACATTAACTCATCTAAATATTTGCCTAGTTTTACAATAGGCTACATAAAAACCACTAGCAAAGTTAATATAAACTAAAATTTCATACAACTTGTTTGTACTGCTCTATATATTATGCACTGAAATGTAAGTACAATATTTATATTTCAGTTGATTTTTTTTTTAATTATATGGTAACAATGAGAGCCAGCAATTTGTCAGTAATAGTGTGCTGTGACACTTTGGTATTTTCATGTCTGATTTTGTAAGCAAGTCCTTTTGAAGTGAAGTGAAACTTGGGGTTCACAAGACAAGTCAGACTCCTGAAATGGCACAGTAGTCTGGAAAGGTTGAGAGACACTACTTTAGCCAATCTCTCCCAAAGCATTTCAGTTTCATACAAGAAGGGCCATGCTCCAGTGGTTTCACCAAAGTAATTTCAGTGTTCTCCCTCCTATCCTGAGACTCTCCAACAGAATTCTTACATTACACATTGGTTAGCTGTGAAACACTGGTGGAGATGAAATAAGGCTTAGCTGTGAGATACTGCCTACCCTTTTTCTGTAACTATTGGCTCTAATCAGAGCACTAATGAAAGCCCTCAGAGCCCGTAGTAATAAAAATGATTAACAAAAGCAATGATAGTACATGGGCTGATTGTTGATTTATTAGTAATGATAAGTTCATGTAACAGTAAAAAGTTGTTACAGCTGAGATCTATTCCAGACTAACAATCACTAGTAACACACAGTTTTAAGCCCATTTATCGTGACCATCTGTACTGGTTTTTTACTGTTTCGATGTCAGGGCTTTGTGCTGTTGTGGGAGAAAAAGGTCATTATGAAAAAGCACATGTTAGTATATACAATACATGTCTGCAAGAAGGAGGTAAAAAGAAAAGAAAATAAAGCACTCACAACATACCCTTAACTAATTCAGATCTCTGTGTGATAACAAGGCAAGACAGATGGCAAAAATCAGATGCAAGTTGTTATGGCTTTTTTACTTTAAATTTTTATTATATCAAGTCTTTCCTTTACAAAATTAAATCAGTACTTTTTATTCTTGATAATAAAGTGTAATGTATTGTATTTTATGCTATTATAGGACTGTGTAAATGTATATTTTGCTGCATATTTTCATATGTAAATTGCACAAATTAAATCATCTCAAACAGTAGCAGAAATTCTAAAATAGTATTTTTAATATAAATCATTATCCCCTCAAGTCATATTATAGATAGAGCACTGCTTCTGTATTTATATTTTTTCATTAAAAATAAAATGATTAATTTCAGAAGTTAATTTACTTTTCTCATCACAACACCAAAATGGAATTTAATATCTCTAAGCACTAGAATATTTAAAGACTCATTTACTGAAAACAGTTTACTGTTTTAGGTACATTTTCTTGATAAGTGCATGTTGCTGCTATACTACTGCAATATTTTTAATGGATTTTACTGGACAAATTGTGCCTCATTGCTTGGGTTTTGCCAAGCCTAACTGAAGTCACATTTGATTGCTCAGGAACTTAAGCAGGTATTTAATGCACCTCTCTATTGTGAATATCTTGCCTACTTTGAAAATCTGAATGATGCACTCCACAACTCATGGTGTCACAGTTTTAAAAAGGCCCTAAAACTGTACAATCAATGTCCCTTCAATACATACAGGATGCATCTAGGCAATGGCATGCCATTGTTGTATGCCAGGTATGCATTACGTGCCACAGTAACACCTGTGTCCCTGGGACGATTCCCTCTGTCCTTGAACGTGCAAACAAAATGGCGTCCTCTGCACAACATGACCCTGCACGCAAAGTACAGGTGAGGTCAGGTAGTGTGGAGGACACCATTTTGCATGCAAGCATATAATTGCATGCTTGGCTAAATATGTCACAGGATGCCACTCTGTCTCGGGTAGTTAAGGATAGATGAAGACTAACACAGTAAAAACTGATCACAAGACTTCTCCCATATACTTGTGTGTGTTGGGTGAAGTAATGACCATTTAGGGGTCTTTGCACTCTCATGTAAATTGTAGGCGGGCTCTGTAATGACTCCAGACATGCCAGTATGGAGGAGAGCATTGTGGGGCTGGTGGAGGAGCCATTCGATACATAAAGGGCATTGATAGGGAGAAACCACTGCGACAGCCCATGGGCTGGAGTAGCAGCTAGAGAGGAACTTCATTAGGGGGAAGGGTTGGATTCTATGCCCGCCACCCTAAAAGGATAGAAGCATAAAGCCTGATACACATCATCTGAATGTACAATTCGGAAATTAAAGGCTATGTGTCTGATTCCCAGTTGCACAAGGCCCCTTTAGACTGCACTGGGAGTATACCCTGGCCTTGAAGTGGTTGTAAATGTACATTATACTCAGTTTACACCTATTTGAATGCTCCGTTACACTGACAGAGAGGTGTAAATGGCCCTCTATGTCTCAAATTGAGATGACCCCCCTTTTTCCATGTGCTGACTCATTTTTCATTTACATGTGGTGATCTTGCTATTATAATAATATGATTTTAATGAGGTTTAAGATGATTATCTCTGCAGATGAATGTTAGTCAGTCCTAATGGTAGACTCTTAAATCAGAGATGGAAAGGATCTCCTATATTAAACAATCTATTATTACGTCGGTCACTTGCAGGAGTCTTTCCATTGTTTAACAATATAATTTATCCCTTTTATCTCCAGAAAGAAGATTTCTATATTTTATATTCTCCCCCCACCCCCACACACACTTCACAAAACTAACATCAGGAATCCGGCAGGGATTAGGCATGCATCTCCTTGGAATAATTCTTGAATGGCGCAACAAAGGAAAACACACAGCAGAGGAATTATCCCATCAGCCAGATGAGAATCTGTGAGTTTAGTGACTGAGCCACTTGTAGGTTACTCAGATCTTCAACCAATATAATCAGCTAGGTGTGTTGAACACCTTATTCAGACTAATAACTACACAAATCCAGCTATTGTGAAGCTATCTGGATTTCCTTGGACAGTAAATAGATATTAATATGCAGTATGCACTATGTTCCAAAAAGTATCACACTGCCTCCTGAGTCATCTTCACATCCCAAAAAGACTTGCACTTGTGAATAACAATTATGTGCTTGATAGATATTGTTACCCCTTCTTCCAACACCAATGAGCTGTTCTGACAGCACCA
Organism: Dermochelys coriacea; assembly: GCF_009764565.3. Taxonomy (NCBI): domain Eukaryota; kingdom Metazoa; phylum Chordata; order Testudines; family Dermochelyidae; genus Dermochelys; species Dermochelys coriacea. The sequence continues at coordinate 100,346,181 of NC_050075.1, read as the reverse complement.
TCATCACCCGTCCACCAAGAAGGAACAGATGTCTGAGGCCTGGCAAGTCTACATCCCAGTGGAAGAAAAATCAGTGAGACAGAGTCTGGGTTCATTCTTGTCTTATTTGCATAAATATACACCAGTCCTGAAACATGATGGTTAAACAGCATGCAGGAAAATATCTCTCTCAGGAATCTTAGGCCAACCTCAAAGCTTGAGGCTCCCAGACTCCAACTCTGCTCCCAAGAAATTACTCTAGTCAGACATCAATGCAGAAAGGAAACTTTCCTGCTGCTCACACAGCTCCCTCTCCAAAAACTACTACCTCTGCATAGGACCTTGTATAACATAGATGCTAACATCGCAGTATTTCTTTCCAAAACAGAGCATTTCCTTGCATGCTAAGAAAAAGAACTTGGAAGACTGTAATAGCGCCTTCAGATGATGCCAGCCATAATAATGTGATTGGAGTAAAACTGTAGTTTTTGTCCATGTCCTCAAACAGGTATTCACCTCCCAACCCCCCAGAATTTATCTCAATTCCTCTTTATTGCCAGTGTTCAAAAGAAGTGACAAAGGTGTCCCGATACAAAGTAAAATTCCAACCCCATTGAAGTCAATGGCAAAATTCTTACTGACTTCATTAGGGACAGAATTTCACCTATACTCTACTCTAATTTATGCCCATGACCCCAGAGGATGTAGGGTTTGTGGTGGCTGAAAATTGCCGGAGTCTAGAAATACTCAGGCCACACCCCTTCTTGGGCCAAGAACCATCCCAATTTGGGAATATGAGACAGGGGTTTCACAGCACTGCTACAACAACTCTACAACACTCCAGGTTTCTTTAATGCTGATTTGCACTGCCAGAGCAGGGCAAGGCAGAACCAGATACAGTTGTATAGAAAACAGAATTTTCATCCCACGAGAAATGTCACCATTTTGAAATGACTTTGTTACCAATTGGAACAAAAAGTTCAAATATTGAAAACATTTTGCAGAACAAAAAAATTCCAGAGTTTCAAATTGGAAATGTCAAAATAAAAAATGTTGATATTGTCCATCAAAACAATTCAACATGTTCAAGTTATATTTTTAATTTTAAATCAACATTTCAAAATGAAAAATGTTTCACTTCAAAATGTTGACTTGAAGTTTTTTCATTTCAGTTCTCCTGATCAGCAAATCAAAACAGGTAAACAAAACCAACATTTTCTCAACAGAAGTTTTGATTTCAACTAAACCATATCTTCTGATGGGAAAATTTTTCATGCAAAAAAATTTCAACCAGCTCTACAGCCAATAGGTAACTAAGAAATAATACAAAATTAAATGGGTGGGTGTGATTATTATATAAAGGATCCAGTCTTGCAAGGTGCTAAACTTCCTCAATCCCCATTGACTTCAAAGAGATTTGAGTGTAACTCAGCATTTTGCATGATCAAGTGTATTTCAATATAACTAGCGAATCACAATTTTAAGCTTAGATGATGGATTTCCACATTTAATGAATAATTGGAAAAACACTTCCCCCATCGCCCCAAATGCATTTCCTACAAATCAGATTATCAAGGGGTCATTATATATGTGACTATACAATGGATTGAAATTAAAAAATATCTCGAAGACTTTAGAATTTCCTAAACTACAATAACTGCAATATTTTAGATACCATCTTAACATTTTATGCCTATCAGTGTATTTAGAAAAGTATTTTTTGTTTTTAAAAATGTGAGAGTCATTAATGAGTTAAAGTTAAAAAGTAAATTCCTAAAATGTATAGTAGATTCATAGATTCATAGATACTAAGGTCAGAAGGGACCATTATGATCATCTAGTCCGACCTCCTGCACAACGCAGGCCACAGAATCTCACCCACCCACTCCTGAGAAAAACCTCTCACCTATGTCTGAGCTATTGAAGTCCTCAAAATCGTGGTTTAAAGACTTCAAGGAAAAGAGAATCCTCCAGCAATTTAAGTAATAAAAAATGAAATGCAGCATATAAAAAAAACAGAACAATGTATATAATTATAGCTGATATATGTTATTATAAGAACACCTTATCTTTGTTTCACTAACACATTCTCACTCAGATAATAAATCATTTATTGCTGGAGAGAGTTCCTCAGATTAGATTTATCTCACATAGTGCAAGTAAATATAAAAAGACAGTCAAAAGCTGCCTATATGTTTCTTGACTATCTGATGTGTTATCTTGTGTCCTGAAAAAGTAATGAAAGGGGCTATTTTAAAAATAAATAAATAAACCTTCTTTCAAATGAGCAAATATTTCAGAGGGATAATGTATGACAAACTATATCAGAATAATTATAAAACGAATTTGGAGAAAATAACTGTTCATAGTTTATGCTAAAGAGCAATTCAATGTCACAGCATGACTACAAATAACCTTTCACTCATTCATATTCTTCCCGGTTACAAAGATTTTGGTTGTTTGTATGAAAAAGAAGAGGATGCTGTTAGACTCTGTTAACAGAGTGAAATACTGGAAAGAAGCATGCCACTGAAGTACACAAGCTGGATCCTTGGCCACAACAGATGTGGAGTGGAGGGATGGAATCCTCAGACCTAAGCTGCACTAGCATCTATTGCAAAGTTGGCCATAGCAGCAGGATATTAGCAGGATTAGCAGCTACAGGCCACTACTCCTTTATACGTGTCTTTATCTTTGAAAAGTCATGGAAGACGGGAGAGATTCCAGAAGACTGGAAAAGGGAAAATATAGTACCAATCTATTAAAAGGGAAATAAGGACAACTCAGGGAATTACAGACCAGTCAGCTTAACTTCTGTACCTGGAAAGATAATAGAGCAAATAATTAAGCAATCAATTTGCAAACATCTAGAAGATAATGAAGTGATACGTAACAGTCAGCATGGCTTTGTCAAAAACAAATTGTGTCAAACCAACCTGATAGCTTTCTTTGACAGGGTAACAAGCCTTGTGGATGGGGAGAAGCAGTAGATGTGGTATATCTTGACTTTAGTAAAGCTTTGGATACTGTCTCACATGACCTTTTCATCAACAAACTAGGGAAATGCAAGCTAGATGGAGCTACTATAAGATGAATACAAAACTGGTTGGAAAACCATTCCCAGAGAGTAATTATCAGTGGTTCACAGTCATGCTGGAAGGGCATAACAAGTGGGGTCCCAAAAGGATCAGTTCTGGGTCTGGTTCTGTTCAATATCTTCATCAATGACTTAGATACCGGCATACAGAGTAAACTTACAAAGTTTGCGGACAATACTAAGTTGGAAGGGATTGCAAGTGCTTTGGAGGATAGGATTAAAATTCAAAATTATCTGGACAAACTGAAGAAAGGATCTGAAGCAAATAGGATGAAATTCAATAAGGACAAATGCAAAGTACTTCATTTAGGAAGGAACAACCAGTTGCACACATACAAATTGGGAAATAACTGCCTAGGAAGAAGTAACGTGGAAAGGGATCTGGGGGTCATTGTGGACCACAAACTAAATATGAGTCAACAGTGTAATGCTGTTCCAAAAAAAGCGAACATCCTTCTGGGATGTATTAGCAGGAATGTTGTAAGTAAGACATGGGAAGTAATTCTTCTGTTCTACTCTGTGCTAATTAGGCCTCAACTGGAATATTGTGTCCAGTTCTGGGTGCCACATTTCAGGAAAGATGTGGACAAATTGGAGAGAGTCCAATTGGAGAGAGCAACAAAAATGATTAAAGGTCTAGAAAACACGACCTATGAGGGAAGATTGAAAAAATTGGGTTTGTTTGGTCTGGAAAAGAGAAAACTGAGAAGGGACATGATAACAGTTTTCAAGTATGTAAAAGGTTGTTACAAGGAGGAGGAACAAAAATTGTTCTTCTTAACCTCTGAGGATAGGACAAGAAGCAATGGGCTTAAATTGCAGCAAGGGAGATTTAGGTTGGACATTAGGAAAAACTTCCTAACTGTCAGGTAGTTAAGCACTGGAATAAATTGCCTAGGGAGGTGGTGGAATCTCCATCCCTGGAGATTTTTAAGAGCAGGTTAGACAAACACCTGTCAGTGATGGTCTAGATAATACTTAGTCCTGCAATGAGTCCAGGGAACTGGACTAGATGACTTCTCGAGGTCCCATCCAGTTCTATGATTCTGTGTCTTTATGGTTTAGTGGGTCTATGTAGTTCACTGAGCTACCAGCCAAGATATCTCATCCCTTTTTTGCACACCCACAGCGTGGAACAACCCATAGCTAAGCTCCATGGCACACACAGGGTTGCAAAACTATTCATATTTTTCCTTATCATCTCATTTGTTAAGTTACAGTGCGGGCCTTTCCAAGACTCTTGGGGTGAAATTGCAGCCCCACTGAAATCAAAGAGAATCTTTGCCATCAGTGCCAGGCTTTAACCCCAAGCTCTTAGCCATAGTGCAAGTATGAATTCAGGTTAGAGAGAGGAAATGTATGTTAATGAACACCAGGGAGCCAATTAATGTACAGCTGAGGACATAAAAATTCCCTGAATTTGTTAGCAATTTGTATAGACCGCACACATTTTTGGGGATACGAAGGGCACAATCCTGTTAGATGCAGAGTACCCTCAGCACAATATTTCAACTCTTCAAAGAATCAGGATCTGCAATTAGATTCAAGGACTGGTCAATGCAAGTCCCCTGTTTTCATTTGCACTAACGCTTTACTCTTCAGACCATAATTCTATTTCTTTTAAAGTTCAGTTTGGCAAATCGTTGACCCCAGTTGTCCGTCCAAAATGCACTGTGAAAATCAATTGAAAAAGATTTAGGCAAATGTATGTAATTGCAGTCAAAATCCAAATCAGAGCATGGATTGTTCATTGAATGAATCATCATCCACTCATGACCAGAATTTGCATGAATTTTATCCGAGCATAATGGGTTAGGAAATGTGTAGTTAGTTAACTAGGCCAAATATTGCATGGTGTGAATCACAGGAAAGAAGATCATGACGTTATGCAAAATAATGCAACTAATAGGAGTCTGAGAAATCATTATAATCAAGTGCACAAGTAGAGGGAAATGACAACAGTGTGCCGTTTCACCCCATCCCACCACCAGCCACATACACAGGCAACAAGAAAAAAAAATCAGTGACGATGTAAAGGATGGCAGTATGTAGACAAGCCTTTGATGTACTGATGTAAAAGCACACAACACTTTGGCAAATATGCAGGAAAGCTATATCTTGAAACTACTTTATGCTGAAAAGTGGAGCTCAGACTCTTATCAAAGGGTGGGAATCAGTAGATATGATTAAGGTTGCGAGTTTGTCACGGAAGTCACGGATTCCGTGACTTTCCGTGACCTTCATGACTTCTGCAGCAGCTGGCGTGCCTGGCTCAGGGGCAGCTCAGGCAGCCCCTGCAACAGTCCCACCAGCCGCTGCTGGGGCAGTCTTGGGCCACCATTACCCCCCTCCCCCAGCAGCAGAGTTTGAGTGAGGGAGGGGGCAAGGGGTTGGGGCACTGGACGGGGTGAAGTGGGCACTGGGAGGCGCTTACCTAAGGGGATCCCCAGAAGCGATGACATTTTCCTCACTCAACTGCTAGACAGAGGCGCGGCCTGGTACTGCCAGGCCACACGCTGCCGCCTTCCCCCAGCACCTGCGGGGCCCCCAGGCAGCCCCACTCCCCAAGTTTTAGTCACGGGTATCTTTAGTAAAAGTCATGGACAGGTCATAGGCCATGAATTTTTGTTTACTGCCTGTGACCTGTCCATGACTTTTACTAAAAATACCTGTGACTATAACATAGCCTTAGATATATCTCGAATTTCGTGAGGCTTTTGCTACTATGACACATGACCTTCTCATAAGTAAACTAAGGAAATCTAACCTAGACAAACCCACTGTAAGGTGGATGAACAATTAGTTGGAAAACCATACTCAGAGAGTAGTTATCAATAGTTCACAGTCATGCTGGAAGGGCATATCACATAGAGACCCATCCTAGGTCCAGTTCTATTCAATATCTTCATAAATAATTTGGATAATGGCACAAACAGCACACTTATAAGGTTTGTAAATGATTCAAGTTGGGAGGGGTTTCCAGCATTTTGGAGGACAAAAAAAGGATTAGAATTCAAAATGATCTTGATAAACTGGAGAAATGATCTGAAATAAATAGGATGAAACTCAATAAAGGACAAAGACAAGGTACTCCACCTAGGAAGGAAATAATCAATTTTACAAATACAAAATGGGAAATGGCTGCCTAGAAAGGAGTACTGTAGAAAATGATGTGGGCATTGTAATGGATCACAAACTAAATATGAGTCAAGAATGTAATACTGTTGTAAAAATAGCAACATCACCCTGGGATGTATTAGCAGAAGTGTTGTAAGTAATACACAAAAGTTAATTCTTCCACTCTCCTCAGCACTGATAAGGCCTCAACTGCAGTACTGGGTCCACTTCTGGCACCACACTTTGGGGAAAATGTGGACAAACTGGAGGAAGTCCAGCAGAAAGCAACAGAAGTGATTAAAGATCTAGAAAACATGCCAACAAGAAAAGATTTTAAAAATTGACTTTGTTCAGTCTAAAGAAGAGAAGACTAAAGGGAGACATAACAGTATATAAAAGGTTGTTATAAAAAGGAGAATGATAAATTGTTCTCCTTATCTACTGATAACAGGACAAGGAGCAATGGGCTTAAATCTCAGCAAGGGAGAGTTAGGTTAGACATTAGGAAATGTCCTAACTATAAGCGTAATTAATAGGGCTATCGATTAATTGCAGTTAACTCACATGATTAACTCAAAAAAATTAAATGTGATTAAAAACATTAATCACAATTAATCACACTGTTAAACAATAGAATACCAATTGAAACGTATTAAATATTTGTGGATATTTTTCTACATTTTCAAATATATTGATTTCTATTACAACACAGAATACAAAGTATACAGTGCTCACATTATATTATTTTTGATTACAAATATTTGCACTGTGAAAATGATAAACAAAAGAAATAGTATTTTTCAATTCACATCATACAAGTACTGTAGTGCAAACTGTATCGTGAAAGTGTAACTTACAAATGTAGATTTTTTTGTTACATAACTGCACTCAAAAACAAAACAATGTAAAACTTTAGAGCCTACAAGTCCACTCAGTCCTACTTCTTGTTCAGCCAATCGCTAAGACAAACAAGTTTGTTTATATTTATGGGAGATACTGCTCCCTACTTCTTATTTATAATATCACCTGAAAGTGAGAACAAGTGTTCACATGGCACTTTTGCAGCCAGTGTTGCAAGTTATTTACATGCCAGATATGCTAAACATTCATATGCCCCTTCATGCTTTAGCCAACATTCCAGAGGACATGCTTCCATGCTGATGACAGGATCTGCTCAATAACAATTCAGAGCAGAGCATGTTCATTTTCATCATCTGAGTCAGATGTCACCAGCAGAAGGTTGATTTTCTTGCAGTATTATCTCCTGCAAATTGTAACCAAACTTGTTTCTCTGAGTGAGTGGCTGAAGTAGGATGGAGTGGACTTGTAGGCTCTAAAGTTTTACATTGTTTTATTTTTGAATGCAGTTTTTTTTTACATAATTACACATTTGTAAGTTCAACTTTCATGATAAAGAGATTGCACTACAGTACTTATATTAGGTGAATTGAAAATACTATTTCTTTTGTTTTTTTACAGTGCAAATATTTGTAATAAAAATAAATATAAAGTGAGAACCGTACACTTTGTATTTTTGTTGTAATTGAAATCAATATATTTGAAAATGTAAAAAACATCCACAAATATTTAAATATGGTATTCTATTATTGTTTAATAGTGTGATTAATCACGATTAATTTTTTTAATCACTTAACAGCCCTAATAATTAAACACTGGAACAAATGACCTAAGGAGGTTGTGGAATCTCTGTCATTGGAGGTTTTTAAGAGCAGGTTAGACAAACACCTGTCAGGGATGGTCTAGAAATACTTAGTACTGACTCAGTGCAGAGGACTGGACTAGAGGACTTATCAAAGCCCCTTTCAGTCCTACATTTCTATTAGCCTATGTATTCAAGTCATCAAGCCAGAATTGTACAATCTTTAAGGACCGGAATATACCTACTAAAACTTCTATGTCCCTAATTTCTCCACCCCGACTCAGTCCACTGAAGGATTTGTCCTGACAATATATTTATTTCTCCTGCATCCATTTCAGTTCTAAATGACTCAAGTAACACAGCTTCTACCAGTTTTCTCTTAAGACTATTCCACTACGCTCTAAAAGACACCCCCCCCCCCCAGGAATATTTCCCCCTGATATTCAACCTAATTTTTCTTTGACTTAATTTCATTTTATTACTCTTAGTTAGGCTTCCTATGCAATTTAAGCAATTTATCTCCCTTGGTATTTGGCCCATCAAATAAATGGTTATTATAGAAATCCAAATATACACAGGTACACCTTAGGCCCTGATCTTACTGTGAGAACATGCAGCCATTCAGAACCCAACTGAAGTCAATTGTACATGTAGGCACAACCTTTCACTGGCGTGCCATCAATTGCAGGGTTGGGGTATTAGTTTGTTTTGTGCTATTCATTTATTTCCTTATTAAAAAGTTCTATATTATTTATTAGGGATTAAATCACTCAGGTTCTGTAAAAATGTAATAAGATTCTATAGATATTTCCTTAAAAAAATCTATAGAACATGAGATAAAGCTAACATTCCTATAGACTTTTTGAACCAGGCTGCATAATTCTAAAGCAAAGATATTAATTTCTATAAAATTCTGAACAATGGCCAAAAAAGCCTAGACGAAAAATATCCTTTGTTTTTCATTCTAATAATTTTTCTAAAGCATCTTTTAAATTTGTTTACATATATCAATTTCTTCAACCTCAATCATTTTTATAACTGTTCTCTGTATGCCTTCCAATGTATGCACATCTGCTGGAGTCCACCAGCAGATATAAATCTATGGAATCCATATTTGGATCACAGCAGAATTCAAATCTAAAGAAACCCTGATACTCCATCACAACTTGTTGCCTCTTGCTTGATGACAAAAAAGGAGGGGCAACTTCTTGTTTAAAGACCAAAACTTTTAAAGTATAGTATATTTCATTTTTAAAGTGGTATACAGTAAACTGATATAAAGAATGATCTTCCCTTTTTAAACTTAGAAAATGCTCACGGTATCATAATGTAACCTTATTAACACTAATTCATTTAATTATAATTACATCATAAATATGTAAAACATAGTACAACCTTTACTACAGGATGTCTGTGTCACCTGGTGCCCCCATATTCTTCATAGAAATATGTTTATGATATGCATATGGCATAACTAGGATATGTTTTATGCAAGATAATGAGATATCATTGGAAAGGTTATGATTTACTGAATGTGATTATCCAATTTTTATGCATGTATCATTTTATGCATGTATCATTTCTGTATCTAAAGTTAGGAATATTGACTATGTAACAATTAAAACTCTGTGTGTACTTGGGAAACACCTACCAGACAGCAGGCCATCAGCCTTGATGGGACATTAGGAAGAGAACAATAGAACTTTGAAAATGCTAATCTCATTCATTCCTAAGAAGTTTACTGGGATACTGCATTGACACAGCAGGGTCAGGTGACTGTGTCACCTGGTACTGGACAATGTCTTAACTTGCTTGTACTTTTCCACTGTAGGGGGTTGGGGATCAAACAAAGGATTCCTGCTTTAGGTAAATCCTTTTTAAGGCTTGGGAGGGGGTTAATCTTGACTCTTCTCCATTGTCTGCCCCGGAAGGAAGACTGCTATAAATACCTGGAGGGAAAGGCAGGGTTGAGTCCAGGTTGAGACGGGTCTAGTCTGTAAAAAGAAATAACTGGAAATCTAAGCTACAAAAACTCTACATCCTGCCTAAAACAACATTGACGGTGAGAAATTACATTTTGTAACCTGTTTCTTGAGTGTATTAAGCCTAGTTTGCGTGTTTTGTTTTATTCGCTCAGTAATTTGCTTTGTTTTGTTTGCTATCCCTTATAATTACTTAAAATTTATCTTTTGTAGTTAATAAACTTATTTCTTGTTCATTTCAAAACCCAGTTTGTGCAATTCATACTTGGGGGCAGATGTAGGAAGGCTGTGCATATCTCTCTCCACATTGAGAGAGCTTGCGCTATGAGTGCTGAGTAAACCCCTGATCTGATTCTTCTCACACGGTGCTGATTTCAATCTGTGTCTGTAGCTGGGTGTGGCCTTACCTGTGTGTGTGTGTGTGTGTGTGTGTGTGTGTGTGTGTGTGTGTGTGTGTGTGTGTGTCCTAGAGAAGGCTTGAGGGCCTGGCACAGCAAAGGCAGGGTGAGGAAGCCTAGGCTGGTGGAACGGGCAAGCTCAGTGAGACCCCAGCACATCAGGTGGCATCTCGGATGGGGGGTCCAATCAGTCAGTCTGCTTTTTTTAAAAAAAATTACCAATTTAATTAAGTCATGTGCTTATCCATTGAGCGGTATAAGGCCAAAACATATAAATTCACTTCATTCACTTCACTCTTGACCCAAGGTTTGAAAAGCAAGTCCTTAGCCTGTCAAAACCCAGTATCTAGCCATTCCCATTATTCAGACTCCTGACTTTGCTCCCTACTGCATACTCTTCAGGGCTCTATGCAGTCCAGTTTGAATTTGCTCAAATGATGGGGCTTCTACTATTTCCCTTGGGAGACTATTTCACACACTAATATTCTCTATCACTGCTAGAAAGATTTTCCTGTATTTGTTTTTCGGGGAGCCTAAATTTCAACTTCTTAATTTTGTTCATTATACTCCCAGTTATACTGTGGGATTGAAAATCAGTCACAAAAGATAGGAGAATGGAAACGAGGGACAGCAGTCACCAGGAAAGGGGAAATGGGGAAAGCAGGAAGGAGAAAAGAAATAGGTGCTAGAAGTCCAGTAAAGCAGTGGGCTTAATGACTGGAACATAAGGAAAGTTCCTGTCCTCTTCCCCCACTCTGCCCCCATTTTAAAATGCCAAATTCAGGTGTACTTTTTATATCCTTAAATACCAAAATAATCTCTTCTCCCATCTGCATACAGTTTTTTCTAATTTGAAAGCTGACTAAAGCTCCAATAAAGAGACCAAAAGAAAAGAAGAGTCCTATACTACCAAACAAATGGTTTGCAAAATTATTATTTTTAAAAGAGTGATTGCACACTGCAGCAACTGTCAGACAAGTTAAAATTCCAAAGGATAGTTTGCTGACATCTATCATTGGATGAAAAACAGCTCTGCAAAACCTTCAGTGAAGTAGATAATATTCCATCATAGAATCAATAAAACTGAGTATTGGCAGCACAGCACTGGCAGTTCCAGCTAAACTAATTTATAATTTGTAAGAAGAAATATTGTAAAGAAAAAATAAAATGGAGCAAAAGACAGAAGCCTCTGGAAAGCCACATCACCTAAGCAGAATCAGTGAGGTAAACCTCTTGCTGTTTGTTTACTTTTGACAACCTCCTAAAACCCCACCATCACAACCTCATAGATTGCATAAATGGAGTGTAATGCGGAATGGTGAAAGCAGGCTAGGGGGCAGTCCAGAGTAGTCGTCAAGTGTGCATGGATGGTCGGGTCGTCAGGAAGTCAGTCAGTATCAGAGGCAGTTCAGGGCAATGGTTGGAGTTCTCACATAGGTCAGTGGCCAGAAGATCCAATCCAAGGGAGGTGAGGTCAGGTGAAACAGCAAGGCAAGGCAGCAGAACAACAAAGTAGGGTCAGGCAAAGCAGCAAGGCACGGCAGACCTGGCAGCAACCAACAGGCTCCACTGTTACTCCACTTCCTGTTGGGGCCTTTACATAGTGCAGGTATCCAATAAGTGTAGCACTAAGGCTGTTGGTCAGAAGCAGCAATTCAGTGCACCATCATGGTGCAGCAGCTAAAGATATTACCTGAGGACAAGGAGGACCTGTGTCAAATACGGGTGTCCTGACATGGAGTCTGTCTTCTGCAAAATCTCTTATGCCGGTGCAGCATATTCCCTTAACTGTACTTGGCCAGCTGTGCTGGCTGGTACAGAAGGATTGGTGGTGGGACCATGGTCCTTCTCTTCCCTGTCCCCTCTGAGATACCTTGTGTCCTAGAAGTGCTAGGAGGGAACAGTCTCTAGGCTGAGAAGAATGCAAGGACTGTAATTGTAATAGATTAATAGATTTTAAGGCCAGAAGGGAATATTATCATCATCTGGTCTGACCTGCACAACACAGGCCACAGAACCTCATTGACTCACTTAGGCATAAAGCCCATAATATCTGTTTGATCTATAACTTATCTTTTAGGAAGGCATCCAGTCTTGATTTAAGGTTTCAAGTGATAGAGATTCCATGATCTCCTTCAGTGAGTTCTTCCAAAGATTAATTAACCTCATTGTTAAAAATGTGCACCTTATTTCTTGTATAAATTTCTCTAGCTTCAGCTTCTAGATATCTGTTCTTGTTATGCCTCTTCCTCTTAGATTAAAGAACAGTCTACTATCAGAAATCTTTTTCCATGCAGTTGCTTGTAGACCATGATCAAGTCATCTCTCAACTTTCTCTTGGATAAACTAATTAGGCTGAGCTTTTAAAATCTTTCCCGCTAAGGCATATTTTTCAGACCATGAATCAGTCTTGCAACTCATCTCTTAGTCTTTTCCAATTTGTCAACATCCTTTTCGAAGTGCGGACACCATAACTGGGCATGATATTCCAGTAATGGTTCATTCATACCATATTCAAAGGTAATACTACCTCCCCTACACCTACTTGATATTCCCCTATTTATACATCGAATGATTGTGTTTGCCCTCTTAGCTACAGCATCACACTTGGAGCTCATTTCAGTTGGTTATCTACCATAACCCCAATGTTACAGTTGGGCAACTGGCACCCGGGGGCCACATTTGATCCACCAGATCTGTTTATGTGGCCTCCCACAGCCCAACTCTGGGCAGGCATTCTAGCTGCATCAGAGCCAGGAAGGGGATGGGATGTCTTGTTGCAGTGGGAGACCCAGCTGCATGTGGATGCATGTCACATGATGCTGTGGCAAAAAATAATGGTCTGGAGCAGGGAGTCATGCTCATTCTGTGCATCAGGCGTCACCACTGCAAGGTGTATGCTTGGCAGCTTTGCTCTTCAACAGACTACAGGGGCAGGACCCAAATGCCCCTCCCTCAAATCGGGAAACCATTCCCCCCATCTCACAGATCCCCCAGCCCACCAAAAGTTTTTTTGTGGGTTTTCTGGCCCTCTACTACTTTAAAGTTGCCCTTCCCTTCCCTAAATCCTTCTTAGGGTCACTGCATTCCAGGATATAGTCCCCCATCTTGTAAATATGACTTAAATTCTTTGTCCTTAGATGTATGACCTTGCATTTGGCTGTATTAAAATGGTCAAATGAACCCACAGTGATCCAGATCAGTTAGTATAACTGACCTGTCCCCATCATTATTTACCACTTCACCAAGTTTTTTGTCATCTGCAAACTTTACCAGCAATGAGAATACATTTTCTTCCAGATCATTGATAAAGATATTGGAGAGCATTTGGATCACACATAGATCCCTGCAGGACCCCATTACAACCACCACCAAAGAATGATAATTCACCAATTATCATTACTTTCTGAGACCTATGACTTAGCCAGTTTTAGTTTATTTGATACATGGGCTACACTGGTTTTGTATAGTGCTATTTTGGACAGCAGGGGTTTGAAGCAGAATGTCATGCAGGACTAAGTCAAATACCTTACCAAAGTTTAAGTATAGCGTGTCAAACTTTATCAATCAAACTTGTAATCTCAAACTGAGAAAGAAGTGCCCACTACTCCAAAGAAGAATAGAAGAAACTCAAGGAATTTCTAGCCAATTGAGCATTGTACTACTATTTTTTAAACAATTTAGAAAAAATGTTGATGTACAGAATCCTCCTTCTTCAGCTCTATCTCCATCTGAGAGCATAAAGCTGGCTGTCAATAAAAGCAAGCTCTATGGGGAACCAATCAAAAAACTTCACAAACATTAAATAAAATATCATAAGATACTTTGCCAGAAATACCATAGCATAAGGCACCATAAATATCAGAATATATTGTGTGTCAAACTGAGTTAACAAATATGCTTCACTAACACTCACCAGGGAACAGGGATAAACAGTCTCGCTCTACCTAATTTTTAGAGGAGAAACCATTCTATAAATACACCAACAAATGAATGCAATATATTAACGTTTTCCCAACAATTTTGCTCAGACTGGTCATTTATGTTGTCTGACTTGGCTTCCAAATAGTTTGTGTACTGTAGGTTATATTTAGAACAGTGTAAACTGTTTTACTTGAATAGAAAACTTATTTAAAATCATCCTGAGTTCAAGGTTGAACCCTGTTTGGAATAGTAGTGATCGGCTCAAACATTGTCTATGCCCACAAATCTATTGAAAGTATACTTTCAATCTGAGCCTGGTATGCTCGGATAAGTTACATGGGAAACACCATATGATGGAGCTACATGATATTTCTCCCATGTCTCTATCCTATTTGATGAGAAGCAACAGCCACATTCAGCACACTATATTTTCATTTGGTTCCTCAGAGAGAGACTACATTTTAGTTGCGACTTCTCAGATCTAGCTGGAAAAGCTGGCATGGGGAAATTTCTCCTACTGCCAGTCCATCTATGCCTATCTGACAAGCAGGCAGTGGAATAGCACCTAAAAACTTTTGTAGTCCACAGTTACTGGAGAACTGTCTTATATTAATTTTTGTCCACATCATTATATTCTGGTTTTAGAAGATTTTTAGATGAGGGATTTGTTTGTTTTAGCTGTGTATTTTTAGGAGAGGCTTATATACCTCTCCAATTATTCTCCCAACTTTTGGGAACTCTCTCAGTAGCATTTAATATTTTGTCTCTCAAATGTTAAAAACATTTTACATGGGAAAACTTGTTTCCCTGAGATCAGAATTCGGTTCTTCCATCAGTGTAGGACACAGGGTGGCCCCATGAAAAGGGGTATGAACCTGAATCAAAACCTCACCTATAGCTTCAGAATGAGATTTCAACCATGGAAGAAACAAGATAATCAAATGTAAATCTGATTTGAAATTGCAGATGCAAATAAATTGGATTGCACAGACACATTCAGGGACTGATATTAAACAAAATTTGGAAAGGATCTTACAGCCCTACTCAAGTTCTTCCTTACCCATTTTCTATGGGTAAAATCCTAACCCTCTTAAGCAGCCAGGACCAAATCAGTGAAACTTCTTCAAAACATGAGGACAGGATTTGGAGACCGCATTCAGTAGTTCCATAGACCCTCTGCATCATGGAGTGCTGCTTCCCGGAAACTCCTTGCAACTAGCCACAAAAGGTAGAATGGGTCCATGTATGATTGCAGATCCTCCATCAATTCTTCTCTGCGGAGAGAAACTGCACCATCTTGGCATCCTGCTTTAGTCCTGATCCACACTATGGCCTTAAAGGAAGGATTCTTTCCCTTTCCCAATGCAGTGTCCAACACATAGTCCAGGCACTGAGGCTGCATGTCTGGGTACAGGCTTTGGCCTTCTATAAACTGGATTCACATTGGAGTATATTTAGTAACCTAGAAGTCAATCCGCCATGCTGATTTTTCAGAATACTTGTAAAAACAACTGCGTTTAGGAAACTCATGTCAAACAGATATGAAGATTCCAAATCCACCTGCTAATATCTTCATTAAACAATTGTATTTAAATATTTAACAGCAATGGTAAAATTTCTGTTGGATTTTTAGGATTCCTTTCAAAGCAGGCATTATTTTGTTTCTCTGGTTGGTGGTTCCCTGACAGCCTACATAAATCCTCCAAAGGATACAAAGGATTTAAAAGTAACTTTCAGGCACTGATTTAAAATGGAACAATAGTGGAAAAACATTAACTTGTACGTGGAAGGCTTGGATCATCTGACATATATTTCCTCACATTTGCAAGCAGTTTGAATATATCAGATTGAATAATGTATGCAGAGCAATGAAACAGAAAACACAATAGCTTCCATTAGCTTTTTGGTGAAAGCACTACTGTCTTCCACAGATTACTAACAGTTTAACAAGGCTACTGTCAAGGTTCCTTCCCCACTATGAACTCTAGGGTACAGATGTAGGGACCTGCATGAAAGACCCCCAAGCTTATTCTTACCAGCTTAGGTTAAAAACTTCCCCAAGGTACAAACTTTGCTTTGTCCTTGAATAGTATGCTGCCGCCACCAAGCATTTTAAACAAAGAGCAGGGAAAAAGGCCACTTGGAGACATCTTCCCCCAAAATATCCCCCCAAGCCCTATACCCCCTTTCCTGGGGAAGGCTTGATAAGAATCCTCACCAATTTGTATAGGTGAGCCCTGTGTGATCAGATCTCCCCCAGGCCACAAGCTGCATCCACTTTTGGAGGGGCTATACAAAGAGTCCCACAAAGGACAGCCCCACTGTCAAAGGTCCCCAGATTAATGACCTCAAGGTTATAAGATCTTCCCCGTCCAGATTCCTCTGTATCCAGGGGAGGCTTTCTGCTTTCAGCACCACCCAGAGGTTGATAGAGGAACCTGGGCCCACTCTTTTTACTGGGTTCCAATCCAGAGCCCTGTGTTGGGCAGCAAGTTTCTGCATCCCTACAACATGGGGCACTGCTGCTTCCTACCAGTCTCCTTATACAAAAGGGCAAAAGCAAAGACAACTAAACAAAATACATCAAAGGCCAAATCCCAGACCTGGCTAGTGTCCAGCATTTCTTTCCCTCAGCAGGTTGGGTAGATTCCCACTAGATCCCCAGGCAGCTGGACCATGGACCATGCTCCCTCTGAGGAGCTGTGTGTAGGTCTGCTCATCACCACTGACTGACTGCTACTGGGTTGTTCTGCTCCCCTTCAGCTGACGCATGCTTTGCAGCTGTGGCAGAGTGGTGCTCAGGACCAAAGTAGGGCTTTAACCCCTTTCCAGTGTGTTGGGTTTTACACCACATCACAACACCATCAATGGATTAGAAATAATCATTGCCAGTATGTATGGGCCTAACTCTGATGATCCTGAAACCCTTTTAGCACACCTATTTGGGGAGCCTCAGACTCCTTTCAGAGGTATCCTGATCAGACAGACCTCAATGTACTGTACGCTGGCTTTGAAGCACTGCAAGTCCTATGAAGCAGTGGTGGGTGCCCTCTGGGACTGGACTGAGCTTCCTGGATTAGAGACTGTGGCAGGGGGTCAGCAGAAACCATTTTGCAGGCAGGGAGCTGGGACAGATTGCTGCTGCTTCCCTTTGGGTCTGAACTGAGAAGCGGCTGCGACAGAGCTCTGTTGAGGTGCTGGGGTTGAAGACACCACCAGGGTTAAGACTACATTACAGCTGACAATTTGTTACTGCTGAGCCCTAGCTCATGGACTCCTTCTCCACAGCTAGGCACTGAGAGCAGAAGCTGGAGACTGGTAGTTGTGCAGCAGATCTGCATTTGGCTTATGGACAATTGAGAAAAGAGTGAGTTAGCCCTGGGCTTTTGCTCTGTAATATATCAACCATTACTGCCAGCTAGTACTGTGAAGCCTAAGCTGGTCACAATACAAAATTGCCTCACTTCTTGTTTCACCTGGACTGCCTTTGCCAGACTTACAAAGTGCTGGCTGAACTCCTGCTTACCCAGTACACCAATGCAAGAGAGAGCCCAGGACTATAAGGGTAAGGAAGAGTGTGCAATCAGGGATGGGGTGGATCCTAGTTTAATGCCAAGAGTGTTGGGGTGAGTGTGCACTCAGGGATGGGGTGGGTCCTTGTATAATGTCAAGAGTTGGTTGATTGCAATTTGCTGTTGAAAGTCACAGCCATTAGCTGAGCAATTGCAGCACCACTTATTGATCTATTATAGATATAACAATCTACATGAATCTGTTGTATTTTCTATTGTTAGGGTGACCAGATGTCCTGATTTTAAAGGGACAGTCCTGATTTTTGGGTCTTTTTCTTATATAGGCTCCTATTACTCCTCACCCCCATCCCGATTTTTCACACTTGTTGTCTGGTCACCCTATCTATTGTATGTTAGGATAATTTTTAAATAAAACTGTGGAGATTTTATTGTGGGTGTTTATTGCCTGCATAAGATCTATTATTTATATTTTGGTTCCTGGAGGCAACCGAGGTACATCCACAGTAAATGAATCCTATTGAATATAGATTTCTTTTAAATTGCCAAGGACTTGGTTAATTCTGTAATTGACTCCTCCATTGATACAATTGCTGTGTCTGATCATGCCCCTACATCTCATCCAATAGCAACAAATCTGTGTAAGGAAAAGCCATGTAGATGGCGATTTATTTATTCACTTTTATTAAATCCCCATTTCAAATGTTTTATTGAGAAAGAAATTATCCTGGAGACAAATGAACGCTCAATACCATCTAGCAGGCTATTGTGGGAAACGCTCAAGGCCTATTTGAGGGGTGGAATTATCAGTTTTGCATCTACCAAGAAGAGGGAAGGTGGAAAAAACCTGATGGCCCTTGAAAAAAAAGTGAAAGAGCTTCATTTGTCTGACACAGCCTCATGCCCATATTTGATGCGATCCTTGATCAATTGTAGATATGAACTCAACAAGCTGCACTCGGCACTGGCTGAATTTGCCCTATTTTGATTCAGGCAGCATTTCTGGGAATTGGGTGGAAAAGTTGGCAATTTGCTAGAATACTGCTGAAGACAAAAGGCCTCTCCATGTAAAAATCACAGCCATCAGTGATAAACATGGTGAATTATGTACATCACCTAAAGAGTATCCATCTCTATAAAGATCTGTATAAATTAGACACAAATCCCTTTGTATCAATTATTCAAAAATTTTACATTACCTCAAATTACTGCTGTTCAGTGTGAAAACTCTGAGCCCTCTTAACAGAGGCTGAGTTAATTTTGGGGCTTAAGAATACAGAAATTGGGAAAGCATCCAGGCTGAAACGTTTCCCTCCCGAATTCTATAGACATTTTCTTGAACTCCTGTCTGACAAGATGCTTGAAATGTTTAACAAACCATTTCTAAAGGGAACCCTTTCACCTACACTGAGAGAAACCACACTAGTATTTGTTCCTAAACAGGAAGAGATACCACACAATGTTCCAATTATATATGCCAATTTCTCTTCTTAATAGTGAGGTCAAAGTACTGACAAAAGTTCTGGCAATGAGACTGGAGAAGGTTTTGTGCTCTGTCATGCATCCAAATCAAGTTGGGTTTGTCAGAGGCCGTCATGGCTCTAAACCTTTGACAACACTGACATTATAGCAGTGAAATACGATGACTCTAAACCACCAGCCATTTTAGCCTCAGATGAAGAAAAGGCTTTTGATAGGGGGCACTGGAGATATATTTTATACTGTACAAAAAGGTGCATTTGGACCTGTGTTTAGTTTCAGGTTTCAGAGTAGCAGCCGTGTTAGTCTGAGCTGTAGCTCACGAAAGCTTATGCTCAAATAAATTTGTTAGTCTCTAAGGTGCCACAAGTACTCCTTTTCTTTTTGTTTAGTTTCAGAATCTGTTACATTCTCACCAAAGCTCTCGCATGATAACCACCAATGTGACCAGAGATAAATTTAGCCTTTTCAGGGATATTAGGCAAGGATGCCCACTGTGCCCATTACATTTTGATTTGGCTCTTGAGCCCATAGCCATAACTGTGTGGGCTCATCTAGATAGCCAAGGCATACAACTCGACTCCCCGGGGTATAAATTGATGTTATATACAGTTGATTCCCCTTTTTTATATGACCAAGCCAGAAACCACAATTCCAACCCTCTTATCATTAATTCAAAAATTTGAATCAATCTCTGGTTCCAAACTAAACTGTGGGAAAATTGGAACTATTGGAAATTTCCCAGTTTTCATGTACTGGACTTTCTTTCAATGGAATTTCCCTAGGCAAATTGATGCAATTAAGTACCTAGGTACAAACATACCAAGAAACATTAACCTAGTGAAGACAAATTTAGATCCTGTACTCTCTCTCAAAGAACTAGTGGCACAAATAGGTGGCATCTTCTCTCCCTAAGCCTGTTAGAAAGGGTTAACAATAAAAATGAAAATTCTGCCGAAGTTCCTTTGACTCTGTCTTATTTTAGAAAATGTAATAGCATTATCAGGGCCTTCCTGTGGGACTCTGATCAATGTCCATGACTATCATTTAAAAAACTCCATCTTCCTATAGGAAAGGGGGGATTTAGTCTCCCAGACCGACAAAATTACCGTTATGTTTTTATCAAGTCACAGATGGCAAACTGGTTCCAGCATGCTAACACCCTTGTACCCATTGCTGTTAGTGCTGCTGGTGCTGCTGTTCTTGGAGAGCTGGCATTAGCTGCAGTAGCAGAGCGTGCAGCGTGTTGATGCAGCAGACCTCGATGTTACTCATAAAGAAAGACCTCGGGCTCGGTTCAATGGTGAAGGTGCTTGGCCAGGTTTATTGCTGACAAAGCACAGTACTAGTGCCCTGGCTCAATGGTTACAAATACGCTAACACATGTATGTGCACAACAAGGTAGCAGCTTAATCAACATAACATAATGTTGTCCCCTAAGTTGGTACAAAGATGCATCTCTTATAACTTTTCCTTTTACACACTGATACAAACAATTTCCCTATTACATTCCAGATATTGTTAGTTACCACCCTTACACCTTGTACCTGCTAGTTTGAACAAACCATCCTCATCCATTATCCTGTCATCCCCTTTTTATCTTTATGAGGGGTTGGTGTGCTTTTGTACCATCTCTTAGGCATTTGTTTACACAATTCCTTGAAAACTGTGAACGTAAGAACATAAGAATGGCCATACTGGTCAGACCAAAGGTCCATCTAGCCCAGTATCCTGTCTTCTGACAGTGGCCAATTCCAGGTGCCCCAGAGGGAATGAACAGAACAGGTAATCATCAAGTGATTCATTCCCTTGTCTCCCATTCCCAGCTTCTGGCAGAGGCTAGGAACATCATCCCTCCCCATCCTAGCTAAAAGCCATTAATGGACCTATCCTCCATTAATTTATCTAGTTCTTTTTTTAACCCTGTTATAGTGTTGACCTTCACAACATCCTCTGGCAAGGAGTTACACAGGTTGACTGTGCATTGTGTAAAAAATACTTCTTTTTGTTTGTTTTAAACCTGCTGCCTATTAATTTCATTTGGTGACCCCTAGATCTTGAGTTATGAGAAGGAGTAAATAACACTTCTTTATTTACTTTCTCCACACCAGTCATGATTTTATGTCAACTGTGTGTGTCTCTGTACCATCCTCTCAAGTCTGGAATGTGCTTACTTGGTTAGCTGACACCTATTATTACTAGTTTAACAAGGCCTACCTTAATTCATAGCCTTTGGTTCATACTGTTAGCCATGTCTAGGGCTCTAGCAAGGCCTACACCCACGTGGGTGGAAATCAAATGCACATTAATGCATCCAGTTCCCCCTGTGAGTCTCCTTGGCCCTCTTTTCATCCAATAGAGAACAACAAGGTGACTACAGTGTGGCTGTGCAAAGGTTCTGTTCTGTTCTAGCAAATCTCATCCTCACCATCATGCAAAAGCACCTATTTTGGGCAACCCAGGCTTGCAAAATTGGAAACAAACCTGTGATTTGGAAGAACTAGCTGAGCAGGGTATCATATAGGTTTCCCAACCAGTCAGTGATGAGGGCTTTGTCCCTTTTCTAATGTTAAAGCAATGTTCTGACCTGCCTCTGTCAGTGGAGTGCAGTACTTATAATTAAAACACTTGCTAACATATCAATTAGGTCAAGATGGTCTAGGATTGCCAAAGGCCCCAACATTACTTGGAACCATAGAAATGCTTCATAAACTCCCCAGGCCCATGTCCCCTATGTATAAGTGATTAATGAAGAGGGACATTTTTAGTCTTGAGTTCTTTGTGAAAGCATTTGAAGGTGATTTATCACAGCCCTTAAAATAACCCCAATGGCAGAGCATATAATGTTAAAAATCCTTCTGAGGATCTCAGGCTACGCTTGATACAACAAAATATTGTGTTCAAAATGTACTGGGCACCACAGACATTGCCTGAGATAAAGGCCTTATTCTCTGACATTTGTTGGTGCTGTAACAAAGAAAAAGGAACCCTGGTCCATACGCATATGCTATGGAACTGTCCAACTGCCAGGCAGCTGTGGATAAAGGTAAACAAGAGTTAAAACAGTGCTTGGCTTTAGCAGCCAAACCTCATCTGAACATTATATTCGAGGTTATTTACCAGTTCAGTTGGGTTTAACTCCAGCTTTGGTTCTTGAGAGCTGCAGTGATCATCGAGTGCATAATTTTACAAAAATGGAAGAGTTCAGACTACAGCTGTAGTCTTTTGGACCTCGCTGAATTAATAGACAAAGAAAGACTATCTTATCACCATAGAGAACAATTATATGAATTCAAATACATTTGGATCCCGTTTCTAGATACATTTGAATAAAAAATGTTGAGATGGTTTAGAGAACGCCAGACCTCCATTCCACCTAACTCCTCCGTTTTTTCTGTCCCCACTGGTCTCCTTTCCTCCCCTCTCTATTCATGCATATTTTCTCCTATTTTATTTCTTTTACCCTGACCTTAACACGTCATGTCTATGTTGTGTTGTCTGGTTTTGTATTCTCTGGTCTTGTAGTTTTGTCACATTCTAAAATTTTATAACTGCATAATTCTATTGGCGATCCCATGAAACATGTAGTATTTAGAAATATAAAAGACCTAAGACAGTTATCTTTTTGTACTTTTCACTGTCTGTTTCTTTATGAAATCAATAAAAAATTAATTACAAAAAAGAACAATATATTCTTTGTTTTTCAGATTTTGTGTCCTTGATTAAATCTTGAAGAAGAAAGTGATTGTGGAGCATCAGCATATTTCTTTGTTAAACCTGAAGGGACATCCTGAATATATCCATATGCTTTACTTCTGCCTGGCTAGACATTGGAATCAACATTGTCTATAACTGGCATAACTTTGACCACTGCCATGCACACGCAACAGGGAATTGTATTCCACAATTTTTTCCTCAAGTTGTCTGTCAGTTTCTCCATATTTAACTGTGTTTAGAATGCTAACCAGAAAACTTAATCCTTACAAATAAATTACTGCTTTCAAAACTGTAAGTTTTCAGTGGGAAAACAAAAAACATAAATCTTTCAGAAAAGTCAGCATAATTGCAAACAATGAAACTCAGAAATTTAAGATTTAACAACTGATGCCAGATTACTGAAGTTCAGTCATAACCCACAATCATCTCACTGGAGATGCAAAACAAGGATTCCATGCTGATCAGTTGCAGGATCAGACAGGCATTGGGTCTGAAGGAAGATAGATTCCTGCCCTCTATATATCACCACCACAGGACAATAATATTCAGTAGCAAGAGTAAGATTTCCATTATCTATTCCCCTCTGAAGAAAACAGACAGCTAAGGAATGCTACAAAGAAAGGACCAAGCACAGTTTTGCAGTAGCAGATGTAAACAAGAACTCTCTCCTAAACATTCCTTAGGTCAAAAAGAAAAATGTAATAACTTTAACCTCAACATGAAATAAATGATTCAGCAGAAGACTCCCAACTGCACTTATGGGCTTTACTGTATTTTTTAAAGTGGCATAGTTACAAATGGTGCTTTATAGAACCAATACACATGGATACCCTGCCCAGATGAGCTTACAATACAAGTCAAGATGAGAAAACCAGAAGAGATAAATACCACTATATATATAGGAAACACCTAGACTCATACACCAGTCTCCCAGATGATCACAGTCTTATTGTCCTTCATTTTGCTAATTCAAGATAGCTACCTTGATGTTAATCCTAGTGGAGACAAGAAGTAGACAGTTTTCCCCTCAATGTAGTCGAGATCAGCCTGATATGCTGCACCTGGCCTTTACTTTGACTAGATGCATCAAGGTAAAAACACCAATGCCTTTTCTCCACTAGGATTTTACATCAAATAGCCATCCTGAGTAATCCAGTATATCAAGTTAGCTGTCTCAATGTAAAAACACACCTTTTGCATTGCAGTAAAGACAAAACCCCTGAGAGTTTAACTCCCATTTATCTTGATCTCCAAAAACCTTCTGTTTGGATGCTCAGATATAGTCGGATTTGTGACTATGTAAAAATGATACATTCTTACACAACATTGTTTGGGTCTTTGTATCATGTATGTTTAACTTACTGACAAAGAGAAGATTTTGCTAATGTTTCCACTGCCCGGCTTGAACACCTTTGGTGGCACAAACTGGATCTTATTTTGCCTCATGCATCAACAGCAAAATTGTCAGCTGAATTTTGATTGCATAATCTTTGCTACTAGTGATAATGTAAAAAGCAAAGAATACACTGCTTGATTTTCAGTATCAGGTGGAATCTGGAGAATCTGCCAGTAACAATCTGTACTTCCCAGCTTTCTCCTTTGACTACTTATTCTATTTTGCGCTGATGACAAAGAAATACAAGTGTGCAAAAGAAGAGAGCAAACACTCAAGCACACCAAACGCTGCCCCACTACCTAAAAGTTCATGCTCTGTACTGTTATTTACATTAAAAAAAAAAGTAAAGGAGCAGATCCCCAGCTGCTATAGCTTGTCATAGCTGCACAATGGAGATATGACAAGTTATATTCGCTGAGTATCTGTCCCCAGGAATCTGCTATACTGTTGATTTTTTTAAATCAACACACCACTGTGGCAATAGCAACACACCAACTCACACAAATTATGGTATACTGAAAACAAATAAAGTTATAGGATAGAAAATAAGAGCAACACAATTCATAATTAATCCTGATGCACCATATGTCCTCCAACACCTAGGCATAACAGGGTTCCCCTTTAATTATCCTTTGTGTCTAACTGCTGGAGGACAAATGGTGCATCAGGATTCTATTGTTTTCGGTCACAATTCTAATGTCCTTTTAACACATTGGTGTGCATGTAAATGTATATATTGTTTTTTTTCACGTAGAAGAGCCCTAATTGTACACTGTGTATCACGCTCTTATATATTGACACTCAGTAGTTTCAAGGAAAACTCTGACAAAGGGTAAAATATACTAGATTTTCATTGCCCAAGTGTGTACTTAAAAAAAAAAACAGAAATAACCACCTGCAAAATGACATGATAACAGAAACAAGAATTTCACTTTCAACCTTTAATAAACTGAAACTACACAGAGAAAACAAAATAATTATATCAAATCTGCTTTGTCTATATCAATGCTACCAGATTATGTCACAAAGCAGCTTTGTGAATTATTGCCACATGTTACTGTGTGGACAATAACATTTTTTATCTCAGATTAAAAAAATAAGGTAATGGTAGTCTCAATTTTTTCTGCAAGCGACTGTTTAGATAGAAACCAATGAATTAGAATTCTATTTCAATGAGCATAATGTACTAGAGACAGCTAACAGATCTTTTGAATAAACATGGTTTCAGTCTTTCTGATGAGCATAGTATCCCTCACCTAAAAATTTTCAGTGACAAGACAAAGAATGACATCCTTTTAAAGTGCCTTTGGAAATTAGCACTGTGATTCAATGCACCACAGACTCAGATGGCGGGGATGTGCCTGATCTACGCACAGTCAGGACAATTAAGTTACATTAATCACATTTTGAGTCAATTACAGTTCCAGAGAGATTTGGTATTTGTCTTATGAAGGAAGAAGGTTCACTTTGTGCACCAGTTAAGATAAAGAATTTCTCAAGTATCTCCTGTGTTGATCTGGGGTTTAAATCAGATCAGAGACAGCCAATACTCAGCCCACTGAGTTCTACAATTTAGTTTCAGAGTAGCAGCCATGTTAGTCTGTATTCACAAAAACAAAAGGAGTACTTGTGGCACCTTAGAGACTAACAAATTTATTTGAGCATAAGCTTTTGTGAGCTACAGCTCACTTCATCGGATGCATCGGATGCAAATGCATTGGATGTAAATAAATTTGTTAGTCTCTAAGGTGCCACAAGTACTCCTTTTCTTTCTACAATTTAGTGTGAAGTTGCCTTTATCATTTAATACAAGGCTATAGCCCACAGACTACAAACAACACATGCAGACAGATCACATCCACATGGAACATTGCATTCTGGGACATGTAGTCTTCAGAGAATATGCATCCATATTAAAGATTAAGGCAGTTGCAGCATGTGATTCCTGAGCAGCTGGTGATGGAGCTCTATGAAGGGCCAAGTTTGGCTCCTTTGAGTAAAATGCTATATTTCATATCTCCAACCAAATCTCATATTGATATCTCTCTTTAATGTGCAACCAGATATGAAAGTGAGTGTTTTCATTACTGTGGACCCAATATGATATTTGCAAACCATCACTCTGTTCACTCTGCTTCTGTGTTGCATCCCTTTCCCATACCCTTTGTCAGTCTTAGATTGTCTGTTTAGATTGTTAGCTCTTCAGAGCCGGAACTGTCTACTGTACCATGTTTGTACGATGCTGAACACAATGGGGTGCCTATCTTGGCTAGTTGCTAGGCATGATCATAGTAAACGTATGAAATAATACTTAGCTATGAGAAGGAAACTTCAGGCTCTGAGATACATCAACTCTTCCCTCCTGTTGATGATTAAAATGTTTCTATTTCTAACCCTTTGTCAGTGATTGAATTCTGTTACAGGGGAACTTGTCCTTTCCACCACTTTCCCCAGTATATTACTGTCATTCAGAATGAAGGAACAGAGGCTACTAAAGAAGGAGGATATTAAACTAATGGGGATTATATGGGTAAATTCCATATATTCTGATTGGAGACTAGAACACTATTATAGTTTCTTATTTTTCATGATTCTGGTTGATTGAAACAATGTCTGCTGCATTACAGCAATTTCATAAAATCGTCTGCTGAAGTCCACAGAACAAAACAACATGCTCATACGCCACAGTATTTCCAGCCTACGAAGTGGCTAATTGCAAACACCCAAGTAAAGAATTATCCCTATTTGAAAAAAAGTACTAGAAAGTGGAGTAAACCATTTTCATACAACAGCTGTCTATAATATTGTTCAAGAGACAGGAAACTTATTGAGCTTGTGAAATATTGCTGGAAGCTGAAAGAGCATCACAATTTCAGTTACCTTTCCATCTGCTGACAAGTATTTCATAGCCACTGCTTTACAAAAAGAAAAGGAGTACTTGTGGCACCTTAGAGACTAACAAATTTATTAGAGCATAAGCTTTCGTGAGCTACAGCTCACTTCAGCTGTAGCTCACAAAAGCTTATGCTCTAATAAATTTGTTAGTCTCTAAGGTGCCACAAGTACTCCTTTTCTTTTTGCGAATACAGACTAACACGGCTGCTACTCTGAAACCTGCTTTACAAAAGTAAGAGGTACAGGAAGCTCAGTTTTCATACTTATGTGACTTAGACTGTCCAACGATCTTATTTCGATTAAATCATCATATAGATGAGTACACTACAATGTCAGTCTGAAAGTCCAAATCCATTACTTCGATGTCCTACTAAAGCTTCCAAGTTTGAAAACTGTACCTACTACAAACTCACCTGCAATGCAATAAAAATGTGATTTAAAGTAGGCTGGAAAAGAATCAGCTATACTGTGGTCTGTTAGGAAATATTATATAAAAAACTCAACAGATGAAGAAACACAAAACTCTGGGTCCAAGTCTCCTTAAAAAGAAGAAAGGATTACACTTATCTAAACAGTGGGAAATTGAGTCAGATTTATTCAGTTGAGAATGAGCAGCAAAACCAAAACATAAAGGAAAAATTTAATCATGCTCAGCCTCTCATTTAATTTTATCTATAGCTGATGCATATAAAAAGTTTGGTTAAAAACACAGCCATCAACAGATCATAAAATGATTCCTAATAATGATGTTTGACTAGACCAACTGAGGCTCAGTGTTTAAAAATAAACAGGGTTTGAAATTTTGCACGTCTCCTTGAATTATTTCAGTAAAAGATGAGGGCCTCAGAAAAATAATAATATGCATGTATTTATTAAAATGTACCTAAATAGTTACATCTATATACACACACATCAGGTATACACAAGGACCATTTTTCAAACCATTTCTGACAATCAAATGTCATGTTAGCAAGGGACCTGTACTACCAAGTGATGAAAAATTTTCACTAGGTTGCAAGCTTGAATTCAAGCCAATTTAGTAATGACCCAAAATGGTTACAGTCATTGATATTTATTTGTTGTGTCTCAGTCCAGGCCCCATCGGCCAACTGTTCCTAACAAAAAGAAAAGGAGGACTTGTGGCACCTTAGAGACTAACAGACTAACAAGGCTGCTACTCTGAAACCTGTCCCTAACAAGAAACCCACCATCACAAGTGTCCATATTGTTGGCAGATTCTGCAGAGAGGGCAAGTATGGAATGGATGTGAGCAGTGTATCTGAGTGTCCTCTTGCCATTATAGATTCATTGATTCCAAGGCCAGAAGGGACCACTGTGAACATCTAGTCTGACATCCTATATAGAACAGGCCACAAAACTTCCCCTTACCAAAAATTCCTAGAGCAGATCTTTTAGAAAAAATATCCCATTTTAAAATTGCCAGTGATGGAGAATCTACCACAACCCTTAGTAAATTGATCCAATCCTCAGTTAACATTTTATGCCTTATTTACCAGATTCAACTTCCAGCCAGTGGATTATGCTGTACCTTTCTCTGCTAACTCCTTAGAAATGATCTTTCCAAGTTAACAAGAAAGCAAAGAGGTGCTGGGGCATTGTTCAGAAAGCTTCCCCTTTCGTATCTTTTCTGCAAATAAAGGGGATTTCAGACACTGTCAGTTCAGTTCCTTCCACCACTTCTAAACTGACAATCTTTTTTTTTTTAAGAAAGAAAATAAGATAAATGGAATAGTGACATCTGTGAAGAGAACAAGGAGAAAGAGGATGTTAAACTATCCAAAATCTCATCATTAGTATTGATACGAAAGATATTTCAAAACTGTTATGGATGTGTCTCTTAAACAGGCCTCCAAAACTCTCTTTTCTGAAATAGATGTCTGGTGAAAGTTTACAGGTCTAAAACTTTGAACAAAAAGAGTGCCTTTTTGCTCAAGCAATATACCTGAGTTCATGATGTAAACTACTGAGCCACAACTAAAAAACCTTAGCTAATCAAATGGCTCACATCTGTGTAGGCAGAAATAAACAGAGTGATATTTAGAAATCAGGATACTCTCAGCTGTCAGCCTATTTCACGGAGCCAGGAGTTTAAACTACCTGTTAGCATCAGCAAATCCTAGCTTTTGGTATTAGAGAGTTAAATTAGCTCCTAGGACTGCAAGTCTGGGTTGTGGGCTTTTTGTTTGTGTTTGTTTTGGGTTTTGTTTGTTTTTAACTGTTCAAGATGGTAAGAAAAAAAGTAAAAATAAATTCCCACATGGTTGATTTTAGTCCAGTTGCTCCACAAAAGAGCTATCAAAGAATATATGTAATATATATTACATTTCACTTCAAAAGGATTTCAGCAATGCCTAAACTTCCAATGGTATCTTTCGGACAACCTAATTGCTTTGTAGTGGTAGATAAATTAAACCAAATCATCAATGAAAATTCTCTAATGTAACTCTAGGAGATTCAACACGTGATCTATTAAAAGTACAGTAACCAATCTTGTAAAAAAATCACAAACACATAAATTAGGAATTCCAGTTTTCACTCGATACATGTATTTAATTTTATTGTTTTTCTTTGGCTACGTTAGGGCCAAAAACTTCCTAGAAAATTGAGTTTTATGTTTATTTGAATTGTAAATGCAAAAATTAGAGCAGAAGTTTTCATTAGGAAAGAAACAAATACAAGGTTGTTAAAACATACTGATTTTTAAAAAGGTGTATAATTCATTGTTGATTTAGTGTGCAAAACTGAAACTTAAAATGAAAACCAGAACACAGGGCCACAAATCACATTTCCAAACTATCAAAGTCATCCCTAATCTAAGGCCCAAATCCTGCAAACACAATAGGAGAGTTAATCATGCGTGTGGTCTTATTGATTCCAATGGAATTACTCACTGTACTGAAGTTAATAACATGTTTATATGTTTCCAGGATCAAGGTCCAAGTGTCCTTTTAGATTCTTTTCCTGACATGGCAAACAGGGAAAGATTAAGAATGAGCTCTCAAAACTGGATACTCTCATAAAGAACCAACCTTCCACATAAACTTCCTCGTGGCTGGACTTTACAAAAACTAGACAAGCCATTTACAACACACACTTTGCTTCTCTACAAAAGAAAAAGGACACTAAGCTATCTAAACTACTACATGCCACAAGGGGCCACAACAGTGGTTCCTGTAACCCACCCAGCAATATTGTTAATCTATTCAACTATACTCTTAACCCAGCAGAAGAATTTGTCCTATTTTCGGGGCCTCTCCTTTTGCCCCTCCACCCCCACGAACACGATACAGTTCTGTGGTGACCTAGAATCCTATTTTCGACGTTTCCGACTCACGGAATATTTCCAACACACCTCTGACCAACATATTAACCCACAGAGACCTTCCTACCAACACTACAAAAAGAAGGATTCTGGGTGGACTCCTCCTGAAGGTCGAAACAGCAGACTGGACTTCTACATAGAGTGCTTCCGCCGACATGCACGAGCTGAAATTGTGGAAAAGCAGCATCACTTGCCCCATAACCTCAGCCGTGCAGAACACAATGCCATCCACAGCCTCAGAAACAACTCTGACATCATAATCAAAAAGGCTGACAAAGGAGGTGCTGTCGTCATCATGAATAGGTCGGAGTATGAACAAGAGGCTACTAGGCAGCTCTCCAACACCACTTTCTACAAGCCATTACCCTCTGATCCCACTGAGAGTTACCAAAAGAAACTACAGCATTTGCTCAAGAAACTCCCTGAAAAAGCACAAGAACAAATCCGCACAGACACACCCCTAGAACCCCGACCTGGGGTATTCTATCTGCTACCCAAGATCCATAAACCTGGAAATCCTGGACGCCCCATCATCTCAGGCATTGGCACCCTGACAGCAGGATTCTCTGGCTATGTAGACTCCCTCCTCAGGCCCTACGTTACCAGCACTCCCAGCTATCTTGGAGACACCACTGACTTCCTGAGGAAACTACAATCCATCGGTGATCTTCCTAAAAATACCATCCTAGCCACTATGGATGTAGAAGCCTCTACACCAACATTCCACACAAAGATGGACTACATGCCATCAGGAACACTATCCCCGATAATGTCACGGCTAACCTGGTGGCTGAGCTTTGTGACTTTGTCCTCACCCATAACTATTTCACATTTGGTGACAATGTATACCTTCAAATCAGCGGCACTGCGATGGGTACCCGCATGGCCCCACAATATGCCAACATTTTTATGGCTGACTTAGAACAATGCTTCCTCAGCTCTCGTCCCCTAATGCCCCTACTCTACTTGCGCTACATTGATGACATCTTCATCATCTGAACCCATGGAAAAGAAGCCCTTGAGGAATTCCACCATGATTTCAACAATTTCCATCCCACCATCAACCTCAGCCTGGACCAGTCCACACAAGAGATCCACTTCCTGGACACTACGGTGCTAATAAGCGATGGTCACATAAACATCACCCTATATCGGAAACCTACTGACCGCTATTCCTACCTTCATGCCTCTAGCTTTCATCCAGATCATACCACATGATCCATTGTCTACAGCCAAGCTCTACGATATAACTGCATTTGCTCCAACCCCTCAGACAGAGACAAACACCTACAAGATCTCTATCATGCATTCCTACAACTACAGTACCCACCGGCTGAAGTGAAGAAACAGATTGACAGAGCCAGAAGAATACCCAGAAGTCACCTACTACAGGACAGGCCCAACAAAGAAAATAACAGAACGCCACTAGCCATCACCTTCAGCCCCCAACTAAAACCTCTCCAACGCATCATCAAGGATCTACAACCCATCCTGAAGGACGACCCATCACTCTCACAGATCTTGGAAGACAGGCCAGTCCTTGCTTACAGGCAGCCCCCCAGTCGGAAGCAAATACTCACCAGCAACCACACACCACACAACACAACCACTAACCCAGGAACCTATCCTTGCAACAAAGCCTGTTGCCAACTCTGCCCACATATCTATTCAGGGGACACCATCATAAGGCCTAATCACATCAGCCACACTATCAGAGGCTCGTTCACCTGTGCATCTACCAATGTGATATATGCCATCATGTGCCAGCAATGCCCCTCTGCCATGTACATTGGTCAAACTGGACAGTCTCTACATAAAAGAATAAATGGACACAAATCAGACATCAAGAATTATAACATTCAAAAACCAGTCGGAGAACACTTCAATCTCTCCAGTCACTCAATTACAGACCTGAGGGTGGCTATTCTTCAACAAAATAATTTCAAAAACAGACTCCAACGAGAGACTGCGGAATTGGAATTAATTTGCAAACTGGATACAATTAACTCAGGCTTGAATAGAGTTTGGGAATGGATGAGTCATTACACAAAGTAAAACTATTTCCCCATGTTATTTCTCCCCCCCCACCCCACCCCCCACTGTTCCTCAGATGTTCTTGTTAACTGCTGGAAATAGCCTACCTTACTTGTCACCATGAAAAGTTTTCCTCCCTCCCCCCTGCTGCTGGTGATGGCTCATCTTAAGTGATCACTCTCCTTACAGTGTGTATGATAAAACCCATTGTTTCATGTTCTCTGTGTGTGTATATCAATCTCCCCTCTGTATTTTCCACCAAATGCATCCGATGAAGTGAGCTGTAGCTCACGAAAGCTTATGCTCAAATAAATTTTTTAGTCTCTAAGGTGCCACAAGTACTCCTTTTCTTTTTGCGAATACAGACTAACAGGGCTGCTACTCTGAAACCTGCTACTCTGAAACCTGTCATAGTATTAACTGCAGATGATACATTTTACTGTCTACTGCTAGTTATGAGATTTCATTCCATCCTTTCCAAGAAGACCTGGCCTCAGTCAGACAGACGGTCAGTACCTCCAAATGGGATTATGCAATACAACATACTCTTGGCTTCCAGGTATCATCAAAGGTACACCTGATGCAGACACAGCTTTCAGCAACACACATTTCCAAAAGCACATCATGCTCATATGCTGCTCATTACTAAGTTCCCTATTAACATCAAATCAAGTTTAACATCTCAGTCTTTTATCTTCAAGGCCCTCAATGAACTAGGCCCAGGATAACTAAAGGATTGATTCACCCTCTGCAACATCTCACCCTCAACTGCTACATTCATAAAGAATAAAGCAATTGTCTACACCTAGCTTGTGTGTGCAGAAGATAGGGCTTTCTCATCAGCTGGACCAAGACCATGTATCTCGTTGCCACGCACAGGAAGACTAACCTAAAAGCTCATCTTCCTGTAAGGCACCATGGGACTAGAACCCTGGCCTGTGGAGTTTAGGTAGGGTGACCAAATAGCAAGTGTGCAAAATCGGGACAAGGAATGGGGGGTAATAGATGCCCATATAAGACAAAGCCCCAGGACATCTGGTTCACCCTAAATCACCCTAAGTCTAGGATAGCTGATGTGCCCACTTTGCCACCAGGAAGCCCTGCAAATACTGTGGAATACTGCAGGAAGAACCATCCAAAGCAGACATGCCAAACCTGAAAAAAAAAACCACCTGCAGAAATTGGGGTTTTTTTTGGCTTAATTAGCTTGTGAGTTGTTTGTTGGCTAGTTTTTGGCTTGTAGATTGTTTGGCTTGTAGCAGCTTGTTGCTTCTTTTTTTTTATCAGCTCCTGGCAAGCAGGGGCAAGGGGGGGAGAGAGTCAGGGGTGTACAGCGGGCCCACCATAGTCCCAGACTGCACGCCAAGGGAATCTAGTCACATACAGTGTTGGGGTTCTTAGCAATTGGCTTGTTTTGGCCTTATTTTGAAAGGGGATTAGCTTGATTTTTGGCTTATTGTGAAACTTGGGGTGCTTATTTACTGCATGAAAGTTGGCAACTATGGTCAAAAGGGTCCAAAGCAACAGCATCCTCTGGCCTTCTGATTAGCCCTTGCTCACTATTTAACCCTACAGGATGTTGCAGGAAGTTATCTGGACAACCATGCAGATTTCTGGCTTGCTGTGACTCCTGACCTCACCTTGCTTTCTGATCTCCCATCTGTGATGTCAGCCTGACTCTGACCCTGACTTGTGTTTGTTGATTATGGCTCTAGGGATTACTCTTATCCCTTGACTTGTGGACACCCCATCTGTGACCACTAGGCCAGACTGCTTATGCCCCCGTCTCTTACGCTTGCATGTGCAAATGCAAAATTCCATTATTTGAGTTTGCTTTACCATAAAAGCATCTCTTTGAGCCAGGGAAGAAGATGGAGAAGACACACACATGCACTGTATTTTCTATGGACTGGGAACCATGTTAAGATTATTTTGACCATGAATGTCACTTTACAGGCTTTTTTGCTGTGGAAAGAATTCAGATACCTGGTAATGCAAGTGATATCAAAACCTGGACATGATAGACTAATCTATAAGAAAAACCTCACCCATGACTTCGGCAGAAATCCTGACACTCTCCTTTACATAAGTTTAAAGAGGTACTGTGAAACAGTGCATTCTACCCGGAGAACAAAACCCTGAATTCTGCAGTGAAAATTTTGCCACTTCTGTGCATTTTCCATTAAGCCGAATGACTGTGGGTGCCATTAAAATGTCAACATTATTGGACTTTACCAAATTGTTAATAGTATTCACTCTACTTATTATGGCAAAAAGCACAAATGCTGTTGTAAAATTCAGTATTGAAAATGTCGCCTCCTTATATATTGAAATGTCACCCACTGTAACAAGGAAAATCAATAAGACAGATAAAGCTGTAATATGAGTCAGCTACATAAGATTAATGACAAAGCTTCAGTGCTGCAGGCATTTTCAAACTTGGTTGCCTAAGGTTAGCTACATAACTTATTTAGGTTAAAGCACCTAAATAAGCAGTCTGATTTTCAGAAGTGCTGAAGACTGACTCCAGTGGAGGCTCTCTCAAAAATCAAACTATTTATTTGGGTGTATAGATACAGATGTAAGTACATAACTTTAGAAACCCAGTTTGAAAATTTTAACCTCTGCTTTCAAGTAGGAAATGGATAGTAATATCATGCAATTTGGACAGCACTTAACATGCTAATTTCCCCCACACACTGTTACTCACACCTTCCTGTCAATGGTTTGAAATGGGCCACCCTGATTACCCCTACAAAAGTGAGTTTTCCTCCTACTGATAATAGCCCACTTTAATTGAATTGTCTCGTTAGAATTGGTAAGGCAACCCACAACTTTTCATGTACTCTGTATATATATCTTCCCACTGTATTTTCCACTCCATGCATCTGATGAAATGGGTTTTAGCCCACGAAAGCTTATGCCCAAATAAATGTGTTAGTCTCTAAGGTGCCACAAGTACTCCTCGGGTTTTTTTTATGTGTAATGAGAAGTGTGGGGGGAGTCACTTTTCTTTTTTATATGTCCAGGACATAAAACAAATGTGCATTATCTACACATATTCATTTTTTAATCAATAGAAGACACTTTGGTGTGCCACACCAAAAGCTATATATAATCTTCCTTGCTTTGCAAAAGCAGCAAATAAAACCCTTCCCAGAGATGTGAACATGATTATCATCATCAAAAGAAGGATTAGAATTTTGATGATTTTGAAGCACAATCAAATACATTTGTCAAACTGAGGGGGATAAAATTAAGAGGGAAAAGACATTTTATTTTCAATTTCCAAAGAAGGTAATTCAAAGGATGGAAGGAAAATAAATAGAGTACAAACCATAAAAAGGTAGCTGGCAGCACTCTTCCATTGTGTGTGTCTGTCAGCCAACAGATATAATATGGTCATGCAATTTGCTGAGAACCTCTGTGTGACATAGGACTCTGCAAAGGGCCCCCCATTCTTTGCAAATCTCTCTGACCTCAGACCTGAGAAACTCACTACTCCGAACACATTTCACAGGGTTTTTATCCAGAAGGAGTAACATATAAGGTATCTACAGAAAGCTCCTATATTGTTAAGATTTGTAATCACTGTGAGATGCATATTTGGGTAATATGCAAGAAACAATATATTTGCATTGAAAGCATGTTTTATGGACTTGGGGTAGAAATCAGTTACCAAGAGGTAATGTGTCTCAGAGATGAAAAGCGAGAGGGAGTTGTAGCCCTCCCTAATCAACCAGCAGGGTAATGCAAGGTTCTACTTTGTACCCTTGCCACATCCAGAACAGTTAATGGAAAACCATCAAAGACAATTGCAAATGATCAAAACTACTTGGAGGTGAAAAGGAACATTGTAGCAGGCAGGAGATTGTCCTAGTTAAGAATAAATTCAAAAAACTTTTCCAGTATAACAGAGTGTAGGGAAAGGCACTCTGTAGCCATTCCCTGAGGAAATGTTCTAAGAAGCAGGAGGCTTTCATGAACATTTGGATCCCGGTTCTCATGAAACCAGCCAGCTCCGCAACAGACTGAACTTGGAGTGAGGGAGGTCTACTTTGTTATATAAGAAAGCTAACTATTGATAGACCCAAGTTCACATTTTATGCTTTTGTTTTGCGTTACCGGTTATTTCCCTTTCTTTCTCTCACTTATAGTTAAATCTTTATTCTTAAACCTTTTGTTTTATTATAAGTGCTAATGAGAGCTGTGTGGATTACAGGAGTGAGGGTTTAAGGTAAAACTGGTAAATTAGTGTACACTGCACTTTCGGGTGCAGAGGATCTTGAATTTTTGTGAGAAGTCAGTGTCAGGGGCTCGATACCACAGGAGAATGATTCATATGGACTCAGGCATTGTGGTGCACCTATTGTGAACCTACAAGTTAGGGTTCCATAGCTCAGAAGAGTATTTAAGGGTCTGAAAAGCTGGTGGTGTTAGAGAGCTGACATCCAGTTACTACAAAGAAATAATCCCTCTTGCTGGTGGCAGGAGGTAACAGGTAACTCTCAGTCCTAGGTGCCCAAGAATCATCACACCCTGCAATATTTAGCCACAGTTTCAGTTAGGAGAAAATGACACTTTGAATGCCTTTTGTCAGTGGATATCTGAATTTCAACTTTAATTAGCTATTTTGTTATCTAGGTGACAGCTACATAATGAAATAGCATTTTAAAAGCATAAAGTGAAAAGTCCATACTGGGTGTTATTAGTGCATCATTTCTTTCATGTGACTGATAGAAAGCAATAACTGCTAAATGATATCAGTCAAATGTAATGATTTCTTATTGGTTCTGTCACTTGCATTTAAGTGATAGTCTCTCTCCCTGTGTTCTGCTATTCACAACGGGGGACCACATAGCCAGTGTCTGTCATTCTGAGGTTATCTTTGAACTGTCATTATCTGAAGTCATATTTATACAGTATAGCTCATAAAATACCTTTTTCTCACTCATCAACGCTTTCCAGTGCCATGTCAGTGCTGGACAGGATATTGTACAAAGGATTCTGACTAGTTAAATTGGTTGGGGAGATGTCAAAGTCATCTTGTGGAAATCAAATGGATGTATTTATCTGCAGACAAAATAACTGAACATATATTTATTGTTGTTTTGATTCAGGCTTTTTAGATTTTTTTTTCAGGAATGGAATGAACAAAGCACTTTTATCCTAGACAGCAATGCATATACTAAAAGCAATATTATCAATATACTACAATAGAAAAAAATATTTAAAATTAAATCCAGATGTTACATGATAAAAATATACAAGTGCAAAAAGAATGTTATCATACTAATCTCTATTAGGCTCCCAAAGCACTTTTTGTATTTCATGCTGAGATGCACAGAGAGTTGTTCATATTTAATTGAAAATGTGTTAACATTACGATTTCAAAGGGATCCAAAGTAATGGGAGTTTTCCTGAAAATTCAAACCCTGACATTCAATGTTTCCTGTTGTGTAGGAGAAAGATCTCATTTTAATGGAATAAATTGCAGAAAGGGACCTAAAGAGGGTGATTTCTCCCTTCTTCAGTGAAATTGGTGGGAAGTAAAGTGGGGTATTATTAATATTTTTCCTTCATTTTTTAAAACTTTAAAAGATTAATGCTCTCATCTTGCTGCATTTCACTGTACACTTGATCAAGAGTGAATATTACTCACTCTGTGCAATAACTGAGGTTCTTCAAGATGTGTGTCCCCATGGGTGCTCTATTGTAGGTGCAGCAGCACCCCCTGTGCCTGGCATTGGAGATCATCAGCAGTGCCCATTGGACCTGTGACGGGGCAAGGCCAGATGGCTATAGAAAAGTAGTGAGAGATAGATATATTAGCTCCAGGCTAAACAAATCCCTGGTACCAGGTTAAGTGAAATGGAAGCTGCTCCAGGTCAATTAAGACACCCGGGGCCAATTAAGAACTTTCCAGAAGGCAGGGAGAATGCTATGTTGATTGGGACAACTGAAGCCAATCAGGGGCTGGCTGAAACTAGTTAAAAGCCTCCCAGTCAGTCAGGTGGATGTGCATGTCAGGAGCTGTGGGAAGAAGTTGCGTGGTTGGAGAGGCTGAGTAGTACACACCATATCAGGCACAAGGAAGGAGGCCCTGAGGTAAGGGTGAAGTGGAGCTTGAGGAAGTGAGGGCTGCTGTGGGGGAAGTAGCCCAGGGAATTGTACATGTCATGTTTCTAAAAGGTCAGCTACCGTAGCTGGAGCCTGGAGTAGAGGGTGGGCCCAGGCTCCCCCACCACCACGTTTGCCCCGATTAATCACTGAGACTGGGAGACAAGAGAGACTGTGCAAGGAAGGATAACTTCTCCTCACCTCCCTTGTTGGCTTATGATGAAAATGGCTCAGTAAACTGTGACTCTTGTCTCTAGAGAAAGAAGGGTTACGTGGAGGGTCACAGTGAGCCTCTGAGGCTAGCGAAATCTGCCAGGAAACGCGGGACCCACGGAGGCAAGGACAGAGCTTTGTCACAGACCGTACATACACATCTCTCCCATCTCACACCATGAGCAGAATGTACATATAGTGCTGTGCAGTCCAACCACCCCCAGTTCCATCTCTGCTGCAGAGGTTGTGTTTGAGCTCTGAAGCAGAAGGGAGGAGGTCAGGCCATGGCACACCCACAGGGACACACATCTCGAAGAACCTCAATTAGTGCACAGGTTGAGTAATCTTCTCTTCTTAGAGTGATGACCCTGTGGATGACTAGAAAGCAGTGCCCCAGTTGGAAAGCCGGGATTCCAGAGCGGCATTTACTGCAGATGATAGGACAGTATGGCTTAGGAGATTATTTTCAGCATGAGTAACGGTGTAGTGATGGGCAAGAGTATCTGCTGATGCCCATGTGGCCGCTCTGCAAATGTCAACAATCGGAATGTTATTGAGAAAAGCAATGGAGGTGCAGAGTGAGTGGGTGGAATGTGCGCTAGTTCCAGGAAGAGTCTGTCAGTTGTGTAGTTGGTAGAAGAGACGTATACACTGCAAGATCCACTTGGAAAGGCATTGCTCAGAGATGGCTGCGCCCTTGGATCTTTCAGCCATTGAAAGGAATAAACATGGCAATTTTCAGAAAGGCTTAGTTCTGTCCAGGTAGAAAGCTAATGCTCATCTGACGTCCAGGGTGTGCAGAGCTGCCTCTTCTTGGTTGCTGTGAGGGACTGGTTCCATGGGTCCCAGTTGCAGAAGATGATTTATTTCTTCTTGTAGAATGGGTTCATGAGAGGGGTCCCTGAAGAAGGACAGGAAGTGAGGATAGGAAGAGCGGGGCAGGATAGATAGGAAAGGAATGAAGTATCCTTCCCTGATGATCTCTATGACCCATTGCACAGGCGGTGGGTATAATAAGCCAAGGCAGGATCCTGGTGCTGCCGCTGGACCCCTGGTTGCAGGGTTTTGGCGGGGGGGAACCTTTTGCTTTATTATGCCCCATGCATTCATGGGTTCATCAGTAATCTCTCTGGACTCTGGTTAGAGAGGGGGCACGCTTAGGCCTCCAGCCAGCCCGAGGCTCCTTTGGCCAAGGGGGGGGAGGGTGCTTGGGCCTCTGGACACCCCAGGTCTCCCTGACCGAGGGGGGGCGCTTTGGGGCTCTGGCTGCAGTGGGGAGGGTGGGGAGGTCTCAAGGCTCCAGCCTCAGCAGGGGGAAGGGGCAGAACTGGGGGCTAGTCTCTCCAAACAGGGGCTCCACCTGCCGCCCATGACCCACTGGTCTGAGGTAATTAGCCTGGACTTCAGAAAAGCAGACTTTGACTCCTTCAGGGAACTGATGGGCAGGATCCCCTGGGAGAATAACATGAGGGGGAAAGGAGTCCAGGAAAGCAGGCTGTATTCTAAAGAATCCTTATTGAGGTTACAGAGACAAACCATCCCGTTGTGTAGAAAGAATAGTAAATATGGCAGGTGACCAGCTTGGCTTAACAGTGAAATCCTTGCTGATCTTAAACACAAAAAAGAAGCTTACAAGAAGTGGAAGATTGGACAAATGATCAGGGAAGAATATAAAAATATTGCTCGGCCATGCAGGAGTGAAATCAGGAAGGCCAAATCACAGCTGGAGTTGCAGCTAGTAAGAGATGTTAAGAGTAACAAGAAGGGTTTCTTCAGGTATGTTAGCAACAAGAAGAAAGTCAAGGAAAGTGTGGTCCCCTTACTGAATGAGGGAGGCAACCTAGTGACAGAGGATGTGGAAAAAAGCTAATGTACTCAATGCTTTTTTGCCTCTGTCTTCACGAACAAGGTCAGCTCCCAGACTACTGCACTGGGCAGCACAGCATGGGGAGGAGGTGACCAGCCCTCTGTGGAGAAAGAAGTGGTTCGGGACTATTTAGAAAAGCTGGACGAGCAGAAGTCCATGAGGCCGGATGCGCTGCATCCGAGAGTGCTAAAGAAGTTGGCGGATGTGATTGCAGAGCCATTGGCCATTATCTTTGAAAACTTATGACGATCGGGGAAAGTCCCGGATGACTGGAAAAAGGCTAATGTAGTGCCCATCTTTTAAAAAGGGAAGGAGGATGATCCTGGGAACTACAGGCCAGTCAGCCTCACCGCAGTCCCTGGAAAAATCATGGAGCAGGTCCTCAAGGAATCAATTCTGAAGCACTTAGAGGAGAGGAAAGTGATTGAGAACAGTCAGCATGGATTCACCAAGGGCAAGTCATGCCTGAC
Source organism: Dermochelys coriacea (assembly GCF_009764565.3). NCBI lineage: Eukaryota > Metazoa > Chordata > Testudines > Dermochelyidae > Dermochelys > Dermochelys coriacea. The sequence continues at coordinate 100,304,960 of NC_050075.1, read as the reverse complement.
TAATCTAATTGCCTTCTATGATGAGATAACTGGCTCTGTGGATGAGGGGAAAGCAGTGAACATGTTGTTCCTTGACTTTAGCAAAGTTCCTTGACTTTTGACACGGTCTCCCATAGTATTCTTGCCAGTAAGTTAAAGAAGTATGGGCTGGATGAATGGATGATAAGGTGGATAGAAAGTTGGCTAGATTGTCAGGCTCAACGGGTAGTGATCAATGGCTCCATGTCTAGTTGGCAGTCGGTATCAAGTGGAGTGCCCCAAGGGTCGGTCCTCGGGCTGGTTTTGCTCAATATCTTCATTAATGATCTGGAGGATGGTGTGGATTGCACCCTCAGCAAGTTTGCAGATGACACTAAACTGGGAGGAGAGGTAGATACGCTGGAGGGTAGGGATAGGATACAGAGGGACCTAGACAAATTAGAGGATTGGGCCAAAAGAAATCTGATGAGGCTCAACAAAGACAAGAGCAGATCCTGCACTTAGGACGGAAGAATCCCATGCACTGCTACAGACTAGGGACCGAATGGCTAGGCAGCAGTTCTGCAGAAAAGGACCTAGGAGTTACAGTGGACAAGAAGCTGGATATGAGTCAACAGTGTGTCCTTGTTGCCAAGAAGGCCAATGGCATTTTGGGCTGTATAAGTAGGGGCATTGCCAGCAGATCGAGGGACATGATCGTTCCCCTCTATTCGACATTGGTGAGGCCTCATCCGGAGTACTATGTCCAGTTTTGGGCCCCACACTATAAGAAGGATGTGGAAAAATTGGAAAACGTCCAACGGAGGGCAACAAAAATGATTAGGGGCTTGGAGCACATGACTTACGAGGAGAGGCTGAGGGAACTGGGATTGTTTAGTCTGTGGAAGAGAAGAATGAGAGCTTGATAGCTGCTTTCAACTACCTGAAAAGGGGTTCCAAAGAGGATGGATCTAGACTGTTCTCAGTGGTAGCAGATGACAGAACAAGGAGTAATGGTCTCAAGTTGCAGACGGGGAGGTTTAGGTTGGATATTAGGAAAAACTTTTTCACTAGGAGGGTGGTGAAACACTGGGGAGGTGGTGGAATCTCCTTCCTTTGAAGTTTTTAAGGTCAGGCTTGACAAAGCCCTGGCTGGGATGATTTAGTTGGGGATTGGTCCTGCTTTGAGCAGGGAGTTGGACTAGATGACCTCCTGAGGTCCCTTCCAACCCTGATATTCTATGATTCTATGATGGAAAAAACAGAGTGAATAGGTCCACAAACTGGTGGGATGTCAAAGATGGTTGGTAGAACTGGAATAGAGAGATGCTTCTTAGGGCCTCAACCACACTTTCAAAATTGTTTGGCTGAAGGTGCATGAAAAGTAGCTTCTTGAGGAGTTGCCTCTGCATTTGGTCGGTGGCTTCTGTCACCAGCATCATAGCGCCTCCAGGAATTGTATTGTGGTGGTCAGGATCGCAGGGGAAGATAGTATTTCCCTGGGTGCCTCTTCGGTGCTGCTGTGTAAATGCTGAAAGAGCAAAGTAGCAGCTTGGCAGTCTTTAAGAGAGTGTAGCGATTCATCTATATGCTCCACGAATAATTTGGGGTCCTGAAGGGGTAGGTCCTCCACAGTGATTTGTAGGAAGGCCAGAAAGATGCAGCCATGATGCCAGTCTCATGACTATGGCAGTTGCGATGAAATGGGCAGCAGAATCTGCAGTATAAAGGGGCTTGTGAGACTGTATAGGCCAAGAGTAGGGTAAAGTGAAAACATTTTTTTTAAGATATAGGAAAGAAGAAGAAAGTACTAAACTACACTAAAACTGACAGGTGAGGCACTATCTAAGGAGGCAAAGGGAGAAGTGGGCTCTGGTGTGGATTCCATCCCAGACCAAAACGCAGTAGAAAAGGAACTACGGATGGTCAGACCGCACAGCGTCCCGCTCACAGCACAAGATGGGGGAGTTACGCTTGTGGTCTGACGGGCACTGCTGATGAAGATCTCTGTTTCCAGGCGGGGGGGGGGCACCACTGCACCTACAGTGGAGCACCCATAGGACAGCACTCGAAGAAGAGAGAATTATTTTCACTAAATTTTAGATCCTAGTAATTAGATCAAGGCAATTTACAAATACTTAGCAATTCCATTCTCCTTTGAAATCCTAAAGAAGAGTAACAGATTTTCCCCCCTATGTTTTCCAATTCTTGCCTGTGGCAGAATTGCACATACCTCTAACGCTAAAATTCTTCCCCCTTCCATAATTGACCATTTTATGAAGCATGGTTTATTACTGTAACTAGAACAAGAAGGATATCATACAACATCACTGCAAGGAAGCATACATTTTATCTAGGACTTCACTAAATATGCATATATGTAATGGGAATACAAACAAAGGCCCTGATTCTGCAAAGGAATCCACCCACATAGATGCTTACACCAGTACATAATCCCATTGTGACCATGGTAAGAGAATTCCTGTGCAGAATCAGGATCAAAGCTCCCAACATTGATCACTGACTCCTATTTAAGTATAGCTGATTATTACAGCATAAGCTTTCGTGAGCTACAGCTCACTTCATCGGATGCATTTGGTGGAAAATACAGTGGGGAGATTTATATACACAGAGAACGTGAAAAAATGGATTTTATCATACACACTGTAAGAAGAGTGATCACTTAAGATGAGCTATTACCATCAGGAAGGAGGGGGGAAGGAAGAAAACCTTTTGTAGTGATAATCAAGGTGGGCCATTTCCAGCAGTTAACAAGAATGTCCTAGGAACAGTGGGGGGTGGGGTGGGGGGGAGAAATAACATGGGGAAATAGTTTTACTTTATGTAATGACTCATCCACTCCCAGTCTCTATTCAAGCCTAAATTAATTGTATCCAGTTTGCAAATTAATTCCAATTCCGCAGTCTCTCGTTGGAGTCTGTTTTTGAAGTTTTTTTGTTGAAGGATAGCCGCTCTCAGATCTGTAATCAAGTGACCAAGAGATTGAAAAAAAATCATAGAAAATCATAGAATATCAGAGTTGGAAGGGACCTCAGGAGATCATCTAGTCCAACCCCCTGCTCAAAGCAGGACCAATCCCCAATTTTTTTTGCCCCAGATCCCTAAATGGCCCCCTCAAGGATTGAACTCGCAACCCTGGGTTTAGCAGGCCAATGCTCAAACCACTGAGCTATCACTCCCCCGTTAAGTGTTCTCCGACTGGTTTTTGAATGTTATAATTCTTGACGTCTGATTTGTGTCCATTTATTCTTTTACGTAGAGATTGTCCAGTTTGACCAATGTACATGGCAGAGGGGCATTGCTGGCACATGATGGCATATATCACATTGGTAGATGCGCAGGTGAACAAGCCTCTGATAGTGTGGCTGATGTGATTAGGCCCTATGATGGTGTCCCCTGAATAGATATGTGGACAGAGTTGGCAACAGGCTTTGTTGCAAGGATAGGTTCCTGGGTTAATGGTTCTGTTGTGTGGTAGCTGGTGAGTATTTGCTTCAGGTTGGGGGGCTGTCTGTAAGCAAGGACTGTCCTGTCTCCCAAGATCTGTGAGAGTGATGGGTCGTCCTTCAGGATAGGTTGTAGATCCTTGATGATGCGTTGGAGAGGTTTTAGTTGGGGGCTGAAGGTGATGGCTAGTGGCATTCTGTTATTTTCTTTGTTGGGCCTGTCCTGTAGTAGGTGACTTCTGGGTACTCTTCTGGCTCTGTCAATCTGTTTCTTCACTTCAGCAGGTGGGTATTGTAGTTGTAAGAATGCATGGTAATAGCTCATCTTAAGGGCTCACTCTTCTTACAGTGTGTATGATAAAACCCATTGTTTCATAGATTCATAGATACTAAGGTCAGAAGGGACCATTCTGATCATCTAGTCCAACCTCCTGCACAGCGCAGGCCACAGAATCTCACCCACCCACTCCTATGAAAAACCTCACCCATGTCTGAGCTATTGAAGTCCTTAAATCATGGTTCAAAGACTTCAAGGAGCAGAGAAGCCTCCCTCAAGTCAACCATGCCCCATGCTACAGAGGAAGGCGAAAAACCTCCAGTGCCTCTCCAATCTGCCCTGGAGGAAAATTCCTTCCCGACCCCAAATATGGCAATCAGCTAAACCCTGAGCATATGGGCAAGATTCACCAGCCAGATACTACAGAAAATTCTTTCCTGGGTAACTCAGATCCCATCCATCTAATATCCCATCTCAGGGGATTTGGCCTATTTACCCTGCATATTTAAAGATCAATTACTTACCAAAATCCCATTATCCCATCATACCATCTCCTCCATAAACTTATCGAGTAGAATCTTAAAGCCAGATAGATCTTTTGCCCCCACTGCTTCCCTTGGAAGGCTATTCCAAAACTTCACTCCTCTGATGGTTAAAAACCTTCGTCTGATTTCAAGTCCAAACTTCCTGGTGGCCAGTTTATACCCATTAGTTCTTGTGTCCACATTGGTGCTGAGCTTAAATAATTCCTCTCCCTCTCCTGTATTTATCCCTATGATATATTTATAAAGAGCAATCATATCTCCCCTCAACCTTCTTTTAGTTAAGCTAAACAAGCCAAGCTCCTTAAGTCTCCTTTCATAAGACAAGTTTTCCATTCCTCGGATCATCCTAGTAGCCCTTCTCTGTACCTGCTCCAGTTTGAATTCATGTTCTCTGTGTGTGTATATAAATCTCCCCACTGTACTTTCCACCGAATGCATCCAATGAAGTGAGCTGTAGCTCACGAAAGCTTATGCTCAAATAAATTTGTTAGTCTCTAAGGTGCCACAAGTACTCCTTTTCTTTTTTGCGAATACAGACTAACACGGCTGCTACTCTGAAACCTGATTATTATACCACATGAAATCCATTATAGATAATCATACTTTATGACAGCTAGCTATTATTCACTTAATATTTTTTAAAGTTTAAAGTTTGGCTAAGTCTGAGATAAGCTTATTCATAGAAGATTATACTTACCAATATATACTTTAGCAGTAAAATTGGTCCTCCAATTGGCTGAAACACTAACAGGTCTGTTCCCTAAGCCAATCAGAATGCCTTAGATCAATATTCTACTGGGAGCAATTGACATTCAGCAGCACCACCATCCATAAATTAAATGATTACATCTGTGCCATTTATTCTTTATAACGTAAACAAAGTTATAGTAATGGAACATTGTCACAGGATCAATGTCCCCTGCTTAGAAAATAAATTCCTCAACACTTATGCAGCAGCAGGAGATCAGTATTGTACACCAACATTCTATTCCATTCTCTCCTAATTACAGCAATGTCGGTTAGTGATGCTATGGTGAAGAACTGCCGAGTTTCCTTTACAACACGTTTCCCTACCTTTTATGCTTTACTGGAGGCAGGTGCTATTTTATCAGAGCACAGAATGACAGAGAAACATTCGTATGAGGTGAAATTCACCCAGGATGCAGAGTGCAGAGGGCACCCCATACCTCTTAAGCCAACCCTAGGTGCTACATGGTGAACAGCAGGGGAGAGGTCATAAGGTTACACATAAGTAGTATTCACACCTTCTGCATGTCACAGGAAAGGCTTCAACATCAGAGACACTTAGACTAGTTAGAAGGTCAGTAATTGGGGCAAGTCATTTATGTGAATCCAATGTCATCAATATCATGTGGCCTTGTCATGTTGCTCCAAGCCTTAGGCAGGGACTTCTATTGTTTCACCTATCTCTAAACAAAGGGGCATTTAATAACTCCATTATTCAGACCTGACTGAAAGGTTGCGAGCACATCCATCCACATCCATGCACTGAAGTCTGTGTTTGCCAACAGATTAAAGACAACACTTGTTGAACCCTCCAACACAATATTAACATTTCAATCTCTCCACTGCAAATATTCAGAGCATACAAGATTTCATGCCAAAACTGATTCTTTAAGCTGATGCATTACAGCTTACAGCTGTAATGGCCTTTAGAATAATTAATACACATTTTCATCTTGGGTAAATTCATATTACCTCAAAAAATAAGTTAAAGATTACTAAGTCAAGCACTCCAAAGTTAGGAAATGTCAGAATTTCCTGTGAAACCTTAATTCACCCCCCTCTGTGCACTATGATACTGTCTTTAATTATATGATCACACATTTTTTTTCCCAGGAACCCCATGCAGGACTATTACCATCTTGCACATTTTATATCAACTGAAACATTCACATTTTCCTCAAAGAACAAAATTATAGTAGTCATTTAATCTAGGAGATATAAAATAAATAAATCCCAAAACTCTCTTTTGATACACTATGTTAATTTTATTTCTTCCCTCTGTTTGATCTTAAAAAAAGTCAGATAGGTTCAATTCCCATACATCATAGTGGATTGTAAAACTGATCTGATCTATGAAATGTCTAAAATTGGTGACGTGATATATTCCTTCCTAATTTCAGATTTATGTTCAGTATATTTTGTAATGGTCTCTCTGACATGTGAATAGCCATAAGGACATTTAAGTCAATATCAGTACATTTTCATATCAAAAGAGAGTTTCCTATGTTTTAATACTTTATTAAAGGAGATATCTTATATCATACTGTTACAATTATTACATATATTAAGCAAAACTCCCAAGCGTAGATAAAATATGTTATCTTTTTACATAATCAATAGAATCAGAATAGATCAACCAGTCATATACATTTTTAGTTCTCTTCCAGGAAATCAATGGCAGTTTCTTAAATAAACAAATTGTTCATGCAAATCATGCTAATCTAGGTGACGTGCTCCAGAAAAGGAGGTCAAGTTCAATCAGACAGATACATTAAAACAAGTGAAACTAAATATTTTGATTACATTCAGGATACCAAACCTGACCCTGCAAGAGTAGCAGCATGAAACCTTGGGAGAGTAATGTTGAGCTATAAAAAAGATATTCGTGAAGGTGGTTAACAATGTTGAGTTTGTGTCACACTATAACAAGGCCCAGGCCTTGTTGTGTGCTACAGAAACTCTTTAGCAGCTCTTTACAGGGCATGTCCCAGCACACCTGTTACAGCCCTTGGACACTTTAAAACAGGATCCGTAGTTGTAGGGCATATGACTAGGAACACACATGTGACCTCCAGAAAGCCAGATATAAGACTTCTTGCTTTCTAAGCAAGGGCAGCAAACAGGCAGTCAGGGAAGACCTGGAAGGGCTACATAGTGGAGGAAGGAAGAGTCCTACACCTCCCAGCTAGCAGAAAGCAAGGAAGTCTCAGCTGCTAAGCTCTTTATATTACCATGAGCCTTCTGCATCTTTTGATATTTAATAACATGGAAAAATTCACCCTGAAGAAGAGGGATTTAGAACTTAACTCCAGCAATGGGGCTTTATTTGGATTGTCCCAGAGTATGAATCTGTCCACCTGCTTGCATGTACTCTCTTTCTTGCTCACACACAGTCATGTATGTTTGCAATTACAACATCTCCTAAAGTAGGGCTGAGTTTGCAGTGACAAGACCAATGAGACCTTCTCAAAAATTCATCATACAACAGAAGTGAAAGCACTTTGGCATACTAGTATATAAATGAAGAGGATGAACCCCAGTGAGGAGTTGGGACTGAATCACTGGAAGAAGGGAAGCAAGTGGTTTATGTATCCACATCACAGAAATGCATGCATTTGTGTTTGGTTGTGGGAACTTTCATTGATGGATGTATGGGAGAAAAGTTACAGTAGAGTCAAACCACAACTCTTAAGGGGCAATCAAGGAAAAAGTCTGCTGCAGAAACACAAAGATTGCACAGAAAGATATTGCACCTGAAGCAATATAATACTGTATTTAAACACAAACCAGGAATGCTAGCTTTAATCATATTGTTTCTGGCATGGTTTTAGACATGTCCATTTATCTGTGACATAAAGAAGTGTACAGAATTAAGGGTTGCAACAAGCCCATTCCCCACTTACTATTTATTAATATTACCGTAGCACCTTGGAGCTCCTGTCATGGACCAGAACCCCATTGTGCTAGATGCTATACAAATACTGAACAAAAAGACAGTGTCTGCCCCAAGGAGCTTAACCACAGTGTTGGATATTTTCATTCCTAGTTGTCCAAAAGAAAAACATTTGTGTCTGCCACAAGTGAGAGTTCTGGTCATTCCATTATGAACTAACAATTATGAATAATCCAGTCTTTAAAAGATTAAATATGTGTAGCTCACTGATATCTGACATGATTTAAGAACATAAGAATGGCCATACTGGGTCAGACAAATAGTCCATCTAGCCCAGTATCCTGTCTTCTGACAGTGGCCAGTGCCAAATGCTTCAGAAGGAATGAAACAAACAGCACAATTATGGAGTTAAGGCAGGTCACCAGGAGGTGACATACCTCAGAAATGTTCCCTTCAGGCAGGAGGTAACAGACACCTATCTCCCTGTCTGGCCATTTGGATATTATGTATTGTATGCCTCACATTGAAGGCCTATTTGCACACCCAGACAAAGAATGGGACTGGTATATCTTGGCAGGGGGGAAGAATTACTCTGAATCCTTCTGCTAGGAAGCTAGCTACCAGTGGGCATGTCTCATGAAAGAAGGGGCAGAGCCAGCCTGCTGTAAAGGCAAGAGAATATCATGTTAATTAAGTCTAGGCTCTAGAATGTGTTATCATTTTATTTTATACGTGACCATTTGTTTCTAACACTTCTACTTGCTATTACTTAAATCTCTATGCTTTGTTAAATACACTTACACTTGATTTCACTGTAAACATATCTCAGCCGCGTGGTAAGCACCGTGGTGATCTGAAGTGGAACTGGTAAACTGGGACACACTGCTTCTTTGGAAGCAGTGAATCTCTGAATACTGCAATTTTCCAGTGGACTGGGTTGGACACTCCAAAGAGACACTCAGAAAGCTCAAGGGTTGGGCTATGCCAATTGCTAACCTGTAAAGTAACAGTGGGTTCTGTGAGGCATAGAGGGGGGTGCTTGTGTTGCATGGGGAGTAGGGGAGCTGACCCATAGCGGGCAGAGACAAAGCTTCCTCATGCTAAGGTCAGGTGGTAACAAGGGGCCTCACAACCCTGGGTACCTCTGGAAAGCGTCAGACACTCATATTTAATAAAGCACTTAAGCACACGTTTAACCTTAAACAAATGCTTAAATCTTGTTGGAATTAATGGGATTTAAATATGCTTTATGTTAAGAATGTGATTAAGTGCTTTACTGATATGGAGCTTGCATGTACAAATAAAGAGAGATTTCAGTGTCCAATTTACTTACAGAAGTGCTTGTCAAACTCTGCAGATCCTACGGTCCCTCATGCCATGCCATCTCACCCATGCCCAAAGGTGACATCAGTTTTTTACATTAGATAATGAAAACTATCTGTTTCCGGTGGATGATTAAAGTTGTTAGTTTGAGCTAAAGAGACAGAGAAACATTTAAACTTTCTGCAATTGGTAAACAAAGGCATTTTTCACTCCTCTCTAGTGATTGGCCCACAGAGGATGAAAGTCCTAATGCTGCTACAGAGTCTCATTTAGCTCAAGTACCAGGGGCCTACATTTCTGGAGTTGAAGGGAATGAGTCCTATTCTTGTATGTGTTGCCTGCCATGGAAAAGATCAAGGAGTGGGATGTTGTGTGGATGCATCACATTAAGTTCAACATTACTCTAATGCTGGAAGTCTCCATACGGATGTCATTTAGCTGTAATGGTAACACTGAAAACTCCAACTCTGTATCCTATATTCAAACTATTCCACTTCTTTGGCCTTGTTATAATCAAACTATTCTCTATTGTGGCTGAAACTATTAAGCATACATACATTTTAATCCTAGACTGGGGATATAATAATCAGACCATGCCACCTGGAGTGAACATACTTCAAGATAACTGACAAGAGGCCACCAATCTTAACAGCCTTGAATTGGTAAGAATCTGCTGTAACCCAACACTGTCACAACATGATTGTGAGTGTAATGGGTACCCAAAAAACCAGAAACACAAAAAACTTATCTGCAAACGAGTAAAATCTGTGTTTGAGCCAGTCTTAAACAGAGCACCATTGTTCAGCATATATTAGCAGACACTAAGGAATTAGGTGCAATACCCATTATTGGGAGTTACATAACTAATTCCATATGCACTGTGATTAAAATGTACCTTGAAAATACACGTCACATACAAAGCAGATTCTGTCCCTCTCTTTCAGACTGATACAGCTCTTTCCAGAGCTCCCTCTTGGTGTTTCACCCCTCCTGGCAGCCCTTAACATTGACAAGAGTTTTACAATCGTTAATAATAACAACACTACTTAACCATAATGTTAACAACAATGATGAATTCTGGACTCAGCATTCCCTTCCCCCATTATTTTGCTGCCACTATAGTGTTCCATAATTGGCCTGTCTGCAGGGGGTCCCATGGCTTCCCTCTCATATGATTTCCCTATAGAGTCTTGGTTCTTGTTAATAGTTCCTGACATAACTCCTACTGCTCCAAGGTTCTTATTTCCCATTCTTATTAGGAATTGGAAAATATATATTCCTGCCTGCTAACAAACTAAAGAACATTTCAAATACAGGTCACAAATGCAAAGCAGGCTATCCATCTCCCTTCTGGGCTGCTTCTATCCCATCCACAGTCCCCCTATTGGCAGCCCCCTCAAACATTTCCCTTGACCCTACTATTTTGAAAGCAGCTGTGGCTGCCAGCATCCCTCTTATCTTCAAAGTAATCTTGGGCCAAAGGGGATGACAAATCTCAGAAGTTAACCCTTTCCTTGGCTCAGCCCTATATAAGATTAAACTTGAAAAAGAAGAGTACACTGTCAAGTGTAAGCATCTATATTGCCAGGAATACCATTGACTTCAATACCAGCAGTGAATTTGGCCCTCTGATTCTATGAAGCATACACCCATACTCTTCACATTCAGGAATTCCACTGTGACGATTAACTTTTTGCAAAAATCATTTTTATAGCATATTATTTGTATTCCTTTCAACTATCAAGAGGTTCCCAAATTCTAGTCACTCTTCAAAGGAACATTTAAAATTTTCCTATCTAGCTAGGTATTTATATTGCCTCTATCACATAGTATCTGACCAACTCACAATTATTAGTGAATTTATCCTTACAACATCTCTGATTAAGGGAAGTATCACCCCCATTTTATAGATGGAGACTGTAGGAAATTACTCAAGGTCAAAAGGAAATCAGTGTCAGACCTGGGAACTGAACCCAGGAATTGAGCCCCCCTGAGTTCCAGTCCATTGTTCATTTATAAAAGCATTTTTTCCTCACAGAGCCTACATTTTGATCTGAATTTGACCTCACAATATGTCTATGATCTACAAAATTACATACAGGCAATAAAAACAATATTGTTCATAGTAAAGGCTAGCTACGTTCAGAATGTAAACAGAAAGATAGCCTGGATTCATTACTTAATTGATCATTTTCATCAGTCTTTTCATTTTAAGTCTGTAAGTCTATATAGCAGAATTTGAACAAAACCTGCACATCAAGTGCAGTAAACAGCATGACCATTAGTTCAGTTAGCTTTCTTGCATCAATATATTAAAAAGGTATTTCCCAGCTGATTGATGCATTCCTTTTTCATCATTGCCAGTTTGGATTAAATTACTTGCAATCATTGCCTGTAGCTGCAGGATATAACCAAAAGGTGGTAGCATATTAGCTAACTTATTGTTTTCCCAAACTTTTTCTTTCCTTCAGTTTAGTATTAAACTGCAAAAGAAATGGCATATCTATAATAAAAAGAGCAAATCTGAAGTTTCATTCACTGACAAGAGGGTGTAAATCACCTCCTGCTAAAAGCTGTGTGTGTGCACGCATGTTTATATTGTCTACATTTCTGGAGACAAAAAACATGCCTACCTCGCCATTTAAACAAGATATGCTAATCTGACATGCTCCTTTCCCCTTTGACTGGATAGACTCACTCTCCAGTCTCCAGCTAATTTAAGTGAACAATGCAATAAATAGGCTTTTTTAGAGCAAAGTCTACTTGCTTTCACAACTGCAGTATTTAAAAAAATGAAATATATATGGTATAATGGACATGAGAACATATGGTATAATGGACAAATTAACAATGCAGCCTGGACACAGTAATGCTACAGCATATGAACAAACACGAATTAACCAGAAACAATATTATATATTTAAAGAGATGTACATTTGTTACAGCAGATATTATGTACATCTAAATGGAAATTAGATTCAGTTGACACAGTTATAGTGTTTAAAGACAAATGCTTAACATGTGGACATATGAATCGATGAAAAATTATGTAAAGCGCTTTGCCTGCCACTGCCATTCTCTGCATGTAACCAATAATAGAAGCTGGCAAAACTCCAGAAGCCATAATTCAGTCTCTCTAGTTTGGTTCATATATATGCACAGCAACATAACTGGACAGTACATACACTATACACAGCACACAGACAGAACAACATATAAAATATATAAAATATAAATGCATAAAGAGCATTTACAGAAGAGGTCTCCACCATCCTGTCCCAGTCCTATCTCTTGCCCACCTCTGGTTCCTTGCCTACCTAGTCTTCACTCCACAGACTTCCCATTCTAGTCTTTGTCTCAGTCTCTTCCTCTGGATGTGCTCCCTGAGTCCCAATCACTCACATACTCCCAATCTCTCCCCCTCCCAACACCCAATCCCAGCCTCCTTGCTCAGCCAGGCTCAGTTCCTCTCACTTCCAGCTCCTAGTCAGATCTGTCTCTCCTCTCACTACCCACTGGGTTCACAGACTTAGTCTCACTCCCCGGGCTCCTTCTCAGCTCCTTGCCCTAGTCTCTTCCTTCCCTAGCCTCTGATCCCAGACTCCTCCTCCCCCAGCTTCCTGTCCAATATCAGTGTTTTCCCCACAACCCAACTGGGTCCCAGTCTCCCCATCTCCCTGCCCAGCAGCCAGTCCCAGTCCATCTTCCCTTCATTCTCCCATCCCTGTCTCACTAGACTTGTTGTCCCAGTCTACTCTCTTCAAGTCCAACTTTTGTCCCCTCTGCATTGTAATCTGATGGCTTCCTCCTCCATGTTATCAGGGAGCCAGCAGGGTGTGTGGAGGCATGTGGGGGCGTGTGTGTGTGTGGGGGGGTGTCAGTGAGAGCACAGGAGAGACAGGATCACCACTCTCACTTCCTCTGCTTGGACCTACCCTGGCCCACTGCAGCTGGGAGCAGCCAGTAAAGGGAAAGTCCAGCTTCACCGCTGTACCCCTGGGCTGGACAGAGCATGCTCAGTTGGCATACTGCATACACTGTCGGGTCAGTATTAAGAGTGATAAGTATGACCCTACCAAATTCACTGCTCATTTTCATAAATTTCAGAGTCATAGCATTTTAAAAGTCTTGAATTTCACAGTTTCAGATATTTAAATCTTACATTCACTGTGTTGTAACAAAACATTAATATATATTGTGACAAAGTTCCTGCACTAGCTTGGTGGGTCTTGCACTTATTGGCGGATTTGCTCACCTTGGAGCTTCACGGCAGCCCTCAGCTTGGCTGTTTTTCTGAACCCACCATCCAGGTCGACTCCTCCTGTGTCTGACCAGGAGTTGGGAGGTTTGGGGGGAACCTGGGTCCGCCCTCTACTCCGGGTTCCAGCCCAGGGCCCTGTGGAATGCAGCTGTTTAGAGTGCCTCCTGGAACAGCTGTGCAACAGCTACAACTCCCTGGGCTACTTCTCCATCGTCTCCTCCCATCGCCTTCTTTATCCGCACCATAGGACCTTCCTCCTGATGTCTGATAATGCTTGTACACCTCAGTCCTCCAACAGTCCGCGGTCTAACTCTCAGCTTCTAGTGCCTCTTGCTCCCAGCTCCTCTCACACACCACAAACTGAAGTGAGCTCCTTTTTAAAACCCAGGTGCCCTGATTAGCCTGCCTTAATTGATTCTAGCAGCTTCTTGATTGGCTGCAGGTGTTCTAATCAGCCTGTCTTAATTGTCTCCAGCAGGTTCCTGATTGTTCTGGAACCTTCCCTGTTACCTTACCAAGGAAAAAGAAACCTACTTAGTCTGGGGCTAATATATTTGCCTTCTATTACTCTCTTATAGCCATCTGGCCCGACCCTGTCACAGTATCTAAAAACGGCAAAACAAACATGTAAAGCCCTTAAGACTCAGTGTTTTTCAAACAGGAGATCCCGACTCAAAAGGGGGCCAAAATCTATTGTAGGGGGATCATGATATTGCCACTCTTCCGTCTGCGCTGCCTTCAGAGCTGGCTGGCCAAAGAGCAGTGGCTGCTGGCTGGATGCCCAGCTCTGAAGGCAGCACTGCTGCCAGCAGCAGCAGCCCAGAAGTAAGGGTGGCAATACTGTGACCGCCCCCCCCAATATGGCGCATGCACAGTCTCAGTGTTTGGTGAGTACACAATTTTCAGAAGTCTCTACTGAATGTGTGTGAACTGTGATTATTCAAAGGCACATAATTCGGCCAAATTTGAGTGGGTTTTCACAGGAACATCAAAAGGCACATTCCTGACACAAAGGCCACTCCCCGATCAAATTTCAAATCCCTGTTCCAACACATGGGGACACTAGAGCTGTTCAAAAGAAACGTTGCCAGAATTTAAAAAGGACAAAACATTTTTCACTAGCCTCATTCTCGGAAACAGGTGAGCGATTTTGGCTGATAATTCCAAAACAATTCAGCCTGATGCAGACACTGGTTATGTAAAACTTCAGCCCAAGGTTAAAGCCTGGCAAAATTATAAGCTACTGAAAATTCGGTCATGTAGTAGGAGGTGTCAGGCAACCTTAATAGGCAGTACTACAAGTCCCGCTTATCATTCATGCACTGTATAATGCATATAAACACATGCATATAGAAATTAGTACTACATATAGAAATGAATAGTTCCCTATAGAATTGGGTGTAGCATATGTCTAATAGCATTTTAGAATAGAAGATTTAATATTATTCTATAGTAGCTTGTAAAATATGAAGACAACAATAATGACATTTTCCAGCTTTTCTCCCCTCTGGGCTTCCCAGTGCACCTGGGTTTTTTGTGTCTGCCTTCTAGATCACATGCTCTTTAGGGCAGGGACTCTTGCGTTGTTATTTATTTGTACAGTGTCTTGCACAATGGGGCCCTGGCCTCTAAGGGAATGTCTACACGGCAGCTGGAAACATGTCTCCCCACCCAGATAGACAGTTCACACTAGCTTGGCTCAGGCTAGTGAGCTTAAAAAAAAAAAAAGGCAGCATAGCTGTTGCGGCACTGGTGGCAGCTCGGCATAGCCACTCCAACTCAAACCCATGGATTCGGATTGGTCCGAGCTCAGGTGGCTAGCCCAAACCACCACCCCTGGTGCCACAAAATCCACACTGCCAGTTTTAGCTCACTAGCTTGAGCTGAGCCAGTGCAAAGCTGTCCGTCTGGGCTGGGAGGCATGCTCCCAGCTGCAGAGTAGACACACCCTACATGATACTGAATGGAAAAAATGAACAATTGAACTGTGTCAGACACACTGTTGACACTTAAATAATAAGTAGCAACAGTTATAGCTAAAATGTATTTAATATAAAACACTTACATTAATACTTAAATGTTGTCTGGTGCTGCTAGTACTGGACTTTGTCACAGACAGGAAAGTGGAGTAAATGGGCCACTAGTCTGACCCAGTATGGTAATTTCTGTGTTTACTATTTCTCACAGAGTGGTGTGGTTTATAACAAATATACTCTGGCATGAGCATTTTTAAAATTTTTGCAGTGTTGCCATCTTTCATAACATTATTACAAGCCTCACAATATTTGGTGTGTTTTTAACACACTATACCTCCTCGGTTCCTGTAAGTACATAAGAATCTCAGCTCTCCTTTTTAAAGAAGTTTCCAGCTCTCATGGCTTTTAAGAAAATCTTGAAAATGTTAACTCCTAAGGGCTCATCAACCAGAAGGCCACTAAAATAACCTAAACTGGATTGTTTTAAAAACTCAATTTTGGGACCCATATTCATGATTTTTGAACATCTGTGTTTGGCAATACTATCTATAATAATGCCTATTCTTGTGGTGACAATAGACAATAATGTCTATTCTTGTGGTGACTACTGTATCTATTAATGAGTATAGCTCATTGATACTGAGCAACAGTAATGGGATCAGTGAAAACTGAAGTCAATTAACTGAACATTTCAATTAAGATACTGCTAATAGTCCATATACTATGATCTCAGTTACACCCATGTAAGTCTAGTAACTTCAATGAAGAAGACTGAATTAGTTTGGATTTACACCTGTGTAAATGAGTTTAGCATCTGGTTATATGTGTGTTTTCATTCATAATCTGATTTCAGAATTGGTCACCATTATCTGAAGCAAATACGAATGAGTCTCTTTTTACAGCCCTATGGTATAGTTGCATGCAAATGAACAAGATGATTAGATAGTGAAGATTAAAAAAATGCAACGTAGTGACCCTATTGCAGATGATAAAATACATATTACATTGTGTCAACTTACTTTCAGATAAGTATGTTGTAATTTGGTGTGTCATTCTGAATTGTTTCTTTATTTGAGTCTTCAGCCAATGTCAAAACAGCTTTTGCAATGTTAGGAGATACCAGCAACTGAATCTCTGCCTCACTTGAAACTAAGCAGAAATACCTGGCAAAAACATTGATGCTAAGTTTTTCCCCTCTCAAACTGACATTGTATGAATAAGACACAAGAGACTGTCAAAGAATGATGCATCTGTTCTTTCAAGTTGTGTGTTACAGCTTCATAACTCACTCATGACTTTATATGTCTCAGATAAAGAAGCTAATAATTGAGGGCTAAAACATCAGAAACAATTAAACCAAATGGTAAAATAAATCTTAATACAAACATTACCCTTTCATGAATAAGCTCTACAAAGTAGCTTTGATCTCCTACAAAAGTACTTTAAAAATTGTAATTCAGGTGAGTTACTACCCTCTTCTGTGGCTAATTTTCACCTGCAGTCATAGCAAAGTACCTGAGTTAATGGCCATCACTATCTTAGATGTTACATACTTAGAAAATATAACACTTTCATACTGCACAAGTCCCTGTCTCCAAGGGCTTTTACAGTATGTAGCCATTCTCACTGATTATTATCCCACTGCTACTGTGGTCCTTTGCACACATTTATCTTCATGGGCCCCTATTGTAAATGAGTCAGAAGAACATGAAACGGCATAAGAAAAGGAAAAGACCACTGGGCCCAATATGCTCGCTCCAGACATAGCGACTCACTTGCTGAGTAGTTATCTTGACATACACACTAACAAAACAGACTGAACAAACTGAAGTCTCATTTTGAACCAATGTCCTAGTTGCTGTATAGAACTGAATAGATGGAAGATGAAACAACAGAAAATGTGTCAAGACTGACTCAGGTTGCTTCATACAGTGGGGTTCCTGTCACTGACTGTTGGCTTTTGGCTAAAAGGGACTGTTTTTAGTAGAAACCTTAGAGGAGGGCTAAGGAAGTCCATAACGTAATATAATGGGCTAAATTCAGCTCTCATTTTATGAGTGTAATTCCAGAGTAACTACACTGATTTAAGTGGGGCTGTTTTGGCTTTACACCCTTGTTAATCAGAGCAGAATATGACTGAACATGTTACTTTACAGCATCATTCAAACATTGTACTGTATCATAAAAATGATTCCCAGCTGACTGCAGTGCACACATATAAATAAAAGTAACACATTCTATAGATTATGATATATCTTGCTTTTAGTATCTGCTTATAAAGTACAATGGCATGTTGGGAAAGAAAGGATAGAAATGAAAAATTCAGGAGGGGAAAGGGTTGACTGTGAAGAAAGTGGGATGCTTGGCTAATAGTATTTTATTAATTTACTGGAGAGGGTTAGAAATTATAGACGGGGAGATTTGGAGATGAGAAGTGAAGAATACTAAGGAGTCAGTTACAGTCAAACAGATGCTATTTCAGAGGATCTGGAGAGCGAGAATGATGGGACAGATACAAGTCTGATATAAAAGGAGCATAAGGATCCAGTTGGACAGAATGAGAGACGAAGGAGAGCAACCCTACAGATGATCATGGAAACTAAGAGAAATTATGCACTCCAGAATGGACAGATAATTAATTTCCAGTGGCGTGAACCACAGTAGTAATCTAGGTTTCAGAGTAGCAGCCGTGTTAGTCTGTATTCGCAAAAAGAAAAGGAGTACCGGTGGCACCTTAGAGACTAACAAATTTATTAGAGCATAAGCTTTCGTGAGCTACAGCTCACTTCATCGGATGCATTTGGTGGAAAAAACAGAGGAGAGATTTATATACACACACAGAGAACATGAAACAATGGGTTTATCATACATACTGTAAGGAGAGTGATCACTTAAGATAAGCCCCCCCCCCCCCCCGCTGCTGGTGATGGCTTATCTTAAGTGATCACTCTCCTTACAGTATGTATGATAAACCCATTGTTTCATGTTCTCTGTGTGTGTGTATATAAATCTCTCCTCTGTTTTTTCCACCAAATGCATCCGATGAAGTGAGCTGTAGCTCACGAAAGCTTATGCTCTAATAAATTTGTTAGTCTCTAAGGTGCCACCGGTACTCCTTTTCTTAGTAGTAATCTAGTCCTTTGCAATGGTAACTGGTATTATATACACTGCATATTTGATTCAACAGCATGAAAAGGATTCCTTGGCATTTATGTTAACTAATTGTAAATTAAAATATGATAAATCATTTTTATCTCATTCTTGTTTGCTCTTGAATGTCTCAACCGTGATAATGTATTACAATTATTTTATGAACCCACAAACCTAGGGGAACATGACAAAAGCAAGAAATATTAATTTAAACTACCATATTGCACCAGTCCAATCCATTATTCGAAAATCTTACAATGTGATAAATCATAGACAAGAGCCTAAGCATAGACAAGTGCCTAACCAAAAGGTGCATCATGCACTTTGGCAGATCACCAGAAGGTAGGAGTTCCATAATAGGGAATGCTCCACTGAAAATTCCTTGCCTCCTCAGAAGTGCACATCCAGCATATCAATATATGCAGAATTTGAACAAACCTGCACATCAAGTGCAGTAAACAGCAGGGGGGGGGGAAGTCTCACCAACATTCCACACAAAGATGGGTGACAAGCCGTCAGGAACAGTATCCCCGATAATGTCACGGCTAACCTGGTGGCTCAACTTTGTGACTTTGTCCTCACCCATAACTATTTCACATTTGGGGACAACGTATACCTTCAAGTCAGTGGCACTGCGATGGGTACCCGCCTGGCCCCACAGTGTGCCAACATTTTTATGGCTGACTTAGAACAACGCTTCCTCAGCTCTCGTCTCCTAATGCCCCTACTCTACTTGTGCTACATTGATGACATCTTCATCATCTGGACCCATGGAAAAGAAGCCCTTGAGGAATTCCACCATGATTTCAACAATTTCCATCCCACCATCAACCTCAGCCTCGACCAGTCCACACAAGAGATCCACTTTCTGGACACTACGGTGCTAATAAACGATGGTCACATAAACACCACCCTATATCGGAAACCTACTGACCACTATTCCTACCTACATGCCTCTAGCTTTAATCCAGATCATACCACACGATCCTTTGTCTACAGCCAAGCTCTACAATATAACCGCATTTGCTCCAACCCCTCAGACAGAGACAAACACCTACAAGATCTCTATCATGCATTCCTACAACTACAATACTCACCTGCTGAAGTGAAGAAACAGATTGACAGAGCCAGAAGAGTACCCAGAAGTCACCTACTCCAGGACAGGCCCAACAAAGAAAATAACAGAACGCCACTAGCCATCACCTTCAGCCCCCAACTAAAACCTCTCCAACGCATCATCAAGGATCTACAACCTATCCTGAAGGACGACCCATCACTCTCACAGATCTTGGGAGACAGGACAGTCCTTGCTTACAGACAGCCCCCCAATCTGAAGCAAATACTCACCAGCAACCACACACCACACAACAGAACCACCAACCCAGGAACCTATCCTTGCAACAAAGCCCGTTGCCAACTCTGTCCACATATCTATTCAGGGGATACCATCATAGGGCCTAATCACATCAGCCACACTATCAGAGGCTCGTTCACCTGCGCATCTACCAATGTGATATATGCCATCATGTGCCAGCAATGCCCCTCTGCCACGTACATTGGTCAAACTGGACAGTCTCTACGTAAAAGAATGAATGGACACAAATCAGACGTCAAGAATTATAACATTCAAAAACCAATTGGAGAACACTTCAATCTCTCTGGTCACTCGATTACAGACCTAAGAGTGGCTATCCTTCAACAAAAAAGCTTCCAAAACAGACTCCAACGAGAGATTGCTGAATTGGAATTAATTTGCAAACTGGATAGAATTAATTTAGGCTTGAATAGAGACTGGGAATGGATGAGTGATTACACAAAGTAAAACTATTTCCCCATGTTATTCCCCCCCCCCCACCCTCCACTGTTCCTCAGATATTCTTGTTAACTGCTGGAAATAGCCTACCTTGCTTGTCACCATGAAAGGTTTTCCTCCTTTCCCCCCCCTGCTGCTGGTGATGGCTTATCTTAAGTGATCACTCTCCTCACAGTGTGTATGATAAACCCATTGTTTCATGTTCTCTGTGTGTGTATATCAATCTCCCCTCTGTTTTTTCCACCAAATGCATCCGATGAAGTGAGCTGTAGCTCACAAAAGCTTATGCTCTAATAAATTTGTTAGTCTCTAAGGTGCCACAAGTACTACCACAAGTGTACATGTGGAGACAGGTGACCTCTAATGTAGCTATATCCCAAAACACAGAGACCCAGATTTTCATCCTGGTTGCCTACAGTTGGGCATATAAAACTATGACCTTTTTTCCCCTGAAGTAGCTAATACCAACAGCAACCATTAATTTTAATGGAAGCTGTGAGTGCTCAACATCTCCAAACATCAGTTCATTTGGTTCAGTGTCTAAATATGGATTTAAAAGCCTAACTTTAGGAACACCAAGTTGAAAATATTGGGCAATGGTTATAAAATGGTAACACAAAAGGGTTGATGTGTTCATGTGAACTCACTCCATTATGCAAGGGCCATCACAGTCAGCAGGAGCTGAAGATTCCAAGTTATCTTCCAATGGTAGACTCAAGCAGAGCATTGACAACAGTCCAACTTATCATCAGTGATCATTTGGTTCAGTCTCTCTCTGAAACTATTCAGGGAGCAACAACCCTGGCATTTTAGAAGTTACCAGAATCTATTCAATTACTTGGAAAATGGTTATTCTCAGCATAATGACCACTCTGAACTGAAATACCCAAGGTAACTGGAATTTTTCTATATTCCAAAAGAATTATGAGGTCAAGGATTGATATGCTGTATGAAATGAAGGATACATAGATACAGCACAAGTGAAAAGGATATCATCAAGCTTACAAAAAGTGCATACAGTTCTAATGTTTTCTAGTAATTAATCAGTCAGAAAAAATATCACAGCAACTACTGTACATGCATGATTGATGCAGGCTTTTCCAAATTTTTAAATTAAATAACAGTTTCATGGCAATGCCAGAATGGGCTAGTCTCTTTCCCATCAAAATAAGCTCCAAAATAAATAATGGACTGGGAGTAAAAAGCACAACCAAATCAGTTCCTTAAATAGATAATGCAAGACACAGGAATTATTCAGACTTTTAATGAGACTTAAACCAGAAAAGGAACAACAACAATCCAAAGGCAAAACCTCAGCAATTAGGAGACTTTTTATCTTGCATTTGTTTAATTTAGAAACATTTGCATCCCTAGAGTCTACAGGCAAAATATTCTTTGCATAGCAGGGGTTCAAAGATTGCCTAACAATCAATATTTGGGAAGAGCTACATGAGAAATTTCCCATGTGATTTAACACTGAGTCTGATTCCCCAAGGTCTATAGTTACTGACATTGCTGCAAATGTAGTGCAAGCAATGAAAAACAGAGGCTGCATGTATTTTGCTTTCCCCACTGCCCTTACCAAAATCATAACTCACTCTTGCATATACTGTAATTTATATTCTGGAGATCCCAGAGGGTGATGTATAAATATTGTATAAAAATTTAACCCAATCACTGAAGACCTATTATACGTTTTGCAGATCATCAAAAATCTTCTGGAAGGCCACTTAAACCAGGAACGCTCTGCTAAATAGAGATTTACCTGCTTTATAAATTAGTTTTCAGACCAGGCAAATCACCATGATATCTTGGAACTATATCTGAACCAGCAGCTAATAAAGGAAAGCCATAAAAGTCAAATATATGCATCTTTATGACAAACCTTAATCTTTACCCTTAAGATAACATAAAGACACTTTATAAAAATACACTACCACTGGTTATATGAAATTGAAATGGGCATGCGGTAAAATTACCCGTTGTAGGAAAGGTTTCAGAGTAGCAGCCGTGTTAGTCTGTATTCGCAAAAAGAAAAGGAGTACTTGTGGCACCTTAGTGACTAACAAATTTATTTGAGCATAAGCTTTCCGATGAAGTGAGCTGTAGCTCACGAAAGCTTATGCTCAAATAAATTTGTTAGTCTCTATGGTGCCACAAGTACTCCTTTTCTTTTTGCGTTGTAGGAAACTATTCATAGATGCAAAAGACTTCTTCTTTCTCACACAAAAGCCTTCAGCTAAAAATCTGGCACACATTCAGATCAAATATCCACTACTCAAAATTGTTAGCAGGTCTTAGCTGCCACATTACGTTAGCCCCTCATCATACTATCTTGTATCATGCCAGCATATAATGTGATTTAATGGAACATGACATGACATATATGATGTGACGTGATGTGATGTGACAGCTACCATTTAAAGGGAAACGCACCTATTTTCAGATCAGATGCCCTTTATCAATTAAGCTGCTCTGGTGATTGTCAGCCATTATATGTCAAACCCAAACAAAACTAACCTGCATGTGTTCTCTATGCTATTGAACTGATGAGCATGGGAATCTGCCAGCTACCCAAATTATCCTTGGGTAATTTGACAGATCTGTAATATAAGGTCTGTGTATCACTTCCATGTCATATTTGCTCAGTACTACTGAAATCATGCTTTTGCCATTTTTCTTCTTCATCCATCGTAATTAAAATCACCTAAAATGTTGATTACCAAACTGCAACTTCATTTTTGTTATTATCAGCTGCAGTGCCCAGGGTATGAAAGGAAAGAGGACACCGAATATGTGTCTTTAGCTGCAGTGAACATAAAGTGCTGAGAGCATCACAAATATGCTATTGCCATTAAACTGACCAGATGCTAACTTTTCCTATTAGTTCCCCATTGTAAGAGTAAGCAGATAACATGACTATATTTTTTGTACTCATTTCTGCACACTAGTCCCTTCCCTCCGCGCCCATAGAAAAAGACATTAAAAGCTTGAATCTTAAAACTAAAAAAGATTTGCATAGATGTAGGGAGATTGTCATAAATCTGCTGCAGGCAACAGGCTGTATAATATATGCACAGCTCAAAAGCAAAGAGCCTGTGGACAAGCGTAAGTGCATATGTGTGGTAGTGAAATTCAAACACACTGTAGTACAGATATTTTACCCTGGATCAGGAATGTAAATGATCCCTTATGCAAAATAGCATGTAGGGCACGATACTCCATGGCTTTGCGCTGTGGTCACTTACACATGGACAAAATGAGTGTAATGCACTATCAAATCAGGATAGTCACTTTGCACTGAGGTACCTGACTACACAATGTGTAAAGCAAAAGAGAAAAAGGTCCATTGTGCTTAGGAGCTTCTGTGCGGAGGTTCTACTCTATAAATCACAGTTATATGGCCTCCTGCAAGTGATGTGCCTGCAGTTGCTGCTCAATTGACTGTTTCTGATGATCGTACTACTTAACAACAACCAAAAAATCCCCCGCTGCCTCCAGATTTTCTGATGCAAAAACTGCACTTCAAGGCTGATGGCAGCTTGAAGGTCATACACACTGAAGCCTCATGTGCCAAAAAAGGAAGGAAGCCTAATTTTAACGCACAAGAAACATAAGTGCTGATTGGGAAAAAAAATAAAATAAAAAGAGAGAGAAGCTTCAAAGGGAGAAACCATACTTAGCACAAGAGACTGCATTGTACTTGTGGTCTGCAATACTACAGGGATGTTTTAATAAAAGAAAAGAAAAGAAAAAGAAAAATAGAAGAATTTCCAGCTAAATCCACAATGGGACTTAGGTGTTCAATGCTGAAGCAAGGCCAAGCCTAACTTTTTGATGCCTAGCCATACAGAGCAATTCACAAATACTGGGTTAGGTGCTTAGACTCCTTATACAATGCATGGGGAGAGATAGGTGTCTGAGAATATGATTCGCAAAAGCCAGCACTCTAGGTGGGAAGTTACTTCATCTAGCCAATGGTAGATGCCAAAGAGAGGAGTGGATTCTCAGTTCTACCCCTCTTTGGGACTTAGGTGTCTAAGTGTGGTCCGAGAGAGGTGCCTATATGCAGAATCCACAGCTGAAAACCTTTCCCTGAGTCACGTGCTGGTGGGGAGGTAGGGAAGAAAAAGAGGAGGCCAACGCCTGAATAATCTTTAGTCCATGCTGTCCTGGCTACACTACATATTTTTAGCTCAAGCTAGCATGGGTGGTTGGAGTGCACTGGCAGAGCTTTGAGGTGCAGGAAGCTTGGAGTACAGGGAGTTGGGGTGTGCTTGCAGAGCTGGGGGTGCTGGGAGGCTGGGTGCACTGGCAGAGCTGGGGGGTTCCATGCCTCCCTCAACTGAGCACCCAACCGCTCTCACCTCCCCAACTATCCACTCCCTCCCCATAACCTCCCACCACTTGCTGAAGCCCCAAATCCTCCCCCATTCCTCCACTCCTCTGCAGTCCTGCAAAGGAGCATTCATATCTGTTATTCCCCCCAAAATGAAATTGCCACCTATGACTCACAAATTGTAGCAACTTCCAGCAACTCCTTTTGCCTCAGGCAATGGGGGGCAGGGTGGTTGTGATTAATTCATCTTTGGATATGATAATTGAAGGGTGAGTTCACAGCCATCATTAGGTCTGTGATTCATCCTGTACTTCTCAGTTTAACAGTACAGGTAGCAGAAGGAAACTATGTTTTTGGGAGCACCAATAACTTGAGAACCCCTCAGTCAAAGGATACAGTTTTGGAACACTACCCCACACCCCCCATTAGGCACACCAAACTGCAAGCAATCTGAATAGCCATTCATGTTTAGAGCATTTACAGGAGTTGAGTTTAAAGCACATAAAACAGCAAGAATGGATACCCCCTAACCATGTTGCATGGCCAGTGTAAAATATGTACATTTTCTGAAACATTGTTCTCAATTTGGATCCCCCATATATTTAGTGGGTGCTGTGAACTATCTTGGGTAAAACTTGACCGATTGGGACCATTTTGACCCACAGCTCATCAATATTTTGATCTCTAGCTCTGAGAGGGAAAAACAACAACAACAAAACCCAGCTAGAAATATTTTTTTAAAATAGCTATTTTTTCCAGAGCTAATATCTCTGGAACCCTTAGCTCAACTGACTCCAAATTTGGTCATTAATCTTGCCCTGCACCCTCCTGATGTACTGCAAATTTCAAAGGATGCAACTGAGCATGTCAATTTTAGAGACCTTGTAAAGTCAATCTTTCAACAGATGTCATGACACAACCGTAACTATAATAGAACACCCATGCCACTGTAATTATTTATTCATAGTGAAACAGCTTCAACAGGAGAGACATACACATCAAAATATCCCCACATCCAATGGTTAAATAGGAACTTACCTGAAAGGTATGAAACCCCTGATCAAATCTTTTCTCATCAGGCAGAAGGGGCACTTGAACCAAGTTCTTCTATATCCTAGGTGAGTGCCCTGACCTTTAGGCTACACTTGTAGGCAGGCAGCCTCCTCCACCCCAGATGGTGTATGGGGAGCTAGGTGTGCTTTGAGAATGCCCACTGGATTGGGCCCCGCAGGTGAGATAGGTGGCACAATGCCTAGTTTTGTCTGCTTTGAAGATCCCGTCGCAGTTTAGGTATGAGATAAAGCTGGCCATCAGGACTGAGGCCACAGTATGCATGTCCAGGGGCAGAAACTCAGCACTGTGGGGACTTTAACAGTGGAAATGGAAGTGCCAATGGATGTTAGGTGCCTGCAGAATTAGCAAGTATTTTGACAGGTTTCAGAGTAGCAGCCGTGTTAGTCTGTATTCGCAAAAAGAAAAGGAGTACCCGTGGCACCTTAGAGACTAACAAATTTATTAGAGCATAAGCTTTGCATCCGATGAAGTGAGCTGTAGCTCACGAAAGCTTATGCTCTAATAAATTTGTTAGTCTCTAAGGTGCCACGGGTACTCCTTTTCTTTTTGCAAGTATTTTGAGGATCCTGGTGGTGCTTCAGTTGCGGATTTAAGTGCCTAAAGTGGAAGTTAGGTGCCAAAGTCCTCTTGGGGATCTGGGCCTCCATGATTATAGATTGCAGAGGTGGACACAATTGTCTAAAACAGTATATTGAAAACAACCAGACACAGAACAACATGCCAGTTTCTCTCTGTGTACTTATGAGGCAACTTCCAAATTTTAGTTGGCCAATGGGATGAGAGAAAAATCATTACTGTGCTGTTGAAACCTGAAAATAGTTATGGATTTAAGATGGGTGAAGTATTTGTAACATTTTTTCCATAATAATTTCTGTGCTTGTGAAAATTCCATGAAATTGAATAATTTTATTAAATTACTAGATGAAATTTCATGCATTTTTTTCTCTCTGAAAATTTGTGAGAACTCAAAAACAACACTTACAAATTTGGAACCAGGACAAAAAGGCAGCATAGTCTCTTCCCTCCCAATATATGATAATATCTAGTGGAGGGGTTATCATGTTAACCATGACTGTCTTATAGATACAACTCCTCCCATTCATGATCACACAGACCATCTCTTCTACTCACACTCACAACACCCCTGTGGCAATTGCATCAATTGATTACATGGAAAAGGAATATTAGGAAAGTATTTGTTTTTTAGCTGTATTCTCAGGGAATTTAGCAGCAGGAAGCACAATAAGAATGCACTGGCCAGCTGCTAGCAAATTCTACCGTAGTGAATGAAAGGCAGGAACCGGGAGTCAACTGATCCTGAATTCTATTCCCACCTCTGCCACTGACTCAACCTTTTCATACACTGCAGTTTCCAAACATTACATAGTAGTTAACCATCATTACCCCATTTTACAGATGGGAAACACACTCATAGAATCATAGAATCATAGAATATCAGGGTTGGAAGGGACCCCAGAAGGTCATCTAGTCCAACCCCCTGCTCAAAGCAGGACCAAGTCCCAGTTAAATCATCCTAGCCAGGGCTTTGTCAAGCCTGACCTTAAAAACCTCTAAGGAAGGAGATTCTACCACCTCTCTAGGTAACGCATTCCAGTGTTTCACCACCCTCTTAGTGAAAAAGTTTTTCCTAATATCCAATCTAAACCTCCCCCATTGCAACTTGAGACCATTACTCCTCGTTCTGTCATCTGCTACCATTGAGAACAGTCTAGAGCCATCCTCTTTGAAACCCCCTTTCAGGTAGTTGAAAGCAGCTATCAAATCCCCCCTCATTCTTCTCTTCTGCAGACTAAACAATCCCAGCTCCCTCAGCCTCTCCTCATAAGTCATGTGCTCTAGACCCCTAATCATTTTTGTTGCCCTTCGCTGTACTCTTTCCAATTTATCCACATCCTTCTTGTAGTGTGGGGCCCAAAACTGGACACAGTACTCCAGATGAGGCCTCACCAGTGTCGAATAGAGGGGAACGATCACGTCCCTCGATCTGCTCGCTATGCCCCTACTTATACATCCCAAAATGCCATTGGCCTTCTTGGCAACACTCAGAGAAGTTCAATGATTTGTCCAAGATCAGACAGCACATTAATTGATTAGTCACGATTATAAGGCAGTTTCTTGGCTCACCCTACTCACTAGTTTCAGAGTAGCAGCCGTGTTAGTCTGTATTCGCAAAAAGAAAAGGAGTACTTGTGGCACCTTAGAGACTAACAAATTTATTAGAGCATAAGCTTTCGTGAGCTACAGCTCACTTCATCGGATGCATTTGGTGGAAAAAACAGAGGAGAGATTTATATACACACACACAGAGAACATGAAACAATGGGTTTATCATACACACTGTAAGGAGAGTGATCACTTAAGGTAAGCCATCACCAGCAGCAGGGGGGGGGAAAGGAGGAAAACCTTTCATGGTGACAAGCAAGGTAGGCTAATTCCAGCAGTTAACAAGAATATCAGAGGAACAGTGGGGGGTGGGGTGGGAGGGAGAAATACCATGGGGAAATAGTTTTACTTTGTTTAATGACTCATCCATTCCCAGTCTCTATTCAAGCCTAAGTTAATTGTATCCAGTTTGCAAATTAATTCCAATTCAGCAGTCTCTCCTTGGAGTCTGTTTTTGAAGCTTTTTTGTTGAAGGTCTGTGATCGAGTGACCAGAGAGATTGAAGTGTTCTCCAACTGGTTTTTGAATGTTATAATTCTTGACGTCTGATTTGTGTCCATTCATTCTTTTACGTAGAGACTGTCCAGTTTGGCCAATGTACATGGCAGAGGGGCATTGCTGGCACATGATGGCATATATCACATTGGTAGATGCGCAGGTGAACGAGCCTCTGATAGTGTGGCTGATGTGATTAGGCCCTATGATGGTATCCCCTGAATAGATATGTGGACAAAGTTGGCAACGGGCTTTGTTGCAATCTACTCACTAGATTACAGGAAATGACAGTAGGGCCCAATGCCCATTAGAAGTCTTCCAACTGATATCAGTGACAACTGGATCCCTTTCAATATTAGTTTTCTATTTGTAACATGGGGGATAATATTTATGCCTACTAAATAATATTTCAGGTTTCAGAGTAGCAGCCGTGTTAGTCTGTATTCGCAAAAAGAAAAGGAGTACTTGTGGCACCTTAGAGACTAACAAATTTATTAGAGCATAAGCTTTCGTGAGCTACAGCTCACTTCATCGGATGCATTTGGTGGAAAAAACAGAGGAGAGATTTATATACACACACACAGAGAACATGAAACAATGGGTTTATCATACACACTGTAAGGAGAGTGATCACTTAAGATAAGCCATCACCAACAGCAGGGGGGGGAAGGAGGAAAACCTTTCATGGTGACAAGCAGGTAGGCTAATTCCAGCAGTTAACAAGAATATCAGAGGAACAGTGGGGGGTGGGGTGGGAGGGAGAAATACCATGGGGAAATAGTTTTACTTTGTGTAATGACTCATCCATTCCCAGTCTCTATTCAAGCCTAAGTTAATTGTATCCAGTTTGCAAATTAATTCCAATTCAGCAGTCTCTCGTTGGAGTCTGTTTTTGAAGCTTTTTTGTTGAAGTATAGCCACTCTTAGGTCTGTGATCGAGTGACCAGAGAGATTGAAGTGTTCTCCAACTGGTTTTTGAATGTTATAATTCTTGACGTCTGATTTGTGTCCATTCATTCTTTTACGTAGAGACTGTCCAGTTTGGCCAATGTACATGGCAGAGGGGCATTGCTGGCACATGATGGCATATATCACATTGGTAGATGCGCAGGTGAACGAGCCTCTGATAGTGTGGCTGATGTGATTAGGCCCTATGATGGTATCCCCTGAATAGATATGTGGACAGAGTTGGCAACGGGCTTTGTTGCAAGGATAGGTTCCTGGGTTAGTGGTTCTGTTGTGTGGTGTGTGGTTGCTGGTGAGTATTTGCTTCAGATTGGGGGGCTGTCTGTAAGCAAGGACTGGTCTGTCTCCCAAGATCTGAGAGAGCGATGGCTCGTCCTTCAGGATAGGTTGTAGATCCTTGATGATGCGTTGGGGAACCACACACCACACAACAGAACCACTAACCCAGGAACCTATCTTTGCAACAAAGCCCGTTGCCAACTCTGTCCACATATCTATTCAGGGGATACCATCATAGGGCCTAATCACATCAGCCACACTATCAGAGGCTCGTTCACCTGCGCATCTACCAATGTGATATATGCCATCATGTGCCAGCAATGCCCCTCTGCCATGTACATTGGCCAAACTGGACAGTCTCTACGTAAAAGAATGAATGGACACAAATCAGACGTCAAGAATTATAACATTCAAAAACCAGTTGGAGAACACTTCAATCTCTCTGGTCACTCGATCACAGACCTAAGAGTGGCTATACTTCAACAAAAAAGCTTCAAAAACAGACTCCAACGAGAGACTGCTGAATTGGAATTAATTTGCAAACTGGATACAATTAACTTAGGCTTGAATAGAGACTGGGAATGGATGAGTCATTACACAAAGTAAAACTATTTCCCCATGGTATTTCTCCCTCCCACCCCACCCCCCACTGTTCCTCTGATATTCTTGTTAACTGCTGGAATTAGCCTACCTGCTTGTCACCATGAAAGGTTTTCCTCCTTCCCCCCCCCTGCTGTTGGTGATGGCTTATCTTAAGTGATCACTCTCCTTACAGTGTGTATGATAAACCCATTGTTTCATGTTCTCTGTGTGTGTGTATATAAATCTCTCCTCTGTTTTTTCCACCAAATGCATCCGATGAAGTGAGCTGTAGCTCACGAAAGCTTATGCTCTAATAAATTTGTTAGTCTCTAAGGTGCCACAAGTACTCCTAAATAATATTTGTGAGCTGTTATATCCATATATAGACTATTATTAGAGCCCATGAGTAGTAGATGTTGGATCAGAATTTTTACCTTCTAAATTCTTTATTCTACCAATAAAGTAGCTTTTGAAGAGCATCCCTTCATCTTCCTGCCAGCTTTTTCCAAATTCACATAAGTGACTGTTCAAAAAAAAGTGGATTTTAAGTTTTAACATTCTTCACTGTGAATAAATTTCCAGTCCCCAAATATTCAGAAAAATCAGTATTTCATGCTGCTGCAAAATATACATAGCCAGCTTACAAAAAATATCACAGATTTTTATCAACCTTCCCCTCACTTTTGCCTAGCTCAAATGAGGAGATATAGTTGGAGGATCCAAGTATAACTGTTTAGTGCATGTTTGTCCTATGGCATTTTTTTTTTAAATACAAGCTCAATCAAAAAGTACAAACATATAGTTTTTTATATTTTCTTCCATAGCGCAATGCACATTTCATTTAAAAGATGCAACAACTAAAATTTTAACCTATCCTACAAGTACCAGCCCCTCAAAACACACTGAATATGTAAACACATATATGCCTTTAGATGTACACTGTTCACTGCACATTATTGGGGACACAATGTAGAATACATAATAAATAATACTCTATCTATTCATTAATAATGGGATTCTTTTAGGATTAAGTTAAGCCTCTTCTTAAGGCAAAAAGTGGGCATAAATCTGAATGACCCAAGAAGGACACACTTCACTTATTCTAACCTATTAGAAGGTCTACTTAACCTATTCTAACACAACTGTTAGTTTCCACACACTATAGTAATTATCATATATGAAAAGCATCCCCAAAATACATTGCAACAGTATGGGTGGGGCAGGCAGGGAAATATCAAAATGGAACCATTTTGAGGCAATGCTCCTATTTGTGCTGTTTAAAGGCACAATTTTGATAAGCTTTATAGTGACAGTGTCTGTACCACCGAAGAGAGTTTCTAGTCCAACCCATATTTTCAGAGGTTCATTTCAGGGCCAGAAATTATATTTTGGGTTTAAATTTGTCAAAGTCTCAGCCAAATTATTAAAAAACAATCACAAGTAGAGCATAAGTCTCATTTTCTAGCTTCAGATGAACTTTAAATGTACAGATGTTTTTTCTCTTCCTAAGTGAAAACAAGCAGATGATCACTGCACTGTGTCAACCACCTTTTTTGGAAACAGATTTCAGAGTGGTAGCCATGTTAGTCTGTATCAGCAGAAAGAATGAGGAGTACTTGTGGCACCTTAGAGACTAACAAATGTATTTGAGCATAAGCTTTCGTGGGCTAAAACCCACTTCATCAGATGCATGCAGTGGAAAATACAGTAGATAGATAGATAGATAGATAGATAGATAGATAGATAGATAGATAGATAGATAGATAAAATGAAAAAAATGGGGGTTGCCATACCAACTCTTAATGAGACCAATTGATTAAGGTGGGCTATTATCAGCAGGAGAAAAAAAACTTTTGTAGTGATAATCAGGATGGCCCATTTCAAACAGCTGACAAGGTGTGAGTAACAGTAAGGGGGAAATTAGCATGGGGAAATAGTTTTTAGTTAATGTAATGACTCATCTGCTCCCAGTCTTTATTCAAGCCTAATTTAATGGTGTCTAGTTTGCATATTAATTCCACTTCTGCTGTTTCTTGTTGGAGTCTGTTTTTAATGTTTTTTTGTTGAATAATTGCGAATTTTAGGTCTGTAATTGAGTGTCCAGGGACGTTGAGGTGTTCTCCGACTGGTTATTGAATGTCATAATTCTTGATGTCCAATTTGTGTCCATTTATTCTTTTACATAGAGACTGTCCAGTTTGGCCAATGTACATGGCAGAGGAGCATTGCTGGCACATGGTGGCATATATCACATTGGTAGATGTGCAGATGAACGAGTCTCTGATAGCGTGGCTTATGTGATTAGGTCCTATGGTGCTGTCCCTTGAATAGATATGTGGACAGAATTGGCAATGGGCTTTGTTGCAAGGATAGGTTTCTGGGTTAGTGTTTTTGTTGTAAAAAGAAAAAGAGTACTTGTGGCACCATAGAGACTAACAAATTTATTTGAGCATAAGCTTTCGAGCTGTATTTGCTTCAGGTTGGGGGACTGTCTGTAAGAGAGGAGTGGCCTGTCTCCCAGGATAGGTTGCAAATCCTTGATGATGCGCTGGAGAGGTTATAGTTGGGAAGGTGACGGCTGTAATAGGTAACTAGTGGGTTACTTCTGGGTACTCTTCTGGCTCTGTCAATCTGTTTCTTCAGTTCAGCAGGTGGGTATTGTAGTTGTAAGAACACTTGATAGAGATCTTATGGGTGTCTGTCTCTGTCTGAGGGGTTGGAGCAAATGTGGTTGTATCTTATCCAAACTGGGCCTGATTCATCCTGCTGGCACAGAATGCATCCTTTTGTGCTGGGTGGCATAACTATACCATCAAGGTCATTCACTCCTGGGGTAAGGCACCATCTGTCCACATCAGGGGTTCCATCCATGGAAGCTATCTTTAATGCACAGCTGGGATCCATAGGAGATGTGCTAATGGACATTGCCCAGGACGTTTACTGCAACCCACCTCCCAAGCTTTTGGTGTGCATTATGCCACTGAGGGCCTGCAACTAGAGGATATACTTCAAATTCTCCAAATACATAAGTCTACATCTTTACCATTGTTGATTGTGGTTTTAGTACACCAGTAAAGAAGTCCATCTCAATAGCTCTGTATCAGTAAAATTTGTGTGTGTGAAATATAACATTTTATTGAAAGCCACAAATAAATGTTTCCCATCTCTACCAGAGCATACATTCTACCCCGAATAGTAGAAGCATTCCATAAATCAAAGGCTTTTATAAACTGTGTTGCCAGAAAGTCTTCATCTTCAAGGGCCTGTACCTGCTCTTACTGAAGTTAGTGCAAAAATCTAATTGGCTTGAATGGGTACAAAATATAGCCTGAAGCCTTATTCCAGGGCCTTTCTGAAGGAAGTAGTAGGAAAATACTTAAGAGCATTACCCTCTTTTTTGTTTTGTAGAAAGAAAAATTATTCCTGTATTTTTTATTTAAAAATATTTTGCAGTTTGTGATGGGGCTAGGGAAAAAATGCTAAATGGGAAGTTTATTCCATTGTTGTCTATTCCTCAGAAGCATTTGGAACATCTAACTACCAGAGGATACTAGTGTAGGTTGGCCACTGTTCTGATCCCAGATGTCAATTTCCATGTTAAATGTACTTCATTTTAAAAATGGAGTACAACATTATCTTTAGTCTTAACAAATTTATTTGAGCATAAGCTTTCGAGAGCTACAGCTCACTTCATCGGATGAAGCGAGCTGTAGCTCACGAAAGCTTATGCTCAAATAAATTTGTTAGTCTCTAAGGTGCCACAAGTACTCCTTTTCTTTTTGCGAATACAGACTAACACGGCTGCTACTCTGAAATTTAGTCTTAACATTACACTCACCTGTTAATATTTGTAAAGCAGTTTGAAGATGTTATGTGTTACATAAATCATTATGATGTCCCCCATCCTGCAAGTAGATGTGCTACTGAGGATTTGTGCACCCATTCAAAGAACCGCTGAAGTCCATTTGCAGAATGGGGACCTATTAATATACCGCTACAACTTAAGGATTTGCAGAGTCTGGGCCAAATTTGGGGCTAAATACTCTCAATTCCAAATGACTTCAGTGGTAATTGTGTGTGTTCAGGATTATAGGCCCAGATCCTCAAAGCCACTTACACACTTAATGCCCACTGAAATTGAGGATCTGGGCCTCAGTGTCCATTGAGGTCAATGGGAATTTTGAGGCCACAAACTATGCAGGAGTAGGTCCTAATTATTTTGTATTATTTTTAATAAAGTGCCATTCATGTGCACAGCAGTTTGCAGACAAGTAGAAAGACAGGGCTCCTGCCCTAAGAAGTTTACAGTTCAAGGTCCCAATCCTTGTTCCATGTGTATAGGCTTCTGGACTGCCAGCATGTGCAAAAGTTTTCCATGCTGAAAAATTTGCAGGATCCAAAGGCCAGGTCTAAGTTGGAGCACTGATTCAAAATAAGTTGTATGTGCTCACCATGGCAAGAAAAGGAGGAAGTGAAAAGAAAGGAAACAGGGGAAGGGAAAACTACTCTTTGGACAAAATTAATGCAATTTATTTTGTTCCTGTGTCATGTTTTTTACTATTGTTTTATTTCCATATGTTCACATAAAAGAGGGGAGCAGGCAACACCAGAGGTGAGACTGACGATGGAAAGTTAGCCAACTGAAATGAGATTTGAGGTTGACTTGAAGGAAGATATGGAGGACATGTGGGTTACACAGGAGGGGGAAAGCAAGGCCAATATGTAAAATGGTGCAGAATCTACATTGATCAAGCTAGCATTGCAAATCTTTACCTGCGAAATAAGGGAAATAATTGACAGTTATTGTTTGTTGTATTCCTCTCCTAAAGGCCTTTCTTGCCATCAAGTCCATAACTGGTACAAAGGAGAATATTGTATACCTTTATAAGAATAGCTACTGCACAGAATACATTATCCACTCAAGCAAAATATTTCCATATGGCTAGAAAAACCCAATTTGGTAAGTAAGGACCAATTACAATCTAGGCACATGTAAATATTACTGGGCTTCTCTATAACACACATCATTTACATCATAGATTTACTATGGTTTTCTGTTTTGTTGACATGAAATAATCTTTCATTTCCTTCTATGTACAAAGGAGTCCAGGCATCCTTTGCTCAATAAATAATGCAAAGATATATAAATATTTTAAGAACAATAAGCAATATATTTTGGACCAGTAGAAGAGGAGTGAAATTACTTATTTCTAGTGGAGATTTTGATTGCAACAGCATAATTATTTTTCAGTTTTCATTAGCCCACAGTGAAGCAAATCTCTTTACTTTCAAACACTGAATATTTAGTTTCATCTGCAATAATAATTTTTATGAAAAAGCAAAAGCATTCAACTATGAAGTTTCAATGCTTTCAAAATTCACATACTAAATTCACATACAGGAAAATTTTAGTCATCTTGTAACAATTTGTTTGTCCTGAATACATCATTTTTAAAATACAGTATAATCATCTTTTTCATAAATATTGTGCTTATGGGTTAGTAGATGTAACCTTGCTGAACACCTGAACTACAGTCAAAACTACCTGGAATTTTAAAAGCTGAAGTAAGAATACACTATTAGCAGATGGATGATAATCTGTATTATACATCCTATAATTAATAAAACATTAGTAACTAAATTGTAAAGAAATCAAATTGTTGACAATATACATTATTCTCCTTTGTAACTATTAAAAGAGAATTACAGATATAATTTTAAGGGGCAGTAGAGTATCAGTTAATATACATATTTTTATTTAAAATGTTAGGGTAAAGAATTGATTTTTATCCCACTAGGTTCAACTTTCCTCAAAATTTTAGCTTAACTAATACAGTCAGTAAATCATTTTGTTCCTCTCACTTCTGTTATTCTGGTCAGTGCCATTTCTGTAGATGGGAATTTACTGTGGCTGTCATAGGCCTAGCTTGTGCTTTAACATCTAGTCCTCAGTAAACAAAAAGAAAAGGAGTACTTGTGGCACCTTAGAGACTAACAAATTTATTTGAGCATAAGCTTTCATGAGCTACAGCTCACTTCATCGGATGCGGTCGGTGGAAAATACAGTGGGGAGATTTATATACACACACAGAGAGCATGAAACAATGGGTTTTATCATACACACTGTAAGGAGAGTGATCACTTAAGATGAGCCATCACCAGCAGGAGGGGGGGGGAGGAAAACCTTCCATGGTGACAAGCAAGGTGGGCCATTTCACACCACACGATCCATTGTCTACAACCAAGCTCTACGATATAACCGCATTTGCTCCAACCC
Organism: Dermochelys coriacea; assembly: GCF_009764565.3. Taxonomy (NCBI): domain Eukaryota; kingdom Metazoa; phylum Chordata; order Testudines; family Dermochelyidae; genus Dermochelys; species Dermochelys coriacea. The sequence continues at coordinate 100,268,354 of NC_050075.1, read as the reverse complement.
CTCAGACAGAGACAAACACCTTCAAGATCTCTATCATGCATTCCTACAACTACAATACCCACCTGCTGAAGTGAAGAAACAGACTGACAGAGCCAGAAGAGTACCCAGAAGTCACCTACTCCAGGACAGGCCCAACAAAGAAAATAACAGAACGCCACTAGCCATCACCTTCAGCCCCCAACTAAAACCTCTCCAACGCATCATCAAGGATCTACAACCTATCCTGAAGGATGACCCATCACTCTCACAGATCTTGGGAGACAGACCAGTCCTTGCTTACAGACAGCCCCCCAACCTGAAGGAAATACTCACCAGCAACCACACACCACACAACAGAACCACTAACCCAGGAACCTATCCTTGCAACAAAGCCCGTTGCCAACTCTGTCCACATATCTATTCAGGGGACACCATCATAGGGCCTAATCACATCAGCCACACTATCAGAGGCTCGTTCACCTGCGCATCTACCAATGTGATATATGCCATCATGTGCCAGCAATGCCCCTCTGCCATGTACATTGGTCAAACTGGACAGTCTCTATGTAAAAGAATAAATGGACACAAATCAGACATCAAGAGTGATTATAACATTCAAAAACCAGTCGAGAATACTTCAATCTCTCCAGTCACTCGATTACAGACCTGAGAGTGGCTATCCTTCAACAAAAGAACTTCAAAACCAGACTCCAGCGAGAGACTGCTGAATTGGAATTAATTTGCAAACTGGATACAATTAACTTAGGCTTGAATAGAGACTGGGAATGGATGAGTCATTACACAAAGTAAAATTATTTCCCCATGTTATTTCTCCCCCCCACCCCACCCCCACTGTTCCTCAGATATTCTTGTTAACTGCTGGAAATGGCCCACCTTGCTTGTCACCATGAAAGGTTTTCCTCCTCCCTCCCCGCCCTGCTGGTGATGGCTCATCTTAAGCAATCACTTTCCTTAAAGTGTGTATGATAAAACCCATTGTTTCATGCTCTCTGTGTGTGTATATAAATCTCCCCACTGTATTTTCCGCCGACTGCATCCGATGACGTGAGCTGTAGCTCATGAAAGCTTATGCTCTAATAAATTTGTTAGTCTCTAAGGTGCCTCAAGTACTCCTTTTCTTTTTGCGAATACAGACTAATAGGGCTGCTACTCTGAAACCTCAGTAAACAGAGGCATATAGCTGTGCTGATCTAGCAGGTGCCCCAGGGGGAGAATTGTACTTCAGAGAGAGAGACAGTTCCTTCCCTGACCAACAGCTCTGCTGGTTGGCACACTGTAGGATGAAGTTTACTCCCCTCTCTTCTCCACACTCACCTAGATTCAGGGAATGTACCAAACATAAAGACCCTGCTCTGTCTCCAATACCTGCCTGTCATAGGATACAGGGAGGCCAGCCAGGGAACAGCAGTGCTGATAGAAAGATGTGTCTCATTCCCCCTTATATTCTTGCACACTTACTCCCCTTTACACCCTTGCATGGCTGTGCAGGGCTGGGTCAAAAACTGACCAACGGTGATGAATCACATTCCTTATCATCATACTTACAGGAAACGTGGGGAAGGCAGGGCTACGTCCCTGACATCATTTTCTAGGATCAGAATAGGAGCCTTTCCATTTTGGATTACCTTAAAAGACATGAAGAGGATTTCCTACACAATGGTATTTCTTGTAGCATTTTGCTGTGAACTGGGGGTCTGTTTTGTTTTTTCAAGACTCATGTGTGAAAATATCTAAGAAGAATTTTTCACAGGTATCCTCTCCATGAGGGGGAACTCCTACTGCTCCTAGTGGTTGACATTGTACCCTTACAGTCCTCCGGAAAAAGAGTACTTGTACATTTCATTTTCCCAACCTAACTGTGCAATGGTCAGTATTGCCCTGTAGTTAGAGTCACACATTTTTTATGGTTTGAGTCTGAACTTCAGATCCACAATGCAAGTCTCCAATATGTACTAAGATGAGTTAGAAGAACTGCCAGGAGCCCTACACTAAATTGCTATACACCCTGATTCCCCCTTCCTGCAAAAGGAGTGTAGCACGAGATCTGCTTCTCCTTCACATTTGTGATGGTGGATTTCTAAAGAGGACTTGGTTGATGGGTATGTCATAAGAACCTGAACAGAACAGCCATCTGAGAAAGGTCAATCTGGAGCCCATATACAGTAGTGAATTTAAGACACAGTTGATCTGTAGCTGATTTCAAAACATGCAGTACAAAAGGTATAAGAGGAGGATATAAAGTAATATATTGTTTTGGCATATGGCACAGTAACTCTTGTATGTGAGTCAACCTATATATACATCCAAAAGGGAGATTCCAGGTGCAGTCCTTCAACAAGGCTTTGGCTCTCCAGTTGTCTATAGCGGTAAAGGATTTGAATAGGCCAATATGGGTAGTAATGACTTTGAAATTTGCAACCAGTTTTTCTTATAACGCCATGACATTTTTAGTGTATACATTGGATTGTGCGTATTTTCTGTTGCATAATACAGAGTTCAGAGTAGCAGCCGTGTTAGTCTGTATTCGCAAAAAGAAAAGGAGTACTTGTGGCACCTTAGAGACTAACAAATTTATTAGAGCATAAGCTTTCGTGAGCTACAGCTCACTTCATCGGATGCATTTGGTGGAAAAAACAAAAACAAAAAAACACCTTTTTTTTTCCACCAAATGCATCCGATGAAGTGAGCTGTAGCTCACGAAAGCTTATGCTCTAATAAATTTGTTAGTCTCTAAGGTGCCACAAGTACTCCTTTTCTTTTTGATAATACAGAGTTAATTAGCTGTTTAAGAGTCCTCTTTAACCATCATTATCTTGTACACAAACATGTCCTTTAGGCTAGAGGATTTTTTTTTAGTTACTTGTATGTAACAGAACAGGAAACATGCCCCCCCCCATTCTGCATACAAAAATGTATTTTATGTATTACAGTAAATATGGAAGCCTTTAGAAATGGGATTTGGAGTCAAAGGGTAGTCTTTGTCCAGTGATAAAGGAACTGGAGGGTGAGGAGGGAATATACTTTATATGAAACATACTTTATGAGGGAATGTACTTTCTCAGAGTCTCTGGTTTTGTATAATAAGGGGACACATTTTCAATAATATATTTTTAGCATTCTGCTGATATCTTGTTGTTTTGATTCCTTTCTCATATTCTGCCTCTCTGCCTCTGCTTGTCACTTCCCCACAGCCTGCAGAAACTGAGAGTTATGCAATGGAAATGCCACAGACTCTAAATGCCTGTGGCACTTCAACAGCCACCCCTGTAATCTTGATAAGGATCAAGGGTGGAATGGACATAAAATTGCTTAAGGACAGCAGAAGAAGATGGAAGTATTCTCATGGAAAGGACAGGAAAAATAACTCCATTGGTCATCAAACTTTCAAACACATCTGAGATAAATCTGATACATTTGCTTACTTCAGAACATAAGCTAGTTGCAGTAATGCAAATACCTTTTACGGTCTATTTCTGGCATTATGGAGAAAGGAGATTGCAAGCCAGTGTGCAGACTCACCAGTTGGGGGAAGATAAAATAAAGTCCCAAATACATGTCTCCTCACAGGCCTTGTTTTATTTTCCAAAAAACACAAATTCAAGCCCAGAACGCAAAAAGAAAAGGAGTACTTGTGGCTCCTTAGAGACTAACAACGGTACACATATCACAGGAGAACATTTGGAAAGGTTACCAAGGGAACCATAAAAATTATCAATATAGCTATAGGTTTTGTTTAGCTTACTTTAGGAAGAAAAAAATAACATAACAAGACACCCTAATTGACTGCATCTCAATGGATGTTAAAAGTGACAGAGCAATTTAGCCTTTAAAGAACTACATAAAATATTTTATCACATCTCTGCCTCAGTAGCTTTAATAAACTACACAGCCTTCAGGGACCAAGCTACTTATAAATTAACTGCCTTCAACTCGCTGCACAAGGGTCTTTATCTCTTGTCAGCTTAATTATGTGTTTAATTTTATTTTTAACGTTTTTTAAAAATGACCCACACCAAGAGAAGCCTTGATTGTTTAATTAAACAAATGAATATGGTTATATCTAGCATGATCAAAGCACTAATTTGTCATACTAATGTTTTATACAGAACTGATAGTTCCATTGTAGTGCTAATACACCAGTCTAGTCTAAAGTTTATCTGTCCACCTTTCCAGCAATAATTTAGTGTTTTAACTTTGTTCCACAGCCCTCTTAGAACTAATTGGCTGCAGATTCTCCCCAGTGCCTCAAGAGCTGCTATACTCTAATAAGTTATTAAGCAATTACAAATGTATTACTGCATATGTATACATCCGTGCATGTTCTGAGCATATGCTATATAACCCAAAAAAGGGAGTTAGGCTAAGACGAATGTGTCTCCTTTACAGAATGTGATTGTAGAAGATTGTTCCTTTAGGCGACAAAAGCTCCAGTAGAAATCTGGTCAGGAGTCTGTAACTAATTATAGAAAAAAGAAAAGGAGTACTTGTGGCACCTTAGAGACTAAAATTTATTTGAGCATAAGCTTTCATGAGCTACAGCTCACTTCTCTAAGGTGCCACAAGTACTCCTTTTCTTTTTGCGAATACAGACTAACACGGCTGCTACTCTGAAACCTGTAACTAATTATAGGTGAACTTCAGAAGGAGTGGAAGTTCAGTTTGGTTTGGTAAGTGTCAAAAATGTTGGACGTTTACTCAAGCTCATTCAAACTACAGTATAAGGTATTTAAGACTCCCTTTTCCTCCATTTCACCTCCTTGAATATTCTAATAAGTCATCAAGTCCCTCTTGTGTCCTCATGCATACATTCTCATGTCCTCCATACAGACTGCCATGACTGATCCCTTTCTGCTGGTCTGCCACCCTCTGATATAGATACTTTTCCTCTCCTTACCCATGGCCTTTGCCATGATTTTTGAAGACCTTATTGCAGAGACCAACACCATCTCTCTAGGACCACAACTGCCACTAAAATCAAATTTTGTGCACTCTGGAGCTAAGTACCTCTGAGAGCATTGTACTACCCACAACTGCATACAAAGATAGCAGAAGCCAGAAAGCGGCTGCCATAGCTGCCAAATCATGTTACAGGACATCCAAAAAGTGAGGAATGTTGCGAAGGGGCTGGTGTAAGTGCTTATATTTGGAATCAGAGAAAGGAAGGAAAAGAAGCAAGTTTTCACTAAACCTAATCTAAGCTTTGTGATCAGATACGCAAATGGTCTAATCTTTGGACTAGGGCTGTTTTTATTCTGAACCAGTTTAACTGTCTGACCAGGATTCTTTGGCTTTCCCACTCAAGATTAGAAATTAATTGGGTATCCCATCCATAGGGTATTCATATCAGCTCATTTTCATTATTTATTTTTAGGGGGAAAATAGGTTCTCAGCTATCCTGTTTAAAAATTTAAATGTAAACCTGGTTTGCAATCTTTAAAGTACCAAATGTAGCTGGTTTCAAAACAGCAAGGACAGGTGCAGAGAGGTTATGAGAGGATGCTATCAAATCACATTGCTTTGGCATGTAGATCATAGAAAACACACTAATTGAGAAAAAAATTGTGTCATGGGGATTTCAAGGGAGGAGTACATGGGTTAACATGCAGCAAAAACACATATGGAATATGGATCTGAAACCTAATTCTTCACAGATCTGTAAAAGCCAAAGGTGTATAATTTGGAATGCTCAGTGTAAGGAAGATGTTGGTTAGTAGATAGGAAGAATGGCTGGTGACACACTTGGAATTACTGAATGCTGGTCTCTGTGCAATAACAGTGTATGCTCAGTAAGCCCAGAAAGTGGTGGAATACAACTGAGAAAAGTCCACATCAAAGGTCAAAGCTGAGGTGAAAGAACTAATGTGTGTGTGGGAAGACTGGTGCAAGAAAAATAACTTTCAGGTAAGCTATAGGAGCTAAAAAAATGGAAAGTAAAACTGCAGGGTCTTGTAGAATTTATGGCTTACTTAGTTAATATGTCTGTCTGTCTGACTGATAGTTCCATTGTGTTAGTAATACGGTAGTTTAAAGTACAGTTCAATTGCCCATCTTTCTAGAAATAATGTAGAATTTTCACTGTTTTAAAGCACTTCTCAGACCAACAATAAATGGCTGCCAGTTTTCCCCAAGCACATTGCAGAGGTCAGATCCACTAATAAGTTATTAGCCAATGAGTAATCTGCCATATGCATCCATGAATATCATAAGAATACAATTAGCACACTGAATTTAAAGAGACACTCATTCTTAATGGAAAAGTTTGAAGAACATTCTAGTTACAGACAATTCTCTTCATACAGCCTAGATTTTAGTATTTCCCTTTCCATGTGCTTTATTTCTAAGTACCTTTCCATGGAAGTAAGGTCTTTATTTTTAGGGATTTCGTCTATTGATGATGCTTAATCTTCATTCAATACCATAATGTTTTACTTGTTACATCACATAGAAATTAATTATGTTGCCAAAGAAGCATGATGGCATTAGGAAGGGAACAGGTAACAAGACCATTTCAACCTTTAAAGACAATATCTTGTTTTTATGTGAGTGCCAAAGTTTTTATGTATGGCACAGTGACATACAACCTGAAAGTCAGAACCACAGGTGGCATCAATAGATTAAAAAGGAGTTATACCAATTTACCCTAATTGAGGATCTAGCTGGATTATAGGCACTAAAGCCCTGCTGCTTATAATTTTGTCAAGCTTTAACTGGGCTGAAATTTTCCATGCCAGGTGTGTGTTTCAGGCTGATTTTTTTTTTTTTTTTTGGAAAACCTCAGCTAAAATGATTCAGTTGTTCTGAGAATGAGACTAGGGAAAAATAAGTTTTTAGTCGTGTTAAATTCTGGTGACCTTTTCTTTGGGAAGCTCTAGTGCCCCATATTTTGGAAAAGAGATTTGAAATTTGGCAGAGTGTGGCCTTTGTGCCTTTTGCCATCCCCATGAAAATCTGTCCAAATTTGGCCAGGTTACAAGCCTTTGAAAAAATCGCCTCTTGCAGCACATGTGCAGCAGAGATTTGCTAGAGCTTCTCAGCATAAATCCCTGAAGATTCCATCTGCACTGAGCATGTTCCAATCCAGGACTGAGCAGAACTTTCCTTGCAACTGCAGTTCCAGCTGTTCCAGGCTATGCTAGGTCCTGGTCTGATCACTGGAAGCTGACAACAGGGAGACTGTCTCTCTTGTTCTTGCAACATAGAAACCATCCACACTGATGACCAAGCAGTGTGAAGAAGGAAGTCATCTGGACTAAATGCAGAGTGGACAAGAGCCAGATAAGAATGGGTGTGGTGAGTAGACTGAGAAAAGGGGCTGGGGAAAGAGGGAAACTGGGACAGGCTGGACAAGGAGACAGATGAGGAACCAGTGGGGCAGGGAGAAGGAGGTTGAGAGGAGGGGAGATAGACAAAGAGAAGCATTCTGTGGGAGAACTAGGACTGGCTGGGCAAAGAGACTGGGGCAATTGCAACTGAAGTCAATGGGAGCTCTACTTGGAACATAAAAAGTGCTATATAATCTATATACTCTGAAAAATAAGGTTCTTGGCATCTGCAATTGGGCACCCAAAATTAGTGGAAACTTTTCGCCTTAGTCTGTCTGTTCCTCTGTTGCCCATCTACAAAATGGGAATAATAATATCCACTTTCCTAACGGGGGGTTGTGAAACTAGATTAATTAACACTTGTGAAGCACTCAGATACTACAGTGATGAGGCCCGTAGAAAAGCCCGGCAATAATCTTGTCTGAAGAGCAGGGTTTGAATAGTGTGCAGCAAATAAGGCTTGGGGGACACACATTGAACAGTGAAAAGAAAAGAAAATGTTCAATAGCTCCTCACTAAGTGTGTACCATCCATTTTGTGCACTGAATGATTCAGGGGTCCCATGGAAAAAATAATTTGTGATCATGTAATTAAAGACCATATCATAACAAATATGCACAAGGAAAGCAAATTAAGGTTGCACACGCAAACTTAATTCTGGCATTTACTAACTTTTGAGTTCTTGACTTTGTGTGAAATATATATAAGCAAATACATATATTTGATTATTAGACTAAACGTGTATTTCCACTTAAATATGTATATCCAGGGGGACAAGTGATCTTAATTTACTGCAGTTGGTAGAAATTGAAATTATCAACATACATTAACTGTTTATAAATGGGAGGTATAAAGATCCTTAATCCACCTCTTAAACACATTATTGTATCAGTTAAAGGGGACACACACAATAATTATAAGCTTTCAGAAATTAAGAGTTCTGTATAAATAAGGTCTTCACTACAGACTTAATTCAACCCAGTACAAGTCAAATAATCATTTCATGCTTTATATTCTTTCATTCTCTGGAAGCTTGGGCAACTGCACACTTTAGGTGAATCCCAACATTTTAAACATTTACCATTTTCAGTGGTAAATTGTAAGAGTCAAACTGGAAACTAGATTAGTCTTTATTTTAGGAAAGCTTCCTGATGTATTTCACTTGTGTATGAAAGCTCACACATTCAACAGATTAGTGCTCTAGTATATAATGCAATCTTTGCTCTTACTGGCACATATCCATTCTTGGTGTCATTAGCCTGGGTGAATACTGAATTATTTCACCTACTGGTAACAAATTAAAAACTCATACTCTTTTTATAGGTAGGAAACCATTTCCTTAATAGTCATATTGTATTCAGAGATACCAATTTACAAACTGATTTAGCCTATCTAAATAGTATTCTTTGCTGTAGATGGCCTGCTCTGTTACGATTGCCTGTGGAGGCCACTGTGTTTACAAGCAAATTAACCTGGGTTTCCCACCTTTCATATCCCTATCCATTTATCTAGGCTAGCTATCTATACACATTTCTAAAGCACCTACAATGTCACCATTCATCAAAGGTCATGTACCTGGCCTTTATGACAGGAAGAAAACTAGTCCACTGGTAGACAAGGGTTTTATTATGAAGGAGGAATATGGTACTTAAAGTAAAGGAATGTCCCTGGAGGTTTGATAGGGTCAGGTCAGATTTTGCAAAGACGTAAAATTATGCACCAGTCACCATTCTATAATATATACTCTGGTGAGGGAAACAGAAATGAAAGGCTTATGTTCCAGACTATAAAAAAATCTTCCTCTGTGGTTATTCTAGGTGGTAAAACTACAGATCTGAAATTCTTTCAGCTCCCATCAATATTAAGTGATGGTTGCCACTTTAATTGAAAAATGCAGGTTTCGTGACTTTACAAATCCATTCATGGGTATATCATCTGATTTGAAACTTACATATTCTACCACAGATATAGCACAAATGCTGTTACTGCTGGTGAGGGCAAGATGCTAGAAATGACTTGAGGCTGTAGACCAAATTGGTATTTTATTTCATGATCATGTCAATGGTTATTTTCTTTTACTCCATCATTTTTTGTTCATTGCCAACTATTTTAATTTGCAAATGCAGTTTTACAGTGCTCTGTAACCATACCCGGCAATGTTACACAACTGAAAGTCCTTTCTGAGATCCGATGAAGTGAGCTGTAGCTCTCGAAAGCTTATGCTCTAATAAATTTGTTAGTCTCTAAGGTGCCACAAGTACTCCTTTTCTTTTTGCGAATACAGACTAATACGGCTGCTACTCTGAATCCTTTCTGAGAGTATCTTTAGATGTTTCCTATGTCCACTGCATGTCTGTTTCCCATCAGCTGTTTCATTATAGGATGATTTTCATGAACATGACTTCCTTATGTAAGTATACATGGAACTAGTGCACTCTGCTCCCCACTTGGTTCCTGGCTGGTTCAGCCCAAAAATACATTATGCAAGAGCAGGGACTAATCTCCCCAACAAGATGCTAGCCAACCCCTTTTCAGAGGTTTTTACAACACCCACCACCGCAAGCCCTTGCAGACTTACACAGGAGGGCTGGCCAAAATATGACCCATTATAAGTCAAATACAACTTTTCTGTCTCTGTGTTTGTTCCTTCTATTGGTTGGTCTCCTTTTTTGTCTCTTCTCCCAAGGGAATGAGAGTATGAAAGAACCTCATTAATGTAGAATATCCTAGATGTCAGGTAGTGGTCAGTAAAGACAGATCGAGCTATAAATACTATAAGTATTTATTAATTCTACCTTGAATGATCCTAATGTGCTCACTACTTATGCTAAACAATCTGTTCCACTTTGCATTTTGCTGAAATGCTGGGAGTTCCTTTCTCAGATCTCAAAAAGAGTTCTGTGTGGCTTGAAAGCTTGTCTCCCTCACCAACAGAAGTTGGACCAATAAAGGATATTCCTTCACCCACCTTGTCTCTCTAATAAGTATTGTGAGAAATTTGTCAAATACTTTGAATGTGAGCATATACTAAGAGGATATTATGACGGTTGGAGCTGATCCAGGTATTCATGCTACATAATTTTTCTTCAAATTAATTATTTTATCTTCATTTTTCATCTAACTCTGTAGATGACCAAATACTATTTAATTAAAAAAATTAACTTTTCTCGCTCCACCCCCACCTCCCATCAAATATTGAATAAATTGTTTGTGGATAAATGTTTTCAGTCAACCAGCTATGGCAATAATGAAAAGACCAAGTTCATGTTGCTAACAGTATTACTAAACCCCACCAGAATAGGGTACGTGCAGTCACTGCAAGTGAGTGTAAGTAAGTGCTGTAAATATAACAAAGTACTGTTAAAATTTGGACTTTGCTAAAAACTCTTATTTGATCTCTCACTTGTATTCAGATCTCATCTGCTCCCCCAATGGCATCTTATTATTAAATCAATTTCGAAGAAAGGTATAAGGACCTCATTACAGCTCAGCTGGTGGCAGAACACATATCCAATGAGGTTAAAGAGTAACACCAGTTAGAGAGAACTGGGATTATTGCAGAATCTCCACATTCATGTGGTAATTTCTGCCCCAATTCAGGATGTCAACAGATCCCCCATTTGGTGCTGTTTTCCCCTATAGAACATAGGCCTATATGCAGCATGATATGCAGCCATGCAAGTTAGAACTCAAATTAAGGCTGGCTTGGCTAGGATAAAATAGTGGTGGAAAACTTCTCAGAAACACCTGTCTGGTAGTCAACAGCACTACTTTTTGCAATAGCTATGGTAGCCATCTCTCAGCATGGAGTCAGCATGGTGCAAGTGTCCCAGCATCATAGAGTCCTGCTCTGATGCTGGAGATGGTCTTTCCAGCAAAGCCTCAACTCAGGTTCTGACCATTTTTGACCATTACAAATCCTGTAACACTTTTTTAAGAGTATAGATGATTATCTCAGTGTCCTGGCCACATTCCAATTTAGGTTATTATTTACAGCCCTTCTAACCTCCCTCCCTGCAGTTTTAAATGGATATTATAGTCTTCTTCACTTCCCAGAGTTGGCTCGATTTCTATACTGGGCATATATATTCTATTCACAATACTATGATAGAAATGCCAAAGTGATGCTTGCTCAAATAGCCTTTACTCTACCCCGTTATACACATCCATCACATTTCAATCTTGAATTACATGGTCTCTTTCCTATTCCCTTGCCCCCCCTCCCCCGCCACAAGATCCCTACCTCATTCAGCTTAAATAGAGCACAGGAAGTAATGCAGTTGTTCAATATTTATTTGTATCCTCTTTGATCAATATCCAACTCCATCTCTCATCCCCTGAGTATCATTCAGACACTGTACCCAATGAGACCAATGTGTTCTGATTAAGCTATTTGCAACTTACGTTAAGATTCCAAATTCTAACCTAGATTTAAAGAGGAGCAAGAACTTCAACTCTTTACTCTTTGTGTATGATCTCTAAAGGACATTATCAGTTCACAAAACAATAATGAATAACTAGAGATGATGATATTTTTTTTCCTGTCTCTTCCAAAAATTTCAAAATTGTTTTTATTTTGCCAAGTTTGAAATATTCTTATTTTCATTTTTTCCAAATTTTATCACAAACATTATTGAAAGTGTTACAAACAATTTTCAATTAATGAAAATGGGTCATCATTTTTATAGCATTTTTTATTAAACCTTTGATTAAAACTGTCAGGAAAAATTGTAAAATATGAGAAGTGAGCAATCTTAAATTTTTCATTTTTGAAAAAAGGCTGGTTTTCAACTGAAATAACAAAAAACCCTCTGTCAAATAATTTGGACCCGCTCTACTAACCCATTCTTAAAATAGTGATTTTGCAGTCTGTCATTCAAAGAAACTAATGCACTGTACCATACTAAAACCAGTTGCCCGCCTCAGGGCAGCACTTGGGCTGAATTGTACATGGCAAAGGATAACTTCCTAGGATTTCTCGTGTCAAGCTGTTGGAAAGAGTAGAAGGAGAACAGTATAACACTATCCAGGTTGGGTAGTACAAATATGCACTGACATTTGGAAAAGCCACCCAACAGTGCCTTTACAACAGAGACAAGTAGTATAACCTACTTTTAAATCCTCTAATCAGTGGAGCTGTCAAGTGGCACCATGTACTCCACTGATGTGAAACCCTCAAGAATGTCCAACAGTTGGGTGCTGTCAACAATGTCCCTGAAATCTGAATTCCTTAAGCAAGGAAGCCTAATAGAATATGTATGAAAATCATGCAAAGTATTATTAAGTGTGTGGCAAATCACAGAATAGAAATATTTTCAAAGCCCAGCAGCATGTGCCAGTCTGCTCACTGATTAATTTTCAGAAACAATTCAGAGGGAAGTCTGACTCTAGACAGGATAGGGAGTGATATACCTTATGATGAGAGGTATTTTCATAAATGACTCTTCACAGACATTAAATGGTTCCTAGAGGGACTTCCCCTCTAATGATTTTAAAATGTTCAGGGATCAAGGCACCTAAAATTCATGGACAGCAAGATACTGCTCCCCTTCATATCTGACAGCCTAAGGACAAAGAAACTATCAAAGACTGGCAGTAGTAACAAAACCAAGAATTATTAGACGATAGCAGTGTTGTCACAATCATTGAAGTTGCAACAGAATTACTATGGAGTTACCAGAGAGACAAGGTGGATGAAATATCTTTTATTGGATCAACTTCTATTAGTGAAAGACAAACTTTCGAGCTACACAGAGCTTCTCCAGGTTGAGGAAAGGTACTCAGAGTGGCACAACTAAATACAAGGTAGAACAGATTGTTTAGCATAAGTAGTCAACACATATGATAAGAGAACATTCAAAGAAAAGTGGCCTGTTAACACCTTCACAGTCACAGAACAAAAAAGGGGGGTAGTGGGTTACAGATTGTTGTAATAAGCCATACATCAAGTGTCTTTATTTGGACCATTATTTTTAGTGTCTAGCAAAGTTATGAATTTAAGCTCCCACGCTCATCTTTTGGAAGGGTTGTGCAGGTTTCCCTTGAGGATGAGGACTGAGAGGTTAGTTATGGAGTGATTCTTTGTGAAACATATTTGGCCACAGGTGATATGGTGTTTTTGCCTTATTTTTGTGTGTGAATTTATTCATGAGCATAGTGACTGTTATCACAAAGTCCCTATAAAATAAGGTACTTGAAATAATCCTTGACATCCTTATAAACAAACATACTAATTCCCCTCCCTCGCAAATATTGATACTTCAGGCAACACTAGTGTCACACCACTAATATAACTGTAGAATATGTTATTTGCACTGCTATTGCTTGATACTTTATAGTATTTCACAGGTCATTGAAGGCAGGGTACACTTTGTCTACCTTGTTGGAATTCAGACATAGTACGACCTATTCCTGTTGCTGTAAATTGCCTACAAGAATGGCTGTGTGTCTTTTTGCCTACTCACTTTCAGATGTCACTGGCTTTGTCTGCTCTGAGTTACATTCATTCTGACAATGCACAGCATAGCCTGATGTAATGGGAGAGAAAAAGAGAGAACTATGTTGTGCCAAGTTCAGTGTCCCAGAATGCTATAGAAAGGAGTTTAATGCTGCATCCAGTGGAACTTTCCATTGAAATTCTTTCAACAAAATTCATCAGCAGAAGTCATAGTTGGAGTGTTTTCTACTTTCAAAGAACTTTCCCTATTAATATAGATGTAAACATACAGGAAGCAAAAACTTGTACAAAGAGTAGGAAAGGCACAAGGAGGTCAAGAAGACAGTAGCTGCAGAAGGATGACACTGCAAGAACCTTATGAGAAGAAGTAAAGACACAGACATGAAGGAAGAACAAAAACCAGCCAGGGATGCTAAAATTCATATGATACCCTGAGAAAAATTCCTCCCAGCGATCAGCATCTGGGCTCTGCAAATTCCAGATTTGCCTAATGATAGGCCACAGCAATGCAAATAGATTGAGCGTTGAGCACCACCTGCAATGGGAAAATTATTACTCTGTGGAGAATGCAATTGCCAAAATGGATAAAAATGCTAGGTGTCTTACTTATTTTAAAAAATTAAAGTGCAAGATACATCAAGATCAAAATTCTGCATATTTTATTTGTCAAAATAACATTATAATCAGGGGGAGCCCTGGCTGCTGTGGGGCTGATAGTGGGAGCACAAGTGTGCTACCATTAGTATTCCCTGCAAGGCTGGGCTGCCATTATTTTTTCCACACAGAAATCACAAATTCTGCATGAAAAAAATAAAATTCTGCAGGGAACATTAATTCTGCACAAATTCTACATTGTGCAGTGGTGCAGAATTCCAGCAGGAGTAATGGTAATAAGGAACTGACTGTTGGTTGGGGCTGCCCCTCCCTCTATGCCCTTGTGTGGGAGGCATGAGGACATGCAGTGCGAGCCATGGCCCCAACAGACCGAGCTGGTCAAAATAATACAAACTTAGGGCACATGTGCACCTAGAATGGAATATATATGGACATGCACTCAAACAAAAATCAAACTTTATCAGCTCAATATCACAAAATAACTAACAGAAACACAAAGAAAAGCAAAAGGCTGAGAACTATGGAAATCAGGGGAAATAAAAGCAGCAAAGCAGTAAAAAAATTAACAGCAGTGGGATTTTAAATAAATAAATCATTTTATTGTTCAAAGCACTTTTGCTGAATAGTTATCATTCTTAAATGATGAAGCCCAAGAGTCCTATTCATAAGCCAACTCACTCAGACAAAAGAAAAATATTTTTAACTTATTATGTAGTATCCCTCACCTAAGCCAGTTACAGAAGAATCAAAACAGCGGCTGTATACTACAATAGAGTTAGAGTAAAGTTGTTATCATTGTATAATATAGTACTTCTTTTTACATGGCATATGAAATAAGAGAAGAAGGCTAATGGCAACAAAAATGGAAGTAGGCTTAATTTATTATGCGAATATTACTGAGTAACAGAGCATCTACTTTTACTGTCCATATATTTGCTTTCCCTGAAATGTATATGAAAGTTTCAAAGAAATGTTTTAGAATGGTAAACTCATTTCTTTTACAGCTCATAAACTTCCAAAGTGTATGATGGAATAGGCAATGCTCTCAATGAATCTCCCAACTTGTGTGACTGATGGGTGACTTTTTGTCTCTCTTTTCAACTGTTTTTTACTCATAAAGCATAAAAGTATAATTAGTATATCATTCAGCATTCTATGGTACATTCTTTATGTTTGTGTAATTTATTTCCAGCTTGTCAAAGCGCCTGTCAAATTGTGTGTTGCTACATGGTGCCTTATTCCATGTCTTTTCATTGATATGAAAGTCTTGAAATAAGGCATATGGTTTTGTGAAGTAAAGACTGTTTTGCCTCAAGCAAGAAGTGTGTAGACTAAAGAAGAGATTAATACAAAAATAATTCACAGTAAAAATAAAAATTCCACGTGTATACAGTTCTTTTGCCAATTCCTTTCCATCACATGTGACCATAGTATGTAAATATTCTGGATCTCATATATGTGAAACTGTATGGATTCTATGTTAGACGGGAGGAAACCAAATTAATTTCTGAGCAGCAGACAACATACTGGCACCATTGTCAATTTAAATCTTCTCAGCCTCTAGGACAGGATTGCCCAGCCAACTCTACCATTCTGAAAGTCTCCTGATCAGCACTTTGGGGATTTGATGATGTAGTCTAATGTACACTACAGATCAGTTTGACACCACCACATTCACTTGATGCGAGTCCTCAGGGTAGGTTTGCACAATGACCTTAAAAGCTAACTTTCTAGAATGATTTTATCTACTTAGAAAAAATGTAGTTCAGTTGCTATGGAACACCATGACACCTGTTGATTTAAAAAGTGCACAAGTAGAGAAATAATCTCTTTGTTAATCTTTCTGATAGTTCATTTGTATTTTTGGTTCCAGAGTTTTACCATTATATGCAAGCCTGAAAAACTGCATACAGAAAACAAAGGAAGTGTAAATTAATCACTGAAAGAAGGGGGAAAAAAATCTCAGTTTGTGCACAATCAAGTGGTACTCTTATTATATCACAGTTTTGCATTTAAACTTTAGATCTACTTGCTAAATTATTTTCAAAATATATCAGTTCACTGTCCTGAAAGCTTGGATCTGAGTTCCAACATTTACTTAGTATTGAAATATTTTATATAAAATGTATGCACATAATTAGCAAAAGACAGTGAAAATGTGTTGTATATACTCATTCTTTGTGGAGAAAGGGAATAGAGGCCCGCAAAGAACTGTCAGAAATGGCATTACGCCAAGTAAAGATTAGGATTTCACCTACTGAAGTGTACTCTACCAGGCTGTATAATGGTCAAGTCCAAAGGATGGTATAAACAGCAATGTTTTACAAGCATAGCTTATTCCATTACTTGTTTTATACTGAAGTGAATGTTAAATGAAAAGTCTAATGGACTAGTGAGGGATGAATCTCAAATAAGTTTTAATATTCAGTTCAGATAAATACCCCAAATAAGCCTGCATTCTGAGACTATATGAACATGCTGGCTGGACATCTAACAAGAACTGGCTTTCTCTGGAGCTTACTTAAAGCGCTTTGAGGTGCCTGGATCTTGGATCCTTAAAAGAGAGAAAGAATTCCTCTACATCTTGCTTTTAGGTGGGATGGAAATGTCTTAAGCACAGCCTTTCCCATAGTATCTATTTTAGATATGTTTTACATGTCTATAGTTCTATTTTAGAATTGTCTTAAATAAACCAAACAACACTTCAAAACAAGATAATTTGTGACATATGTTCTTCGTGATTATGCCTGAGATGTAACTAAAACAATCTTAACACATTAAAAACAAAGTTTCTGATAATGCTTTTTCCCATTATATCTCAGGTTTTATACTTTACTTGCTTAGGAAAAAAAGATAATCAGCTCTTTAAAAAGTTCTTTCGGTACAAGTCGTTCCATCAAGTCACAGTACCAGACTCCTATAACCATGAAGCACTCGGGCCCAGATTTTTAAATGTATATAGGCATTGTTCCACTCACGATTGCAAGGCCTAAAGCTCAAATTGTTAAAGGTATTTAGGTGTTGCTCCTCTCAATGTTACAATACCTAACTGATTTAGGAGCCTTCATCTCATTTTCAAAAAGGATGTAGGCACTTAGAGCCAAAATTCCATTGACAGTCAATGGGATTTAGGCTCCTAAGTGCCTTAATTCCTTCCTGAATGTGAGATTTAGGCTCCTAAATCCATTAGGTGTTGCAATGATGACCACAGCAATGCCTAAATAGCTTTAAAATCTTAGCTAAGTCCCATTTTCAAAAGTGATGTAGGTACTTAGGCCCAGATCTTCAAATGTAATTAAGCGCCCAATTCCCTTCAAAATCAATGGGAGTTAAGGCCCATATCCTCAAAGATATTTAGGTACCTAAGTCTCATTGTCTTTCTATGACATATAAGCTTCTACATCCATTTTGGAAATGGAATTGAGCCTTCTAAGTCACTTGGGCCCAGAGTCTCAAAGGTAATTAGACGCCTAATTTTTGATGTTCTGGACCATAGGGCTTGCAATGCTGATTGGAGCATTGCCTAAAACCTTTACAAAGCTGGGCCTCAGAAATCTAAACAAGTGCAAGGCTTATGTCTGGATGTCTAGATCTACAAATGTTGCTGAAGCACAAATTCTTTTCTTTCCTTTTGCATTTTGGATTTGCATTTGCAGACCATTCCGATAGAATAGTTATCAGTGGTTCACAGTCAAGCTGGTAGGGCATATCAAGTGGGGCCCGCAGGGATCAGTTCTGGTTCCAGTTCTGTTCAATCTCTTCATCAGTGATTTAGATAATGGCACAGAGAGTACACTTATTAAATTTGCAGATGAACACAAGATAGGAGGGGTTGCAAGTGCTTTGGAGAATAGGATTAAAATTCAAAATGATCTGGACAAACTGTAGAAATGGTCTGAAGTAAATAGGATGATATTGAATAAGGATGAATGCAAAGTACTCCACTTAGGAAGGAACAATCAGTTGCACACATACAAAATGGGACATGACAGCCCAGGAAGGAGTACTGCAGAAAAGGATCTGGGAGTCATAGTGGATCAGAAACTTAATATAAGTCAGCAGTGTAACGCTGTTGCAAAAAAAGCAAACATCATTCTGCGATGTATAATCAGGACTGTTGTAAGCAAGACACAAGAAGTAATTCTTCTGCTCTACTCTATGCTGATTAGGCCACAATTAGTATTCTGTCCAGCTCTGGGTGCCACATTTCAGGAAAGATGTGGACAAATGTGAGAAAGTCCAGAGAAGAGCAACAAAAATGACTAAAGGTCTAGAAAACATCACCTGTGAGGGAAGACTGAAAAAACTGGGTTTGTTTAGACTGGAGAAGAAAAGACTGAGAGGGACATGATAGCCATTTTCAAGTACATAAAAGGTTGCTACAAGAAGGAGGGAGAAAAATTATTCTCCTTAACTGCTGAGGATAGGACAAGAAGCAATGGGCTTAAATTGCAGCAAGGCAGTTTCGGTTGGACATTAGGAAAAGCATCCTAACTGTCAGGGTCATTAAGCACTGGAATAAACTGGCCAGGAAGACTGTGGAATCTCTGTCATTGGAGATTTTTAAGAACAAGTTGGACAAACACCTATAAGGGATGGTCTAGATAATACTTACTCCTGCCATGAGTGCGTGGGACTGGACTAGATGATCTCTCGAGGTCCATTCAAATCCTATGATTCTATGATTCTCTGGATTAAATCTAGGAGAATTATCTTCTGGCTTTGTAAATTTACATCTCTATGCAATTGTGACACTTTGAAAATCCTCTCCTGGTCTCTCAGTTTCACTAGTATCACTATTATCATGTTGCTAGATGAGGTTTTCCTGGTTCAGAGTTTCAAAACAGTCTTGGGGATTCAGATATCTCTTCTATTAATTGCAATCAAATATATGAATCCTCTAAACTGCTTTGAAAATCTCAGTCCTTGTGTTCTTTTTGGATTAATATAGTATAGAACCTATTTGGAGTCCTCATTGTCACATAAATTCAAGACTTTTACATTGCCAGTGTTTTATAAAAGCCATCTGATCTTTTCATTCCATGCCAGTAGGACTCTTTAGAATTCAGATTTGTCATTAGCCTGACAGTTTTCTATTCTGCAATCATTCTTGCCTAATAACTACTCCACTTAAAATATCTTCATCTGCTTCAGTACCTTCACCTCAATCTTACCAACCACTGATGAAGGCCATCACTCGTTTTTCCCTTCTGTTCTTTTATAGGATATTCTTAACATTTCGGTTTTTGAAATATTGTACTGGCTGCCATTGTTCCGTGCCCACATGTGGTCTTAATCAACAACCTCAGTAAGCTGCAATGCTTCATCCAGTTTGGTGGGGATAATATTTGAGTCTTAATGCAATGGAGCTGTAGCTTTAAGAAAGCTGTCCAGACTAACCTTAGGTTTGCTTTTCAGCATGACTTCTAATTTGATCAAACCCTGTAAGTATCTAGTGTGAAACAGATGGTGTGTGTTTGGGAAAGTTTAAAAGGGAGCATAATATACTCCCTTTGGCGGGAGACTCTGAAATGCATCTGTTCTCTCTGCAGTTAGGCTCTCCTCTTTCTCTACTGCAGGCAGACAATGTGAAAGCTTCCACACATAACATTCACTGCGCGCTGCCTGAATCGTATCATTCATGTTACTTTCAAGTCCTAGGTCTCTTTTGAGCAGAATGATAATCAGGGTGGCAATTTTTTTAATCGGGACAAACATCCATACGATTAGATTTTCAAAAATCATTTCCCTTGTGACCTCAGGTAGAATTCAAACACAGAACTCCAGAGAAAGAGCTGTAGAGCATGTTCTTGATTATTAATTACCTATCTATGAAACAAAGAACTATTTTCATCTTATGTTATTAAAACATCATAAAATCTAGTACAGATTTTATTTGCTTAGCATAATTCATTCAAAAATATCTTCAAGACTTGAGTGAGGTTATCACAGTATAATGGAGCTGAGAATTTGGTCCAATAGCTGTCAATACAAGTATATAACCACCAACATATGGTGCAAGATAACATTTGATTCTTAGGCATAGTGGGGAGGAGTGGAGAGAGATATAATGACCAAAACAAGCTTCAGTGGAATGACTAACAAATAGTACTACCAATATTTCATACCAATTACTTTAAATCTATGTAGAAAAAAATGCTAATGAATCACAACTGCGTATTTCTGACTATTCATGACTGGAGATCACTAACCAATGTACTTCTCTGCATAGACATTGGCTTTGTGAAATAGTATATGAGATAAGGAGTAGCTGTGATCACAGGGTCATATCTGACTGACAACTAGTCCAAGGACCAGAAATATATATGTCAGTGTATTAGAGAGTTCAGTACAAAACACAGCCCATCTGCAGGAAAGCCAGTAAACCAGATGACCAGTAGCAGGAATTATGCCCTTTCTACTTAAGGTCAACTCTTCTTCCCAGAAAAAATATCACAAGAGAGTGGTATAGTGGTTAGAGCAGGTGACATGGATCCAGGACTCTGCTCTATTCATAGCTTTTCCAATGATTGACTATTGTACCTAGAGGAAGCCACAGAACATCTCTGAAGGTATGTCTACACTGCAGCTAGGAGCATGATTCCCAACATGGGTAGACAGACACACTCTAGGTTCTATTCAAACTACTGTGATAAAAATAGCATCGTCACTGAGGCCACCATGCGGCACGCCTTGGGCTAGCTGTTGGAGTATGAATACAAAGGATCCGGGTGGGTTTGTACTCAGTCAGCTACAGCCCAGGCTGCCCCCTGTGCTACCCTTAGCTAAACTGCTATTTTTAGTGTGCTAGCTTATTTTCTATCTGCCTACACTGGGAAGCACACCTCCAGCTGCACTACAGACATATCCTGAGACTCATTAACCCATACTCAGCTAAGCCATTTGTAATATTGATAATGATAATACTTAACTGATGGAGGGGTTCTAAGGCTTAAAGGATAGTTCTACCCTAAAAAGTGACTCTGTAAAATGCATTGTGAGGTTCCATATTCATTGTTGTATCTTTGGTCTCTGTACCATATTGTCTACCAGTCCATAAAGTTACCTTAGAATTCGATGGTCAAGCTGGATTCTTTCCACCTCCTGCATCATTACCAATAACAGAGGATCTAAGGCCAAATAAGGCCCTTTCTAACACCTGCACAGTGAAATGGTAGCTTGGTTATGGCACCCCAAAATACCATTTTTACAGAATCACTTTTTAAGGTACAAATGCACGTTAACTGCTTAAGGTTGGTAAAGGGCTTTGAGATCATCATATTAAAGGCATGAAACATGGTAAATGCTAGATTTATATTGTACTACTAGGAGATCAATAAAAGTTAACATACAATCATATCTTTTATTGGCCCAACTTCTGTTTTTGAAAAAGACAAGCTCCACATTGCTCTTCTTCAGATCTGAAAAAGGTAATCAGAGTGTCACAGCTAACTACAAGGTGGAACAAATTGTTAAGCATAAGGAATTAACACATGCCAGCAAGAAACCATTCAAAATGAAGTGGGCAATTAGCACCTATGCAGTCATACAACAAAGGAGAGTTAGGCTATGTCTACACTGGCAATTGAATGACAAAACTTTTGTCTTTCAGAAGTGTTAATGCCCCCTCCCCCCCCCAAAAGACAAAAGTTTTGCCATGAGAAGTGCCAGTGTGAACAGCAGGTTGTTGGCAGGAAAACAACAGGACAACATAAATGCCGCTCATTGGGAGTGGAAGTTTTTTGTTGGCAGGAGAGCCGACAAACAGCGGCTACACTGCACGCCTTTTAGCGGCACAGCTGTAGTGACACAGCTATGTTGCTAAAAAGCTATGTAGTGTAGACATAGCCTAGGAGGGCTACAAATTGTTGTAATGAGACATACAACCAGTGTCTTTATTGAGTTCATGATTTTTGGTATATAAGAGAGTTATGAAAAGCTCCCAGGCTCGTCTTCTAAAGGTTTGGTGTAGGCTTCTTTTGAGGATGTATACAAAATCAGGGAAAGAAGGAGAATACTGGTATTTCTTAATTTAGTTACCACAGCTTCTAATAAATGTAATTACACTCCCCTGCAGCTTACAAGGTAAAGGTGTAGTTATAATATGTAAGAATCTTCTAAACAAAGATTTACAGCATATTCATTCTCCTTTAGAGAAAACAGTTGCCTACTGTAGAAAAAAATATTTCATACCAAATGTTTAAGCATTTTATATATTCAGTTTCTAAATGCATTCTACAGTAATTAAAAACTAGTGAGCCCTTCTGGAAAAGGGAATTCTGGAATAGATCCTACAAACACTTGTCTCATTAGGCACAGATACTTTTTTTAAATTTAACTTCATTATTTTAAGGCAGATGATGTTTTTCCCCCCCTTCATCTTCCCCAAAAGGGCTGTAGGATTCATAGGATTATACTAAGTCTGCCCCTCAAAAGACTATTCCAATTTTCAAATTACATATCAATGGAGAGAAGAAGCAAAGCTTCCTCATGGAATCAAAGTACTAGGATGTTCTTCCTGTCCTTCTCCTACGGCTTGTCTTCACTTTTAAATTTTACTATGTTGGACACTATTGTGAAGAATCAGTGTTGCTGGATTGTTGCTGTCCATGACCTTGAGGTCAGTGTAGACCAAGACAAACTGTGTTCAGCATTATTATTATTTAGTATGTTTATTACTTTAGTGCCTGCAATCTACAATCAAGAAGACATATCTGCTAAAACTCCATGATTAATTATGGTCATCATGTCAGATAACTTGATTCTTCACAAGTGTGTTCAAATAAAGTAATAGTTTGTAGCACAGACCAGTTCCTAGACTCAGAGCAGTTATCTACTCCTCATTATGGATCACATCATGACAAAAAACTACACTATGCATGTATGTCATTCAATATGGAATTACCATAAATTAGCCAGAGCGTCACTAAACTTTAGCCAGTTTCTGGCAATGTAACTATGGGAATTTCATAACCTGTCACATAATGCAGGTAGTACTAGCACAGAGTTCTCCACTGGCAAATAAGCAAGGTCCCAGTCATTCAGTCCACACTCAGGAAAAACTTCCACTGAATTCAATGAGAGTTTTGCCTGAGTAAGGATTTTTGGCCTGGTTCCCGTCTAAACTTATAACACAAAACAGGAGGACCATATTATGACTTCTAGATTTGGACACATTTGAGTATGTGCATGACCTTATGCCCAGTCTTGCATCCCTGACTCACATGGATAGTCCAACTATCTTCAGTGGGCTTATTCACGAGTCATGACTGCAGAATCTGGTTACTTGTTTGTATACAAAATTGTGATATTGCCTATGCTTGCATTTAAAGTTGAAGGTGAGCAGGAGCTGTATTCCCTGACTAAACACCATATGCAACTCTTATCCTATATAGATCTGATCTGGTATCACATTGATTAGATTTGCAAAGCATCTCACCTTCACTGAAAAATAATGATGAACTTTTGCATAAAATAAGCTAAAAATAAACATCAATGTTTGATAATAAATCCCCAAGTTTAAGTTAATACAGTTTTTTCCTGTTTCACCAAAACCATTTTCAGACATTTATTGTTTCCTTTCTACACAGGAATACTAATGAATCTGTGAGTGACTGAATCATCTAATCCAGGTATTTAAAATAGAGTACATTATCTGCTGGGGAAAGGCTACTTCCTCATCAAAACCAGCAGAGCAGAATGGCAGTCACATTCCATTTACAGGCTTAGATTTTTATCAATAACTTTCAGTGATGTGACTGATGCTCAACATTACTTGTGAACGATAACTAAAATCCTAGGTAGCCAGTTTCAAAATCTAATGCTCAAGAAATATATTTAAGCCATAGTTTTACCAGTAATGGTGCAAATTATATCATCTAAAACCATTAAGCAAGAGGTTTCTTTCAAACAGCTATAATATATAGATTAGTTCTCTGTATATTTACCTTTAGAAATACAGCTGTAATAGCAAGCCATGCATGAAGTTTATTAATCTTTCCTACTCTTCTCTGTCCTAAGAGCTATATAGATTTTACCTATATCAATATCTGGCTCAGCTGCAAAATAAATTTAAAAAAAAATCAAGCCACTTCTTAAATTGTGCAGTTTTCCTAATGAATGGACAGCTTTTCCAGCTCTATTTGGGGAGTGACTCTTCTTATACATGGTTAAGAAAGAAGAGAAGAGGGTAGAAAGATGAGTATTCCTTGCAGAGTTAATTATTATCTAATATCCCAGTTTCCACAGAGAGGAGGTGTTTAAAAATGCCAGTAATAGCATAAGTGATGGACTCATGTGGACTTTAAGAGGCAAAGGGCCAAACCAAGAGCTGTGTAAGCAGGTTTAAAGAATAATGGAATTTCACTTACTAGCACAAGATATGAATTTGGGTAATTAAATTTGTTATTCCTATTGTTGCCATACTAATAATTTAAATGGCTTCCCTTTTCGACACAAGTCTTGGGTAAGCAGAATGGGAGCTGTTAAAGAGCATAAATGTATTCAGATTAGATTTTGAACTGCCAACTTTTAAAAAGGGCCTTAACATGATTTCTAACTGTCAATTGCAAGCTAATTAATGAAAAATTGGATGAAAAAGTAAAAGCTGTTTTTAATATTGGGACCCAAAATATAGCAGTGTATCATAGCCAATGAGGGGTTTTGATTTTTTTTTTTTTACTTTTTTCCTTATGAAGGTATGAAAGTACTTTGTATGTTACTAGAAAAGCCCTGCATCATTAATTATTTTATATGCTGGAGGTTAATGATTCTACCCATCAAGTCCACTTAACACAAAGATCCTTTTTAACATACCCGTGTAACAGTAAATAGATAAAGTTAATAGGGATTCTGAATTAAAATAAAATGGGAGCACCATAAGCAGGGCCAGCTCCAGCTTTTTTGCCGCCCCAAGCAGTGAAGAAAAAAAAAAAAGAAAAACCCGATTAAGCTTCCACCGAAGAGGAAGAGAGGGAATGAAGGACCTGCTGCCGAATTGCCACTGAAGACCCGGACGTGCCGCCCCAATAACGCACGGAGTGCTGCCCCTTTCTATTGGTCACCCCAGGCACCTGCTTCCTTCGTTGGTGTCTGGAGCCGGCCCTGACCATAAGGCACCCTAGATTTGCCCATTAACAACTGGTCAGGTGGTAATGTGTCAGAATATTCTGGAAACATTTATTCAAATAAGCACTAAAAGAGGTCCAATTATGTATCCTCCCAGAACAAAAACAAAATGGTGGCATGAAAAACTATTGGCTCAAAAGGCTTCTAAGAATTTTCTTCTTCACAGGGAAGCTTTTTTCTTTTGAAATTTGTTTTAATTTTAAGGCGAGTCTGAAGACTTGGGAAGAGATAAAACACTAAGGACCACACATACGTTCTTTTCCATTCCTTTTAAATACATGTGTTAATGCCCACACACATCTAGCACATAATTGTTGGCAGTCATGCTTTTTGGCTGGCACAGCTCTTAGTGGCTGAATGTTCCTGTGCTGTTAAAATGAAAGGGTATGATTGCCTGAGAGAGGGAGGATAGGGGGTGGTAAAAGTTCATATTGACATACTGCACTTTTCCAATTAAATTAAATATCACCATGCCCCTGCAAAATGATTTGCATTGGAATTTTGTCCCCACCTCCACCAAAGGATTTGGACAGCTTGGACAGCAGTGAGGCTAGCAGACTGAGGACAGGGCTGGGATCCAGGAACTATAACATTCTAATCCTAGCTCTCACACTGAACTGCTGTGTAGCCAATTACACATCGCTTATATTTTTAAAACTAGAATGGTTGCCTCACTTTAGGTCCTAGAAGTCTCTAGTTCGGCACCCAGAAATTAAAGCTTGCAAAACTACAGGCCGCTTTTGAAGATGTAGTAGCTCTTAACCTTTCTGTACTTCAGTTTTCCCATCAAAGTCTTATGTCTTCTAGTTATTCAAGGAATAGCTCCAGCTTGGGCAGCATTACTGTATATTTCAAGTTACACTGTCAATATGCATCAGTCTTGATCTGGAAAGGCCACCTCAAGAAGTGAGAGGGGAGTTCATTCTGTTTACCCTTCTAATCCTCGGTCTTGCCATTGAGGCTGCCAGAAAGTATATAATTGCAATAGTGGTTTCTTTGAGGTGGATACTATCCATTCATTACCAAGCAGACATCAGATAATGCCTTCAGTCAATTCAGTCCAGGGCCAAATTTGAGCAATAAAAGGCTCTGTATCACTTACTCATCACTTGAAATATCTATTTGTCCTGGCTCACATTTGTTCCAAATTTGTATAAAAGGTTAGAGATTAAAAAATCAGATTAAAATTGAATGCAAAAAACATGCAATACTGATTTCACAGTCTATACTGTAGTAGCAAGTATACTTCATGCCTGATTCAAGGGCAGAGACAAGAAGTAAAGCTGCAAAGTAGGGAATAAGCATCCTGGGTGTGCTATTATTTCAAGTACAAGTGTTTCTGTGAAATGTCAAACCCAATTTCATGTTTGACCATCACTTGCCTCTCTTGGCCAAGACTCATGCGCTTTCATTGAAGTGGAACCCTTAAGACAGGCCAAACACTTGTTTGTCAAAGATGTTTCTGAATTCAGAATGCCTCAGGCTAGAGACCCCTGTATTTCAGACAAATTACACATTTCATAGCCATGATCCACCACTTCTATATGATCAGAAAAAACAGTTTTAATAACCAAAGTGACTCCAGAATTAGATATCACGGCAGACAATTTGATACCCACTGTGTTTTTTGCCTTCTTCTATAAGATGGTTCATTAGACTCATCATTGGTAGATGGCACAGAAGTAATGTCAGTTTCACTGTATTTTACTCAAATACACTCCGGGAAATCAAACTAGGACTAATGGGTTAATTTGTTTCCTACTGAATGAGTAGACTGGCTCTTTCCACAGACTGCTGATAGGTTTAATGCAGTCTTTGAGATTCAAATGTCCTTCGCAAAGTCACCAGTAAGAAGTGACTGAGCCGCAACTACAAACTAATTATGCAAAATTATTCTCATTTGAGAGTTAATAAGATATATTTTACAAACTATATAGTTTATTGAAAAAGAAGAAATGGCTTCTGCATGTACACTAAAATGTCTGGGTTTTTCCACCCTTGTGCAGCCTCACTATCTTTATTTCTCTTCACTTACATACCTGAATGAAAAGCTAGACTAAGCAGTGTATGGACATGGGAATAGCTCTAGGGCTGGTGCATACATCACAGCATCAAACACACACAAGCACTTGGAAGCACACCTTGATTATTGGTCTGTGAAGAAGATTCTGATGAGAAATTTGCTGAGAGCTTCCTTATTAAATATATGAAAAGAAAAGACTCCTCACAGTCAAAGCAAGTCAATGGAAAATGGCATTCTAAAAGACATGGGAGACCCATCGACAGATCAACCCCAAGGTCTTTCTCAACATCCAGAATTATTACAGTGCTATTAAAATAATTTTGTCTGTGCCAGTGGACAAAGTCAAACTAGGGAACAGATGTGCCTAGAAAAACATAAAACTCCCATTAGAATGCCAAAGTTTGTTCACATAGGACAGTTTAGAATCCACCTGGGAATGGGCAGTTTCCACTTCACTCAGCACAACAACATACACTCTGGTTAGTGTACAATTCCACTTTTTCCTGGTGTTTGCCTTAAACTGATTAACCTAAATAAAACAAATATATCCTTGACCAAAATTTTCTCCTCTGCTTGACTTTATTCTTAGGGTTTCTCCCAGCAGATCCCTTCAGGACTCATCTGTTTTGATAAGTCAGCAGAAATAACATTGCCCCTTGATGCAATCTTACCACCTGACCTGATGATGAGTCAACAGAAATAACTCTGCCTTTGTACGAGGCTTCCTAGAACCTGACACCTTGTCACAGCCACCCAGCTTAAGACATCAGGTTCCTCTGATGAGGCTATTCAGAAAGAGCGATAGAAAAGGAGCACAAATGCCATTTTACTGCAGAGAACTGATGAAAATAAGAAGTTATACCAAATGAAACAATAAGAAAGGACAATTAATGATATATTTTCAAAACAAGCTGTTAGGAATTAATATATCAGATAAATAGCTGGAATTCTATATCAGTGTTGTGTGGTCCACAACAACTTAAGTTTAATAGTTTTTAAAAGCTCAACTGAAATATTTTTGTTTCTACAGAGCAAAATTTCCATATTGTTTACCTATGTCTCCTATGAGTTCATTCATGAGAATACAAGGGCTACTGATATGTTTATGGAATATACTAATAGTTTGTATTGCTACATATTAATTACTTGTGGAGTACAATTAACTAGTTTATATGTGACTTGTTACATTAGATACTCCACACATTACTCCATTTTCACTGGAGTAAATCAGCAGTAATTACATTGATGTCAATAGAGATATATTGCTACAAAACTGATATCAGAAGAGTCAGACCCATTGTGTCACATCTAATATATGTCATATATCAAAGCATCAGATAAAGGAGAAAGAATCATTATTTGACTAACATGTATTTCTGTGTGTAATGGTAGTTTTAGGATACATATTCAAAATTGAGTTAGGTTTTTTTTTCCCATTTCTAAAATCACAGCAAAATGCTAGAGCAGAGGTCAGCAACCTTTGAGAAGTGGCATGCCAAGTCTTCATTAATTAAAGGTTTTGTGTCCCAGTAATAAATTTTACGTTTACATGCTCCCCACCCCCCGACGGAACCCCAGACTGGCAGCGGGCTGAGCGTGGCCAGCAGCCGGGACCCCAGCTGGCAGGGGCCGGCAGACAGAACCCCAGACCAGCAGTGCAGGTGGCAGATGGCACCCCAGACCGGCAGCATGCTGAACTGCTCAGCCCACTAACAGTCTGGGGTTCCGTCTGCCAGCCCATACCAGCTGAGGTCCCATCCACCGATGGGGTTCCGTCCATCCAGGCCAGCAGTGGGCTGAGCGGGGCCAGCGGCTGGGACCCTGGCTGGCAGAAGAGTGCCACTAAAAATCAGCTTGCATGCTGCATTTGGCACGTGTGCTGCAGGTTGCCGACCCCTGTGCTAGACAATCCAAAAATGCTTTGGTTTTACTTAGTTCCACTAATGTTTTGTCTACCCATTACTCACAGACAATACACGAACAGAGAGTATAGAGTACTACTTTAAAAGGAGCTGGCTTCTTTTTTCTTGTACATGTCATTTTAAAGTTACACCTTAAATCTCCTTTCCCAGCTAAGGTAGGGAGCAGGAGAGCATGTGTTTGAATTTAGGAATTAAATGTTAATATTTTAAAAAGTAAACCCTTATTCCATGGTCTGGCAGTTGATACTTTTACTCTTGAGAAGTGCTCTGCACATCAGGTAAATGAACTGAATAACTTATAACAAGTATCACCATGTGTTTTATTACGTAGTTGGGGAGCTCAAGGTAGCAAGTCTGTTCCACACCATTGCTGGCAGCTCCTTCCAGCAAACCCTAATACCATGGTCCCCTGACTGTGAACCCACTAGGTTAGGGCCAGTCATAAAGGTGCACAACCTTAATCTGATGTCAATTTTATCCTAGCTACAACACTACGAAGTGGGTGAACTATGAAAGAAGTGTGTACTGCCAAAAGAGGGATGAGGCAAACAAAGAGCTGAGAAAGAAAAGGAGTACTTGTGGCACCTTAGAGACTAACAAATTTATTAGAGCATAAGCTTTCGTGAGCTACAGCTCACTTCATCGGATGCATCCGATGAAGTGAGCTGTAGCTCACGAAAGCTTATGCTCTAATAAATTTGTTAGTCTCTAAGGTGCCACAAGTACTCCTTTTCTTTTTGAGAATACAGACTAACACGGCTGCTACTCTGAAAGAGCTGAGAGAACACTACATCACATATGAGCACCTGCAAATGACCCAAATTCAAACCAAGGCTGTTTGGGTTCCAAGAGAGCCACACCTGTGCCCCTACAGATGGCTTAGGATGAAGTAGTAAAAGGGGTAAATGGAAAATGATCTCATCGCTCTAATTAACTGAAATAAGTTAAACATCCTTGATAAATCATTAGGCCAAATTCTGCCCTTACTTAAGTCTCTAACTCACACTAGAGTTAATGAGATTTACACATATGTATCAGAAGTTTGAATTTGGTAAATTGATTAGAGACTCCATGTGTTAGTAAATTGTCTGGGATTCAAAAGATCTCTATTTATCAAGATCCAAACTGTACAATCTGGAGGGAAATAAAAGTTGATAAGGAGAATAAGAAAAACCTTCCCCCACTCCTCACCCCTGCAAATAAATACCACTGATTCTTTTGCTCCTACCTTCTAGCCGGGTTTGACAAGATATATTTGTTTTTCAGTTAATATTCATAAAAGGTGTGAATAAGATGCAGAACTTTAGTACAAAGCAAATCCAAACAAAAGAAATACTCAAATTAAAGCTCTTTCATTTTTTCAAGACACAGCAGCCTTTTCTAAGCTTTATTAGAAAATTATCATGCCAGCTGTCTCTTTTCCCTGACTGTTATTCACACAATATGCCTCTCTCTTGTTTCTTTTCAGCTTTATACATGTATAATAATGAGTTTTCTAGAATGGAAAACGCAGTGGAATATTAAAATTGCAAAGAGCAGCTCTTCGAGTTAATTTCACCAAAGTGCATCACAACACAATACAATGTTGCAAGAATGAATATCTAATAGGAATTCATTCATGGAAAAATTAATTAAAGAAAATGTTATTGCTAATATAGGCTTTTTATATATGTACTGTTATGTATTGGCAATAATAAAAGTTAAACATTTATGAAAGTAAAGCATTCATGATATACATGATGGGCTATGTTATGAACAATATACCAATTTGAACATGATGCAAAACTCATAGCAAGCACTGACTATGGATTTGGTTGGGAGATGTACAGAATTATGGTTTTGTTGAAACACAAAATACAGTAGAAATAATGTTTTGTAAATGGAACATTTTACCTAATATTTTACATGTGACAATGTAAAAGTCAGTCTGCCATGTCAGAACTGAGACTACTAGATTGTGAATTATGGGTATATCTCCTTTGCTGAAGGTACAGTTCAGTGGCTGCACTTTCTGTAGTTTTATTTTTCTGCATGGCTCAATGACAATCTTATACACTTGTGTATTTTTTCCTGTAGAGGCCAAAATTTGCAGATTTGGATGCTTAAAAGGTAGGTTCCTGAAACAATGTTTAGACATCTCACCAAAAATGGCCTTATTGTCAGGAGTACTGAGTTCTCACAGCTCCTGTTAACATGGCAACAATCATGGAATTCAATAGTACCTGGGAATCTAAATGCTTAGGTACTTAACATTTAATTCCATATTTGGAAATTTCAGCCATGTGCAGAAGAATATGGAATATACAACCAGGGTGATCTGATAGCAAGGTGATGGGGAAGAGGGAATATTAATAAACAACATACTGCCAAGCTGATTTTTTATAATCTTTCTTTCAATTCAGAAATCTGTAAAATAGTGTTCAAAACATCTGCTAGAGAAAAAAAAAGAAATAATGGCTAGATTTTTTTTTTGAGAATTTTTTTCCGATAGTTGTTTATTTGAACGCCAGCATTATCTATATTTGTGGGACATGCAAGTGACCTGGAAAGACCTATTGTGGATAATGTTATATATTTAAATACAAGTTTTAGTAATCTGTATTTTAGTCCTTTGAGGCCTTTTGCAACTTTTACTTTTATTTCAAGGCCTACAGACATGATCTTTATTCCATTGTCTAAACATGAAAATTACTGGTCCCCTAGGATGAATGATTTGTGCTCTGGGTTGACTTTTTATCAATCATGTTAATTTGAAAATAAGCTATTGGTTTGTCTTTTTATTCATTATAGTCAAAAGTGGATTGTGATAGCCTTATCCCATTTGCCCTTAATTAACAATCATTGAATCCCCATATTAATTAGCAGAGCTGAAGATATTTTACATCACTCCTCACTATACCAGATAATTAAAAGTCCCATTAATAAAACTGTGGTACTCATAATTTGTATAAACCTATTATGAAACAATAAGACTGATTACACTATAGGCTTTTGCATGCCTGTTTATTGATGTGATATTGCTTTAATCTGAGAAGAATTCACAGCCTTGCAAAGGTTAAAGAGAGCAATCATAAATGTCAGCTAGGACTTCGTTGGTGGTTACCCTATAGAATTATTGAACCATCAGATCCCCAAGGCAACCTGGACATACCTCATCCCCAGCCAGCCAGCATCAGCCATTTGCATTTGACAGATGTGGGTGTCTTGAAGTCTTTTGCTAGGGGATCCACAGACATGAGAATGAACGAAGCCCAAACCCTTTAAAACTTTGGCACGGCCTTTTATGTAGAATACCTAGGGTGACCATCTTTGCTGGATGGAAATAAGGGAAAACCACATGAAAAATAAGGGACAATACTTTATTTTAAGAGACATTTTAGCGAAACACCATTTCCCTTAGCATATCACGTATTTTCTCTTACGTGTACATTTCTACTACCCTCAAGTATACAATGCAACTAAGTACCATTTTAAACATTAAATTGAAGCTTATCAGTTTTAATACATCTTAAAATAAGGGACAGGTGATCACCCTAAGGGACAAATCAATGAAATAAGGGATGGTCCCTTAAAATAAAGTACACATGGTCACCCTAGAAAAACAACGGGGAGTCCAGTAGCACCTTAAAGACTAATAGATTTATTTAGGCACAAGCTTTCCTGGGTAAAAAGCCCCACTTCTTCAGATGCATGGAGTGAAAATTACAGATGCAGGCATAAATATATAATAATATGGTCACCCTAGGAATACCAATAGATTTAGGTTAATAATTATCTTAAAGTTGGACTAGCATAAAATTGTCAAACATTCCCATTTAGCAATGGCCACTAAATAGTAAAGTTTACATATAGTGGAGTTAATCCTGTTTGCCTTCCTCCTGCAAGGTATCCGATTGAGTTGACAATGTGAAGTCAATTGAATACTCATAGGAATAGGGTGAGCAGGATTCGGCCCACTTTCAAACCTCTCTCTGAGGTTGAAAAGCATCTGGTAGATTTGCAGTTTGTAAGAGTCTGTAGCATCCGCAGGAGGATAGACAAGTACATGACAAATATGGTTTTTGGAGTGGCGCCCTGAGATTGAGTCTCAATCCAATCTCAGATATTTGCTTCTAAATTTATCACTAAACAACATTTAGCCCATGATGCCCCCATGACCTTCCAGGGAACATTTCTTAACTTGAGCCTTAAAAAGCCTTCTGTCATGGATTGCAAGGATCCCAAAGATCTATGAATCTTGCTACTTTGAGAACCAATTACGTTAAACATCTTCTCAATTCACTGTGAATTGTCAGTATTAAACAGCGCAAAAAATGTCTTACTTCCTATCCTGTCCTGTTATCCTCTAGTGATTGCACACTGGATCACAGTCAAGACCCTGGTTAACATTTCTGATAAGACAGTTTCAAACTATGAATGGATAAAACACATACCCTAATGTCCAGAGATTCTGAATTCCTCTGAATTAATTTTGCCTAACCACTACCCACATGTTGAATGCAAAGACAAAGTTGCCATTCAAGAAAGTTTTGACTTAAAAAACAAAAAGGAGAAGGAAAGCAGGTTTACCAAAAGCTTCATTTTTCACTCTTTAGGAATTCCTCTTTCTCTGGGGAAGAAAGTATTCAAAAGAAATCCATAAACAAATGTGTAAAAAAAAAAAAGTTGAATTTTTTTCCCCTCCCCAAAAATGTCTGTTGCGTCTTTCTAGCCATCACCAAGGACAGCAGTAATGTTAAAAACAGTGTCCTTTGACATGTAAAGACATCTATGTTAAAACAAGTAAGCAATTACTTCTTTGGTTCAACTCAAAATGCAATGACATTTCATGCCAGCTCTGGAAAAAAAAAATGGAATGACATTCAAGAAGTCATTACAGCTTCCTCACCAAAGAAATTCAGCTACGTTTCAAGTTTAAAGTTAAATCTAATTCTATACCCTGTTTAATTAAGTAATCTACAGCTCTTTTCACTGAGGATTTGTTATTCCCTCCTGCATTCCCACAAGGGCTCGTTAGATTTCCTGAGTTACATTTTTAATCACAGTTCTTTGGCTTTGTGCCTCTGTCGTGTACTCTCAGGCAAAAACCACCTGTGATAAAAGGCCTACTAGCTCTCATCTGTGGTAAGAGGTTAAAAAATTAGAAAAAAAAACAGATGAAATGTGTGACAACTGTGACATTCCCTCAGGAAACGTCATAAGTTGGGGGAATCTTTCAATATTATGAACTAAAGGTTTGGGCTGTCATTTATGTGGGAACTGCTGATATTCTGCAGTTATGACTTTTGAGCAAATGAAACTCTGTGTGGGTGAGAACTGTATTTAAGTAGAGTGGCTGTGAATTTATAAAATGCAGACAAGATGTTCTACTGCAATTTAACAATTTAGTAGGAACCTGCAATTGCAAACAAACAGGGAAGTATAATTTCAAAGATACCTCAAAGCCAGCCTATCAATATACAGGTGAAAGACAGAGAAAAGAATCTCTCTTACCAACACCTGCTTTTCTCCACTCATTCTTTCAGCTAAATGTGTACTCATGTCTCATAAAGTATCATTCAGGCCTGTGCTAATGTAAAAGGTTTTTTTTCCACCAAATGCATCCGATGAAGTGAGCTGTAGCTCACGAAAGCTTATGCTCTAATAAATTTGTTAGTCTCTAAGGTGCCACAAGTACTCCTTTTCTTTTTAAGGTCACATATATCCTTGTTACAGTTAAGTGATAATAGCTGTGGGTTTTTTATTATTATTTTTACTATTGGTTATTAATAGTAGTATTAGTTTTACTAAATAGTAAAAGAATATCTTACAAGTGTAAGGTACTATTCAACATGAATAAAGGGTAATAGTATCTGGCCCTTACTGTGCAGGTACATGTAGAAAATGATCTGTGACGTGTGAACTATGCAGAATGAGTGGGGAAGAATGCCTTGCCTTATCTTATGCAACATGTAAAGGTGAGTATGTAAACTTTAGCCAGCTTCATCACTGCTGTGATCAGATGCATTTTCACTGAAATCAATATACTCATGGCTACATATGCTAATGGTGAATCTGACTCTTTATCTACATCAACACTTCATTCGTAATTAAAATTCTGCCACTTCAGATGTAAAAATGTCCCTTGCATTCTGCACAGACACTACATGACAATATTTTTTGAAGGGGAAATGAAGATAAGTAATTGAAACTTTACAAGAAATTTTACAAAGAATGGAATTAGCTGTTGGTATGTAGCCACAGCAATACAGCTAAATAACTCTTAATTGTGAGAAAAGTAACAGGGGCTATTTAAGTAAAAATAGTTGCACTCTACCTAATTTCCCAACAAACATACAATGCAAGACACTGGTGAACCTCTATGTCAACTATACAAGGAAGTAAATAGTTACAGTTATGTTCCTGCTTGTATAAAACATTCAAACCTCTATTTAATTTTTAAAAAATGAAAGAAAAAACCCCCCAAAACACACTTCCTTTGTCTGAAAGATTTGATGAAATCTGTAATAATTCTTTGAAGACAGAATATAGCTAATCTTTCCTGTCTCCTAAGAATCATTTCAGATTGATAGGCCTTAAATTCCATGAATGGAATCCGCTCAATTTTTCAGTTTGAATCAAGATGAACCACAGTCTATCCCTAATAGTACTATTATTTTAGTCTACTTGCAGACTAAAGACGTCCTTGCATTGACTGATATACAAGAAGGCTTAGCAAAATTATTTTGTTGAATTCTGAATAAAAACAGGAAAATCTATGGAAAGACGATCTCTGTTAAATATACATCTTTTCCCTCCCCTACATATTTAGATTGCCCTAATTGAAGTCCTGAAAATGAAAAGGGGTTGTTTTTCTGTGGTTTTGTATTGCTAAATCTGCTGGGATAAAGAAGAGCAGAGAATAATGTCCCCTGCTGTGCTAAAGCAATAAACACTGCAAAGGAATTAAAACAATAATTGAAAAACATAGAGAGCTATAATGAGTTTTTATTAGAGCAGAAATGAACTGTATGTTACTAAGGTTGCAAATTGCAGCGAAGACTCTCAGACCTTACATGCTTGCTGTCATTCACCCTGTCAGCTCATACTTCATTATGACCCTGTATGCACCCATTAGACTAAGGGGGTCTTTACAAATACAAAAGACAAATAAAAACAACTGCAGCTGGCAGCTTAGAAAATTGAAATTGTGCCTAGTAGGTGAGCCACCTATGATATTGGAATACAAAGAATAAGAACACTTCCATTCAGAGTCCTTGTGAATAAGAAGCTGCTTTGGGTGTATGTTTTGCACACCCATGTAAATCAAGCACAGAAAGGAACTGTTGAGCAACCCTAAAGGGACATTAAATGCTGCCAACTGGTAGCTTTCCCTAATTCTGCAATCAGCTCCAGGTGGGACAGAACCCCTCTTCACCATGGAAGTAGGTTATAGGTTCAAGGCCTTTTAGCCATGTGTAACTTGTATACTGTTTCTATTTCTCACCAGTCTGCTGTATATCTGACATTTTACAAGTAGTATAAAAGTGTAAGCATGTGTGTGTGTGGATGGATAGATAGATAGATAGAAAGAAAAGTCCTGCTATACCTCGCTCAGCTGGTGGAAGACAACTCCCTCATTCTGCATTAATTTCAATGCTGTTTTTAAAGCATCTGTCCCTATGAAGAAAGATTGTGCTCTATGTTTCAATGAGACATTTAAATCTTTAAAAAAGACATTTTGACAGCAGAAACAGGGTGGAATTCCTCTTCATTGAAAGATTTGGATTGCCTTTTGATAAATCGCCAAAGAAACATGACTTTAATCTGTGAAAGGCTTTCACTCTGCATGCAGTCACCAATTCAGCCAGCATTAAGCCTAAAGCACACCACCCAAAACAAAAAAGGCTTGTACACATAGGGATTATCTATAAATTGTAATTTGAATAGTCACACTGAATAAAGGAATGAGCACTTCCCTGAACATTTTTTAGAATAACTCACGTCTAAAAATATCAGCTCTGTCTATGAAGGTCCCTGAAAAATTTGAGACTTTACCTTCATGCCCCAACATCTGCTTATACAGCTGTCTCCTCTTACTGTACTACCAGCTGCACATCACAGCTATAATGAGGTGGGTAGCTAGCATAGCAAGGTATGCATTGCGGATATGGCAAGCAACAGTGATATCTGCAACATTACTATTGCACAATGATTCTGAACATACTGGAGTCCTCAGCAAAGAGTTTCAACAATAACATCATCACTTTGTCAAATCCTTCTTGGTCTTTTTTAAAGCATTAGCAGTCATTTTCATTTGGAAGCTCAAAAGCCCAGTGCTATATTTCCTGTCCTAACCCTAGAGTATATACTAAGGAAGAATACAAGTGTTCCAGCATTTGATGTACAGTACATTCTTTGGAAAGAAAAGCCTCATTGGATTATATCACAGTGGTTTATGTGTGATGGGCTCAGAATTTTCTCTCAGAAATGTTATAGTCTCATTTTGATAACCTAAGATAACCTTTTTTGGGAGGGAAAATAGAGACTCAGAGTCCTTGTTAGATTAAATTAGGCACTGATTGTTTCATGCAAACTTTGAGTGTAATATTCATTGTTATTCATTATTTTTGTTTCCAAGTTGTAAGCCTCAGCTTCTCCTTTTTATATACTGTAACAAATTTTCAGACAGTCAAACAAACATGACAATTCTACCTGATTTATCAGAATTACTTAATATACCCAATACTGGAAGTTGTAGCACTACAATAAGGTGAATGTGTAAGTCCTTAACATGTCATTTCACTGCCTATTACATTTTCATCTCAGGTTTCAGAGTAGCAGCCGTGTTAGTCTGTATTCGCAAAAAGAAAAGGAGTGCTTGTGGCACCTTAGAGACTAACAAATTTATTAGAGCATAAGCTTTCGTGAGCTACAGTGAGCTGTAGTTCACGAAAGCTTATGCTCTAATAAATTTGTCATTTTCATCTCAGAATCAGCTCAATTTTGAGCGTTACAGTGAAGATCTAATAAAAACAAATTTAATGATATTATCTAAACAAACGTTACATTTTTACTTTTGCTGTGTGCACACTGAAAAGTGTAGTACATTAATCTACACTTCATTTTCCCCTGTGAAAATGTAGCTGGAAAATTTAAAATATTCTGGCAATTTTGAACCCCTTGAATTTCCTTTTTATGTAAAAATTTGGACAAAATAGCCACCTTTTGTCATCCATCAACACCTTTCCAATATTTAAACTTGGAACTTCAGAACTACCTTTTAACTGGATCGGGTCCTTTTTTTCATTAAGACTTTTCCAGAATCATTGCTGGGAAAGGAGGCACTTTATTTGATGGTAAAAAATTAAGACACAATCACTAGTATGGAGGGCTTTATGCAGACCATCCCCATCCACCACAGGTTGAATTTCATCTTATGCCAGTTGCAGTTCCATTCTGTCTTGTAACGAAAGAATATCTCCACCTGAATAAGTTCATGTAGGTCTAATTTCTATAGGCAGACTGCAATAGGTTTTAAAATTTCTTGCAACCTTAAGGTGCAATGGAAGAACACTATTAAAGTAAGTGCAAATATGTTTTTAATAAACTGGCTGAAAATCTCCCTATATGCATCATAAGCTCTTGTATTCCCACAAGGGCTTATTAGATCCAGATAAGATGTTTTAGAAAATTCTCATCACCTAACTACTTTAAGCTGCATTAATCATTTTAAATTCCAATCAAATCATGAGCAAAAAATCTGCTCCTCTCTATTGAATAATAATGCTTTCCCTTCCTAGCTAAATTTCTTGGGCTAAAGTTTTACAAATATTTAATGGGAGATGTGCACAGAAAATCCATTAAACAAATAAAGGGTGTGTGTGTGTGTGTGTGTGTGTGTGACCATTTCCTGAGCAATATGTGGTATGGAAATCCATCACCTCTATTGCTTAGCATTTTCTTTTAAATTATCAGGTTTTAAAAAATATATTTCAAAGGAGACTGATAAGTCTTTTTTATAGTTTTGCTCTTTTTACATCCCACTATTCGTAATATCATAAAAAATTAAAAATGAAATTTGTGTCCTTGCAAATCATCCCTAACCTTTCCCTAGTCAGGCATCAGACTGAGATATGGCATAGATGACACTCATTAACAACCCCCTCCTAGCCATAGTCCATGGGCCAAACATCCTTCTTATTCTGCTGGAACTCTCCACAACATGTGCTACACAGTGTTTTAGGATCATGAAATGCACCTGTTCTGCCTTACAGATTTATCAGGGGTAAGCAGCAGTCTATTTTGGCAATCACAATCCTCTCTCTTAGACCAAGCCCTGAGTTCTCTGACCAGAAACTGCAACACTTCCTTCAGAAACTTCACCTATAGATACCTACAAGCATAGGCATCGACTCCGTGGGTGCTCCAGGGGTGGAGCACCCACAGAAAAATAATAGTGGGTGCTTCACACCCGTGGGCAGCCAAGGTCTCCCATTCCCCCCAGCACCTCTAGCCTACTGGCAGCCCTGCTCATCTACTCCTCCCCTTCCCTCCCAGCACCTCCTGCCTGCAGCAATCAGCTGTTCTGCGGCATGCAGGAGGCGCTGGGAGGGCGTGAGAGGAGCAGGAACAGGGTGCTCTATGGGGAGGAGGCTGAAAGAGGAGGGGAAAAGGCAGAGCAGGGGTGGGGGCTTGGGGGAAGGGGTAAAGTGGGGGCTAGGCTGTGAGCAGAGTGGGGGCAGGAAGAGGCAGAGTGGAGGTGGAGACAGGGCCAGATCAGGGGCAGGGCCTGGGGTAGAGGAGGGGCCGAGCACCCCCCAAGTAGAGAGGAAGTCAGCGCCTGTGCTCACAAGGCTCTGTGCTCTCCCCTGTTGTATTCAGTATTTATATCCAACTGCTAGTGGACATCAGAATACACTATGGGCTTAAATGCTAGCATTATGCAGGTGACACCTCATAACACATTTCCTTCACACTAAATACCCTCGGTACCATATCCAGCTTTCTCAGTGCCTGAATGAAATCAGCAGCTAGATGAAGGCAGCTGGTTGAAGTTAAGCCTAGATAATAAGAGGCTGGAAAACAAAAAGAGTATGAAGAATCGACCCAGGATTAGTGGTAAAGACACTGGACAGGGACTCAAGAATTCTTGGTTCAGTTTCAGGTTCCATTTCATGTGTGACCTTGGGCAAATCACATAATCACTCTCTCTCAGTTCCACCTCCCTAAAATGAGGATAGCAATACTTCTCTATAGAGCTGGGTGGCATTTTATGGACTAATAATCTAAATTGCCAAAAAATGTGGTTTCGACCAACCAAAAACTCATTCATTTGACACAAATTCAGCAAATAGCTTGGGGCCAATTTTTTTTGGGGGGGGATATAGCCTTAGGCAGAGACTTAGGCACCATTCGCAAAAGGACAGGAGAAGGAGCCTTTATGCCATTTAGAACATTTAGCCCAATGGTTAGGGCACTCACCTTGGATGGAGAAAACCCAGGTTCCAATCCCTGCTCTGGAAGAGAGACTTAATTCCGGGTCTCCCCCATCCCAGTGAGTGCCCTAAACATCAGCTATTGAGTCTTTTGGGATAGATGTCTCAACCACTCCTGTTGAAGCTGTTCCACTTTGTATAAATATTTAATTAGTCATTGGAGCAAGGATTCAAACTTGGCTCTCTCCCTCTCCCATACCCTTGTATGAGTGCCCTAACCACTAGTCAGTCAATCATTCCCACTCTCAATGCATATTCATGTACTTTATACAAAGTAGAACAGCTTCACCGGGAAAGACTGACAGAGACCACTGGGCCAAAGGTTTTATGATCATCATCACTTCCTCCTCTGACCCTTTTGTGAATCTAGCCCTTGATTTCCTTTGCTTTTTAATTTTTTACAAATGCCCCAAAACAAAAACAAAGAGTTTCATTTTGGGTTAAGCAAAACATTTCACTCAACCCAAAATGAATTTGTTGCCTTTTTAGATAGGCCAAAAATTCTGCGGAAAAAAGCTGGGTTTGATTCAAGTCAATTCCTGCCCCCCCGCCCTCATTTTTTGACTTTTTTGAACTCCCAATGAACTGAAAATTATCCCAGCTCTACTTCCATACCTCATAGGGGTGTTGTAAGAATACATTCATGAATGTTTGTGAGACACTCACATATTATGCTGATGGGCCCATTGAAACAAATTAAAATAGATGGAGAATTAATGGATACATAAACTATATATCATCACCGTCATTGTGAAAATGGACTTTAATCTTCAGGTTCTTTTGAATTCCTCCCTAATACCTGACACACACAAAGCAACAGCTGCACAAACAGCTTGGTCTACCCTTCCTGACCAGAAGACAATGCTCCATCCAATAGATTCAAGTTATCTATGTCAGGAGTCAGATTAATGGAAGGGTAGAAGAAAGTTTTCTCAGCAGTTAACCAAGCACTCTGGAACTCCCGCTTCCCAAGATCTGAGTGACCATCGCTAACCTCACCAGCTGGGATCGTCAAAGAAGCCTAAGGTAGTTAGGTACCCAAATCCAAGTGGAATATAATGATAGTTTGGTGCCTAACTCCCTTCAGATCCTTTTAAAATCCCAGCCACC
Source organism: Dermochelys coriacea (assembly GCF_009764565.3). NCBI lineage: Eukaryota > Metazoa > Chordata > Testudines > Dermochelyidae > Dermochelys > Dermochelys coriacea. The sequence continues at coordinate 100,226,301 of NC_050075.1, read as the reverse complement.
ATCTTCGGGTGAAATGTAGCTTCAAATACACAGTTTTTCCACAAATGTACTTTGTATATCAGCATGAATGACTTTAGTGCAAATCATCTATGTAATATGCCAATTAAAGTCAAAGGAATCACACTAATGATATACTTGGCCTGATGTCTCTTATATAATTTGTTTCAGATCCAACAAATTATACTTTAAAAATAAAAATATTGTTGTAGAATTAACTATTGTTTTATTTATGTATAGTAATTTTTTTGTGATGGACACAAGGAAGAAAGGAGAGCAGCAGAATACGGACCCTGGACTTCAGAAAAGCAGACTTTGACTCCCTCAGGGAACTGATGGGTAGGATCCCCTGGGAGAATCACATGAGGGGGAAAGGAGTCCAGGAGAGCAGGCTGTATTTTAAAGAATCCTTATTGAGGTTGCAGGAACAAACCATCCCGATGTGTAGAAAGAATAGTAAATATGGCAGGCGATCAGCTTGCCTAACAGTGAAATCCTTGCTGATCTTAAACACTAAAAATAAGCTTACAAGAAGTAGAAGCTTGAACAAATGACCAGGGAGAAGGAGTATAAAGATATTGCTCAGGCATGCAGGAGTGAATTCAGGAAGGCCAAATCACACTTGGAGTTGCAGCTAGCAAGGGATGTTAAGAGTAATAAGAAGGGTTTCTACAGGTATGTTAGCAACAAGAAGGTGGTCAATGAAACTGGGGGCCCCTTACTGAATGAGGGAGGCAACCTAGTGACAGATGATGTGGAAAAAGCTAATGTACTCAATGTTTTTTTTGCTTCTGTCTTCATGAACAAGGTCAGCTCGCAGACTACTGCACTGGGCAGCACAACATGGAGAGGAGAGGACCAGCCCTCTGTGGAGAAAGAAGTGGTTTGGACCTATTTAGAAAAGCTGGACGAGCACAAGTTCATGGGGCCGGATGCGCTGTTTCTGAGGGTGCTAAAGGAGTTGGCGGATCTGATTGCAGAGCCATTGGCCATTATCTTTGAAAACTCATGGCTATTGGGGGAGGTCCCAGATGACTAATGTAGTGCCAGTCTTTAAAAAAGGGAAGGAGGAGGATCCAGGGAACTACAGGCCAGTCAGCCTCACCGCAGTCCCTGGAAAAATCATGGAGCAGGTCCTCAAGGAATCAATTTTGAAGCACTTAGAGGAGAGGAACAGTCAAGATCAGATCAGGAACAGTCAGCATGGATTCACCAAGGGCAAGTCATGCCTGACTAACCTAATTGCCTTCTATGATGAGATAACTGGCTCTGTGGATGAGGGGAAAGCAGTGGACGTGTTATTCCTTGACTTTAGGAAAGCTTTTGATATGGGCTCCCACAGTACTCTTACCAGCAAGTTAAAGAAGTATGGGCTGGATGAATGGACTATAAGATGGATAGAAACCTGGCTACATCATCGGGCTCAACAGGTAGTGATCAATGGCTCTATGTCTAGTTGGCAGCCGATATCAAGCAGAGTGCCCCAAGGGTCGGTCCTGGGGCCGGTTTTGTTCAATATCTTCATTAATGATCTAGAGGATGGTGTGGATTGCACCCTCAGCAAGTTTGCAGATGACACTAAACTGGGAGGAGAGGTAGATACATTGGAAGATAGGGATAGGATACAGAGGGACCTAGACAAATTAGAGGATTGGGCCAAAAGAAATCTGATGAGGTTCAACAAGGACAAGTGCAGAGTCCTGCACTTAGGATGGAAGAATCCCATGCACCGCTACAGACTAGGGACCAAATGGCTCAGCAGCAGTTCTGCAGAAAAGGACCTAGGTGTTACAGTGGACGAGAAGCTGGATATGAGTCAACAGTGTGTGCTTGTTGCCAAGAAGGATAACAGCATTTTGGGCTGTATAAGTAGGAGCATTGCTAGCAGATCGAGGGATGTGATCATTCCCCTCTATTCAGAATTGGTGAGGCCTCATTTGGAGTACTGTGTCCAGTTTTGGGCCCCATATTACAAGAAGGATGTGGAAAAATTGGAAAGAGTCCAGCGGTGGGCAACAAAAATGATTAGGGGCTTGGAGCACATGACTTATGAGGAGAGGCTGAGGGAACTGGGATTGTTTAGTCTGCAGAAAAGAAGAATGAGGTGGGATTTGAGAGCTGCATTCAACTACCTGAAAGGGAGTTCCAAAGAAGATGGATCTAGACTGTTCTCAGTGGTCCAGATGACAGAACAAAGAGTAATGGTCTCAAGTTGCAATGGGGGAGGTTTAGGTTGGCTATTAGGAAAAACTTTTTCACTAGGAGGGTGGTGAAGCACTGGAATGGGTTACCTAGGGAGGTGATGGAATCTCCTTCCTTAGAGGTTTTTAAGGTAAGGCTTGACAAAGCCCTGGCTGGGATGATTTAGTTGCGGATTGGTCCTGCTTTTAGTTGGGGATTGGACCTGGGGGTTGGCCTAGATGACCTCCTGAGCTCCCTTCCATCCCTGGTATTCTATGATTCTATGAGTGCTAAGTTTAAAATCAAATGGACAGACACTGCACTTGGGATCTGCATATGGAGAAGATTCTAAATGTGCAGATCTCCTCTTTACTACCTAGGAATGGAAGTCAGCTCCCTCAGCAACTTGGGTACCCTGGATGGCACAGAGGTCCTGTTCAGGTCCAGAGATGAGGAGAAGCCTTGCCATGTGTAGAGAGTAGGCAGGTTATTCACTGTTCCCCCTGAAAAACCAGGGAGAAAATAATACTGTCAAAAACTGTATTAAGGTTTTATCAGAGCTGCCTCTGCATGAGAGAACTGTCTTTGAAAAGGCGTACTGCCAAGTCTCTGATACTGTAGCTCCAGTGGAGTAAGGAAATAGAAGCAGATCTCCTAGAGCCATCACGGAGGCCCAGGATCTCATAGTGGAGGACCTTATAACCTTGGTAGATTCTTAGGATCTTCACCGATCTCAGGAAAGCAGCGTGGTTTATGGGTTGAATCCCCAGATTCTTTCACTAGGGAAGGGAGGAAATATTGGAAGAATTCAAAAGAAACTCCATGAGGGGAATCATGTGGAGCTTTTCACCACTTTCACCTGTTTTTCTATGTAGAGGTAGAGTGTGGTGCACAGTTGTATTTAGACATAGGAAGAATCGCCCAATCAGATTATAACAATTGTAAGAGAGGTAATATTTTGAACATAAAACTCTTCATAGCATTAGGGATAAGCAAAGCTCAAAAAGTTTGTGGTTCAGGATTGGATAAGCCTCTAAAAATTCATGCTTATCTGAACCTTCTGAAGTGCTAACTCTTCCCTCCCAAAAACCCAAAATGATATTTCTCATTCCACATAAAGCTCTTTTCATTGATCCCCCCTTACCTGGTTGTAGGTTTAACAGAGCGGAAAACCACCTATCTACTTCCTCCTACTTCAGCTTTGGTCTCTTCTTTAGAGGGCAAATAGGTAGTATGTTCTCCTTACTTCAGGGGCCAGCCAGCCTTTTCCCACCCATAATGCCCCTTCTTTTTGCACTGTCTGACCCTCTTCCCTTATGCAATCTTCACTCAGCCTACTCACTCAATGCATCTTCATAAAGTAAATCATTGTCTCTCTTCTCACATCTGACCCTGCCATGCTTCATCAACAGGATCTGGTCACACTATTTGCCCTTTAAGCTTTTATATACTTGGGGCTTAGTAGACAGTTGGGCTAATCTGAAATGTAACAAATCACTGGTCTGAGACAGAAATTTAGAGGTGCAGAAGGAGACCCTTATACAAACATTTCAGAACTTTAAAAAAGGTTTGGTTCAAACTTCAGACAAGGATTCAGGCAAGGGTTGGAAAAGTTTCTTATTTTATTCAAAACAGTCCGAAATCCTTAGCAAGTGATCTAATCTTGCACTTACTGGAGATAGAGGAACATTTGCCATTGACATCAATGGATGTACAATACAAGCAAAAGTCTTTGACATAAAAGGTTTTCAAAAGAGCATGGAAGCCACACATAAGTGGGAATGATAATTCTGGAAAAACTTTCTGTAGACAAGGGTATGTTTCTCCACTCTTTTATACCAGTTTTATGCTGGTATGACTCTAATGATGTCAGTGAAGACCCATTGCTATAAGACTGGCATAACTGAATGGTGACTCAGACGTTGAAACTCCCTTTCAGTATTTTTGTAGTGTTAGGTCTTAAAATTAACTTATGAGGGAAAATCATTGCTGATCTGGTTTTATTTCCACAAAGATGTTACGTTCCTACTCTGCAAAACTTTACAATCTTTACAGTAACTAAGATTGCAAAAATGATCAGCCTATTTGCTTCTTTATCTTTCCTGGGATATTCACAGAATATGAGAGAGGTGCAGCTGGAACCAAGCAAGCTTTCCAGCGTCACAACTGCTGGCTGGAACCCTCTCATACTTCTGTTGCAAAAAAGGTTTTCAAAGTTTCAAAGTTTGGATTCCATTTTTAAAATCCTACCCTTAACAATATAAGCTATACTGATAAGGATCAAAGAAGCATTCATCTTCATTTCTAGTGAGCACCACAACTCAATTTATCAGTCCACTTTGCTTTGCCACTCGTGAATCATGTCAGCACTCTGCTCTTCATCTGTGCCTATCTCTCTCCTTCCTCTCTCTGTTTATATGTATATTTATTGTCTTTTTCCTTTTCTAAAAGGCACAAACAACCTGTCAGAAATATTCAAGCATATGCAAAATGCTAACTAGACAGACAAAAATAATCTTTGTTCTTTTCTCCATGTGCTCTGTGGGAGTTTTGTCTTGTTTATATGATTGATCAGTTTGCATTTTACTTCAGCAAAATCATTTTTCAAAACACATACCTTAAGTATAAAGGCAGAAGAGAAATATTTGAGCCAGACCTTAGTTTGGACAATACAGAGGTAATGTAGAGTAGAGGATGAATTGTGATTAACAGATTGTAAAACATCCCACAAACACCAGACTGCTTTTTGCAAACACCATTTTTCACTATCATCTATATTGCTGGGTTGTGTGTTAAAATAAATTCCCCAGGACAAATTGCAAAATTTCTAATACCAATTCTTCCTCCTGTGACCAATGTATTTTAGTTTAGGTTTTCTTGGGCTTGGATGATACATGAAACATCAAAAAATTGGCAGAATAAGCTAAAAGCTGTAATTAATACATCTAGGTGCCCCCAGAAAAGGTCACATTTCTTTTGATCATTCTTTGGTATACTAGAATGAGAAAGGTATACCAGCACTTCTCATGTATTCTTCTTTCTCATTTTTCCAGTCTCCATATGACTTGAAGAATATATGGAAGATATCTTCTTATAATATAAATTACCTGAGTAAAGTCATGCTCTCTTTTGTTAGCACTGAAGGAGACAGAAGAAGGCATGTGGTGTATTTCTTTGTTAGAAACTAATCCCTTGGCAATCTAAAACTGTTTACTAATTGTTAGTGACTGGTTTTTATAGGCTTCCCTTCACTTTGTTCTTCTTTTGATACTGTAAACTCTACATCCTGCATTCCTTGTACACCAAGAACTTCAACAGAAGCGAGTGGAAATTTTGGGTTTGTAAGGAATGCTGGATCAAGCACAATATGAATACTGAATATTCCTAACCTGTAACCATTCTTTTCTGGACCACTCTACCACAAACCAACTGCACAAAATGTGTGTTTCCTCTATAACAATTTGCTTTCTCATAGCCTCAGCATTTGTTATACATATATAGTAATTTAATGAGTCTACTTTGTTTTGATTATGGCAAAATTAATTCTTTGGCGAAATTTCACAAAATTCAAGGATGCAAAATTGTGTGAATCAAAATTGCAGAAAGTTTCACTAACGTTAAAATTTTCTGCAAATTTGCAAAGCTTAAGTGCACGTCATTCTCAGTGTAATGTTTAGCCCTTGTGATAATTCATGTATTCTAACAAATAACAGTCACCGCTGCATATTCCTTTACTGCTAGAGGATGGGAAGAGAATCTTTCATTCCTAAAACATCTATGATTCTACAAGCTGGACCCTGAGCTGGTTTATACTAGTATATTTCCACTGAAGACAATCTTTAACATGTATTAAAATGAAAACAAATTTGATAAAGAAAAGTGGTGCATAGCAACAATGCAGTACACTGCTTCCGCTATGGTACTTATGCTTTAACCAGCATTTGCTGCCCTTGCTGAATGGAACTCTCAGTCTTTTCTCACCAAGAGTTCTTTTCAGAAGTCTCTACAAGTAACTCTCAGTACCAGACACAGTAGGAGTCACTGTCTTTAATGTTCACATCTTTTTTCTGAATCATGCTATTGCTTATAACTGCTGTTTATCTAAAAGTTTAAAAGGGGGAACCTAAAAATCTTTGTCAGCACTCAGCCTACTCTAGCCTCTGATTCTGAGTGACCTTTGGTATGTCACTTGACCTATGGGTGCCTCAATCAATCCAGAGGGAAGGCAGAATAAAAGAAGAATCCCTTTGAAAACCAGATGTTGCATCAGTGCTGAGTTTTCCTGGATAAATACATTTAAAATTAAAAGAAAGCCAGAACTCTACTATGACCTTTTAGAACGCTTAATGTCAAGGGCCTTTGTGACTGAAACCAAGTGTCCATATAGAATTGCATATGCAATTTAAAAAAAGGAAAAAATAGATTGCACCGGCTCACACACAGATGCAGAGGTTGGGATTGGGCTTTTGTTTTATGCCTCATTCCTTGTCCAAATGGCACCTTTTTGTTCTTTTGCACGATTTCCACTAACAATTTATGTAGCAGTTTTCATCCTGAAGGATCTCAAATCATTAAAAAAAGTTAAAAACCCCTTACATACAGACTATACACAGTGGGCCAAAATCTGTATTTTGTTGATGTCACTGTATGATGTAAGTGACATGTTGGACGTACATAGGTTAAAATATGGGATAACACGGGTGAGAGAAAGGTGTGCAATAGGGAATTCAGGGTGTGTATAAGACTAGGACACCTTACATGATGAGGTCCCCTAATTTATTTTACACCCTCACATGAATTCAACAACTCCCACCCTCTCAGCATGTATGTTTATGCATGGTGTTGATGGGCTCTGGACCACAGTGGTGGGAAGCGAGATAATGCACTCTGTGGCTTATATCTTTGGCTACCTCAGGTCCACCAGAGGACTCCGATGTGGTTGAATCTGCCCCCAAAATGGGCAGGGAGGTATAGTCCAGGTGGGACATACATTGATTCAGTACCTCCTTTGAGCAGACTTTGCAGTGGGGTTCCTATGAATTCCTGACTGGACTTCAAAAGTGCTTTCCCATTGGGGACCCTGAAGGGGAGGGTCATGGGGTTACCATCACCTGCTCTTCTTGAGATTGTTTCCATCATTCTGTTGCAGCTCCTTCATTGGAGGTGCCCATAGTGGTCAACCGGGCCTCTTTTGTTTACTTGCTATGGTGACAATTCCACCACCAACACTCAAAATCATTTTCTGACCAAATTACACCCACATTCACCACCATTAGTGTGACCTTTGAATTTGGTCCAAATGCTTCTATAGGCATTGCACCTTCAAAGTTTCTGCTCACTATCCCATCAACCACTGCTGAAATGCCTTTCAGCCAAAATGCAACACTGTTTAACAGGGCACAGCGACACCATACCAACATTCCAAAATCTTCCAGAGATCGCTATCGTTTTGACCAGAATGTAGAAAGAAAAGGAAGTGAGAAGGAAGTGAAAGGTTACAAGTTTCCATAGCAAAAATAAAATTCCAAGGCCTTTATTGACTTTATGTGATTTTAGCTTTTTTGTTTCTGATTTTAAATCCTTGCAAATTAACTTCTACTTTATGCCACCATAATATTGTACCTTCGTCTTATAGTTTGGCTTTGGATGGGGAAATAGGGGCAGCTGAACAGACACCATGAAAAGTAATCAATGAAGGACCTATATCTTCTAATGAGATAAGAATTTCAAGGAGAACATGAGGAAGGAGTTGTTTTGTTTCCCAAGACACACAATCACTTAGGGACAATCCTTGTCCTTCTTCCTTTGTGGCTGTGAATCTTCTCAGATGCAATGGACTGGCTGCTGTTCCACTTCGTGAGAGGAATAGGATTGGCAAGCCCTTGGAGGAACAGTTGAATTGCTGAATGGAATGGGAGGGAGTTGAGAGAGACTAAGGCCTGTGGATCCACTACGGCATAGCCCACTGGCCTTTGCCCACCCCTTTCTCCAATGGAGTGGGTGTGCAGAACCTTGGAAACTACCATGAGCTCAGGCCTTGGAGAAGGATTCCTTCTGACGGCACAGAGTCCAATCACTGGAAAACCAATGTCACTTTCTGCAATTCTTCAGAAAAGTGAGTGACTTCTATAAGTGTCCATGGGCCAAAGAGAATATTCATCACAACGTCACTGTTCACACTGCTCTAGCTAAGGGTCTAGATGCACCTTTCTATCATACAAAAATATTTTCAAGTCTTTATCACTTGATAGTTTAAAAAAATTGCTCCAGGCTGAAATTTCTCATAAAAAGGTCTCAGCCCAAACCCAAATATTTTAAAACCAAATTTAAAAACAAAACTCCTGGAGTCAGTTTTCCCATTGATATACCTGGTAGTCTCCCCTCCCAGTTAAGAACAGATCCCTAATCTCCTGGCTCCTACAAGACCATCTTTTCCCTCTAAACTATCCACATACCAATAGACTGAAGAGAAAAGCATGGGGAAGGATGATACTTCATACCATGAGGTTGAGAGGTAAGAACACAACAGATAGGGTTCTAAAGGATCTATTTGGGTCATCCTTAATTCAAACAATGTCTTCTAATGTACAATAGCTCTGGATTTCTTAGATTGTGGACAGAAAGTAGGGACTGCTCTTTTGAGTGTTTGATAATCTCCTAGAACATACAGTGGGTGCTACTATAAATGAATCAATAAAATAATAATAATTATTATATACAGTTTGTTAGTGCAGAATAGCTATTGCACTTTAAATTCACACCCGAGATTATTCCACACTAACTTCCCATGTGGAGAAGCGCTTATGCTGACAAGCCTTACAACTTCGTACCCCACACACTCAGTAGCTATCCTTAACTAGGAATCTTTGCTGAAAAAAATATTTTTTTCTATAGTTACAGTAAATTGCATCCCTAATGGATTCTAAAAACTGACTGGCTTCTAAATCTCTCCCACCCTGGACTTGTCACTTGTACCTCTAAGGTAGCAAGGAACTCAATATTCCCTTGTAACCTCCCATAATTCTTTCCACCCAAGATAAAAAATTCTTAGTTCTGTCTATGATTCTATGTTCCCCATTGATGATCTAAATTTCAAACCCCATGCTGGAACTGTTTCCTTAAGGATACCACACTGTCCTAACCTCCTTCCTACAGTCCTAATTTATTTGCAAGTTAACAGCTTCTCCTACAGATTCCCTTTAACACCTCCTTTCCGTAAAAAAGATTCTCTATTATGTCTCTGACAGACTGTTTTCTTTATTTTCTGTTTCTTGTTCGGATGTTGCCATGGTACTGTGGTAAATATCAGATATCAGCTCTACAGTGGTACCACTAACTAAAGAATACTGCTGGGCAGATCATAAAGAGTAGGCAGTGTTTCTTCTTCTGTACCCTTTCCTTGCTAAAATGGAAAGTGCTCTGCCTCAGTAGTTGTTGCATGATATTTCCCTGTAGAGATACTTCTGTCTCATGGAAAATCTTGCTTCTAAAGAAAAATTGTCAGGTATGTTTGTAGAGCATGATCCTTAAAGTCAATGGGAGTTTTGCATAAATACAGACTGCCAAATCTGGCTGCATACATTTTAAGTAGATATTTTCCTTCCTACACTCTTTGTTATTAAAAATATTTGCCTGAAAGCATATCTTTTCCCAAAGCATTTATTTACCACCTGAAATCAGTCCATAGGCTAGGACATGATCATTTCCACAGTGATCTAATATTGATTTCAAATAACAACTTCCAATATGAACCAGTTCAGATTTAGTGAGAGGGCAACAGTGCAGATTTTAATCCCTGGATCGGAATACATCCCCATAGTTTGGTTAGAGATCAAAATGAAGACTAGAAGACATGTATTCTCTGGCTCCAGTTTAGATGAGGCTGAAATATTGCAAGAAAAATTACTTTTGAGAGATTTTGATCCAAGATGGGAGAGATCTCAAAAGACCAATAGATTTTGCAAAATTTCCATCATGCTAGACTGTATCTAAATCAGGCCTAAACTATTCAACACTATTCCTCAGCCCAGCTCTACTTACAAACTGAGTATTATTCTGTATTAGGGAATAAACCAAACACATGATCTCTTAAACAAAAATGATGTTTCTATGCAAATATTCTTAGAGCTGGTCTACACTATTGCGGTAAATTGATTTAACTTACACAACTTCAGTTACGTGAACAATGTAACTGAACGGTTTCAGAGTAGCAGCCGTGTTAGTCTGTATTCGCAAAAAGAAAAGGAGGACTTGTGGCACCTTAGAGACTAACAAATTTATTAGAGCATAAGCTTTCGTGAGCTACAGCTCACTTCATCGGATGCATTTGGTGGAAAAAACAGAGGGGAGATTGATATACACACACAGAGAACATGAAACAATGGGTTTATCATACACACTGTAAGGAAAGTGATCACTTAAGATAAGCCACCACCAGCAGCGGGGGGGGGGAGGGGAGGAGGAAAACCTTTCATGGTGACAAGCAAGGTAGGCTATTTCCAGCAGTTAACAAGAATATCTGAGGAACAGTGGGGGGTGGGGTGGGAGGGAGAAATAACATGGGGAAATAGTTTTACTTTGTGTAATGACTCATCCATTCCCAGTCTCTATTCAAGCCTAAGTTAATTGTATCCAGTTTGCAAATTAATTCCAATTCAGCAATCTCTCATTGGAGTCTGTTTTTGAAGTCGACGTAGTTAGATCCACTTACTGCAGTGGCTACACTGTGCTGTGTCTCCCGTCAACTTCCCTTACACTCCTCAGGGAGGTGGAGTACACAAATCCATGGGAGAGTGCTTTCCCATCAATTTAGCAAGTCTTCACCAGACCTGCTAAATCAACACTCGCTGCATCTATTGCAAAAAGAAAAGGAGTACTTGTGGCACCTTAGAGACTAACAAATTTATTAGAGCATAAGCTTTCATGAGCTACAGCTCACTTCATCGAATGCTGTAGCTCACGAAAGCTTATGCTCTAATAAATTTGTTAGTCTCTAAGGTGCCACAAGTACTCCTTTTCTTTTTGCGAATACAGACTAACACGGCTGCTACTCTGAAACCTGCATCTGTTGCAACAGTGCTGATCTACCAGTAAGTGTAGACATGCACTTAGTGATAAAGAATATAAGAGACAAAGAAGTTACTTAAGAATTATTTCTAAATACTCTTTCAGTTGTTGCACAAAATATCAGCAGTAGCGCACACACACACACACACACAAAGGAGAGGGAGAGAGATGTCTTATAGGTTACCACTGAGCAAGGCAGTCTGTCTTACTTGTGCATTTCCTGAATTAGGTCTAGGTATTAGAGTAGAGATCCCAAAGCATTCACCTTTAAATGCACAACTCTATTCTGGGGCATCATATTCTGAAATAGGTGTCTCAGTACAACTTGGAAACAGTGGTGGTTGTTTCAGCACTGGGGGGAAAAAAACCCAAAAAACAGCATCTCCTTATAATTCTTTACAGCTGTGGTGAAACTACCTCCAATTCACTTTTCCACTAGCTAAAGTGATTCACCAAGCAGCAGTTACATTAGGGATAGCCATTTTACTGAGAACTGAGCACCAGAATTGGGCAAATAGTTCTGATTGGGCTGTTCTTAAAAATTATTCACAGACTTTCTGCTGACATAATTACAATGAAACCTTTAAATTTAAACAGCTTGCAAACAGAGCTTATTAATAGGGCAGCAGCATGGACTAACTGTATTCTTGTCAGCAGGTTTCTAAGTACTCAGTGGGCCTTATGTTATAATGGAGCTATCCAAAGGGTTTAGACAAAAAAATAGCCAGAAAGTGCAGGGACTTAGAGCAGTAAATCAGGGTTTAACTGTTGTTTATGGTGACTTTGTTGTATGGTGCAAACTTTGTTTAGTACTTTGAGTGAAACATTTATATATTTTTAATTATATAAGTCAGTTCTGCATCCATCCAAAGAAAAAAATTCTGAGTTTTAACCTACTATTTCTTTAGCAGTGGGATCCCACATGATTGACAATGCAATTACCAGTGCAAAGTTCCTGATATGCCAAGCAACGTTTAAAATAGAATTTCAGTATTTTTGATGTATAGGAATTGTAGGTTTTGTAACAAACTGTTTTTTTCTGTAGCTTAAAGCATCTGCACAGGTTAAAGAAAAATTCCATTAAATTCCCTGCCTTTGGGGAGGCGGGAGTCAATATAAATAAGAAAAACATTTTCCCACCTTGTTGCAATGTCTTGTCAAATGAATACTTTCCAATGCTTTCAGACTGCATTCTTAGTTCTATAAATCTGCATGAATTTAAAAGACCTTTTTCTTTTGGAATAACATGAACCATTCTCTTTCAAAGGATACTGTCATAGCTCGTAGGCCTAAACTTGGATGTTCAGTACCAACTGTGTTGTCATTTGTGGGCATGTGACAATAGTGTACAAATTGCTCCCTTCCTCCCCTGTACCACTACATTCCCCATTTAAACCTGTAAACTAGTAAATTACTGACATTTATAAGATTCCAGCTCTCTCTCTCTCTCTCTCTCTATATATATATATCTTCTGCTCACCTACGATCCTAGGAAAATGCACTGCCCTAAGTTTATTTTAAGGGGACCTACTTGACTGTTTTAGCTTCAAGTGTCTTGGGACCTACCCCCAATGTATCTATTGTACTGATATGTTGTGTCTGTCTGTAAATTCTCCCTGTATATCTCTCTCTGTCCTTGTATTGTGGGTTCCTTGGTGCAAGTATCTTTCCTTCTTTTCTGTGTGGAAACCACCTAAAGCATTGTGGGCATTGCCAAAACCAATAAATAAATGTCTAACCTTGCAACTCTTGTTTTAGGGAATAAATAGATGTTTAGGAATTAGAAGTAACTTTTACAGTTAGTAAAATGTTGGCCAAAGCACTGAATGGGATCTGGATTGAATTCTAAATGCTATCTTAATCTAACATAGTCAATGAGTTCTTGAAACATAACCCAATTCAACATGCAGTCTTATCCCAAGTCCAACCTTTTAAGGTTCACTCATTAATACTAATCACCGTCAACATTTACAGATAAAGGGGGTCTTAATCCAGCAAAGCACTTAAGCAATATGTAACTTTAAGCACATGACCAGTCCTATTGAAGTCAATGCAACAATTCAGGTGATTCTAGTTATGCATGTACTTAAATATTTTGCTAGACTGGGGCTATAACAGAATCAAAATCTGTCCTTATTTATTTCTGTGAAACAATAACTCATTGCACATGCGCTGCACACACATAACAGAATAAAAATTAAAAATAAGAGATGTCATCTAGTCTATCCCATTGACAGTATAGGATTTCTCCCCACATAATAGTTTGTAGTGTTTTGTCTAATCCAGTTTTAAATAATCCATGTAATTAAATTTCCAGCACTCACTTGGCAAGACTATTCAGTCTAACAGATCTCAGGCAGAATTTTTTCTTCAAGTATTTACATTATGCAAGAAAATCCAGTGTGGAATTACTGGGACTGTCACAGATGAAATGGTTTGTTTATGTATTATTCCAAAGGAACAGGCAAATTGAGGGAGTCCTTAATGTTAGTGAACTCTCTCCACATGCCTCAGGTGTAGGTAATGTTAGTCCTTCCTTGCATTTCTCACTTAGCTGAATTAAATTCTTGTTTCACTCTCTTTAAAAGCACATATTGAAGACTATGTTCCTGTTTTGATACAGGATCTTAGAGTACAATCCATTGCCATAGACACAAGTGTGTCCCATGAGATAGATAGCCAAACTCACAATAGGCTAGTGCTCTGATTGGGCTCTTTATTTCCCTTAGGGAAGGTGGGGCTGCATTTCTGTTTGTTTCTTTGTTTGTTGGTTTATTTAATTTCTCCTTCTCTCACTTCATACCTCTCCTGCACTACTACTCTCTCTCTCGCCATCTTTTCTTTCCTCTCGCGTGAAGAGGTGAGTTTTACACTTCGCTTTTAGGGCAGTGAGATTTGTCATCTGTTTAATCCTCTGCAGTACTGAGTTCCAAATTATAGGCCCTGATGAAAAGAAGTCCCCTCTTCTGATCTCATCAGCTTCAGTCTTGATGTCAAGAGATTGATAGTTGCTGAGAACAGAGCTATTGCTATTAAGGGAAGTCATTACTGTGACTAGAGGAGCTCACTGTGTTATCTTGGGCCATGATGCATGGACAGCCATTCAGACTCACACCAAGTTTGTTCTTTAAGATTAACATTGGAATTGCCCCAGTATTTTCCTAGGAGTCAATAGAGTGAATGGAGCACTGGGTGAGAGGCTCTCAGCATCTGGTGTTGCGGAGGTGGTGAGCTGCTTCGTTCTGGACCAACTGAAGCTTTTATAATGTTGGAGTGTTCAGTGAGCTGCAATAGTGAAGCCAGGAGGTCATCCTGGCATGTCACTGTGACCAGGTCTGTGTTTGATCAGATGTGGTGCAGTCTTCTGCCTACTCACAGAGAGGAAAAACTGGACTAGAGGCGGGAGAGGGTTCTGTGTATTTGTGTCTGTACAGGAGCAGCAAGGCATCCAGGAGGACTGACTAAACTGGATTGATTTAACAATCTGACATTAATCTCCTTGGATTGAGGACAAGATAATAATGGATGTTAGCTCCTCAAAGGGTTTTATTCTACCCACAACTTCACCTCTGTCTTGCCTGGGTTCAGATTCAGATGGCTGCCTTTCCTGCATTTGAGGTGGTATAGAGTTAATTATGATAAAAAGGATAATTATGAATAATTATTCTGTTTGAGACCACAGGCCTCTATTCAGGAAATCATTTAAACTTGTGCTTTACTTTGACTTCAGTAAAACTACTCATATGCTTAAAATTAAGCACCTACTTTAGTGTTTTGCAGGATTAAGACCATGACATCTCATAAATTACCGCAATGGCTTTTGTTGTCTCTGTTTAAATGGTGTAAATCTGTAGTAGCCCCCCTGAGACAAATTAATCGGCACGAGTGATATTGGCTCAGAAGCTGGCTTCAAAAACTGTCTTAATTAACTTAATATGAAGGGGAGCTCAATTTTGTTTCAATAAAACAATTTGTATACAAATTAGCAATATTTCTTCGGTGCCACTGAGAGGCTATGGACATCAAAGATTAAAAAGTAACCATTCCGTAAGGAAAAAAAAGTCTGCACTGTGGGATGAGTTTTGTTTTAAAATACACATGCCTCTTTCCATATCAAGTCTCTGAGAAATATAGGATTAGATGGAAGGAGGAGATCAAAGAAGGGAAAAAAACCAAGGGCTATTTAAAAACAAGCAAACAAAAAACTGTACTTACTAAGCCAAGTGGGCCAGATCCTGAGCTGGTGCAAATGGCCCTGCTTCATTGAAATTAATGGAGCTGCATTGATCTATACCAGCTGAGGATCTGACCTGAAATATTGATAAGTTGTAAACCATATTCCTCCAAAATTTATCTAATTCAATATTAAAAAGTCATTTAAAATGTGGAAATATATTTGCTTATTGTGCTTGAATGTCACTAGATTGAGGAGTAAGGATCCCTCTTACAAACACTTGCTATTAAGTGCAAGATTTACTGCCATTAGTAGCCCCCTTAACTACTAGCATGCATAGGAGCTGTTTTTTAAATAGTTCTGTAAACATTAACCACATAACTTTCACCCTAGGGAGTGAAAAAAAAGTTGGTTGGAAACTAATTTCAGACTAAAAAACTTTTTTTATCCCCAAATTTTCTGCAGTTCAAAGTAATACAGATAGATGAATGTTCCTTTATCTGAAATGAATGGCACACTCTACAAATTATTTTCCAGGTCATTTCACTAGGTATTTTGTAGTATTTTGTACCTTTCATTCTCTGACAACTGACCCAAAATTTTGCCATCTGGATTACTTGGGAAATATGTGTACTTCTTTGGATATCCTTGGGTAAAAAAAATATCATTTTCCTATCCTGCACTTATCTCATGCCAGGGAAGACATCTTTTTCTTTCCTTTGCAATGGCATTTTGGCCTTATTACTTACTAGGATCAGAAGCAACACATCCATAGCCTTATAAATTAGAAAATGTTTAATAAGAATGAGCTTGAACAAATTTTTATTATAATGAAAGGATTATGGTGCATGATAGCATTAATATTTAGGAAAAATTAAATAAAATTGCTTTTTATCTACTGCAAACTGTGTTAAATATTTAATATTCTACATTATAATAGCACCATTACAACTGAGAGCATGACAACTTTTTCTGTTATACTTTGATTTCAGTGGTTTAAAGTTACTTGTACAACTTCTCAGAGAAACTCAACAGATAGTATAGATTTGAAGGCTAAGGCAGGGCTGGCTGAGACAACCTATAAACCTCTGGCTGCAGAGGGCCCTGGGTCAAGGGGCTTACAAGCTGTGGCTCTAGAAGAGAATGGTGCAAAATGGTCCTTATTAGGCACTGCATCTGAATGATTTCAAAGAGAGCTGAGTCTAGTTACTCTGGAGCCTGAGGTTGAACTATTAGGGGGAAGAAAGTTAGAATCATAGAATCATAGAAGATTAGGGTTGGAAGAGACCTCAGGAGATCATCTAGTCAACACCTTCTCAAAGCAGGACCAACACCAACTAAATCATCCCAGCCAGGGCTTTGTCAAGATGGGCCTTAAAAACATCTAAGGATGGAGATTCCACCACCTCCCTAGATAACCCATTTCAGTGCTTCACCACCCTCCTAGTGGAACAGTGTTTCTAATATCCAACCTAGACCTCCTCCATTGCAACTTGAGACCATTGCTCCTTGTTCTGTCATCTGCCACCACTGAGAACAAATGAGCTCCATCCTCTTTGGAATCTCCCTTCAGGTAATTGAAGGCGGCTATCAAATCCCCCCTCACTCTTCTCTTCTGCAGACTAAACAAGCCCAGTTCCTTCAGCCTCTCCTCATAAGTCATGTGCCCCAACCCCCTAATAATTTTTGTTGCCCTCCACTGGACTCTCTCTAATTTGTCACATCCTTTCTGTAGTGGGGGGCCCAAAACTGGACGCAATATTCCAGATGTGGCCTCATCAGTGATGAATTGAGGGAAATAATCACTTCCTTTGATCTGCTGACAATGCTCCAACTAATGCAGCCCAATATGCGGTTAGCCTTCTTTGCAACAAGGGCACACTGCTGACTCATATCCAGCGTCTCATGAACTGCTGCTTAGCCAGTCAGTCCCCAGCCTGCAGCGGTGCATGGGATTCTTCCATCCTAAGTGCAGGACTCTGCACTTGCCCTTGTTAAACCTCATCAGATTTCTTTTGGCCCAGTCCTCCAATTTGTCTAAGTCACTCTGGACCCTATCTCTACCCTCCAGCATATCTACCTCTCCCCCCATCTTAGTATCATCTGTGAATTTGCTGAGGGTGCAATCCATTCCATCATCCAAATCATTAATAAAAATGTTGAACAAAACTGGCCCCAGGACCAACCCCTTCCTCGTGGCTGGACTTTACAAAAACTAGACAAGCCATTTACAACACACACTTTGCTTCTCTACAAAAGAAAAAGGACACTAAGCTATCTAAACTACTACATGCCACAAGGGGCCACAACAGTGGTTCCCGTAACCCACCCAGCAATATTGTTAATCTATCCAACTATACTCTTAGCCCAGCAGAAGAATCTGTCCTATCTCGGGGCCTCTCCTTTTGCCCCTCCACCCCCACGAACATGATACAGTTCTGTGGTGACCTAGAATCCTATTTTCAACGTCTCCGACTCAAGGAATATTTCCAACACACCTCTGACCAACATATTAACCCACAGAGACCTTCCTACCAACACTACAAAAAGAAGGATTCTGGGTGGACTCCTCCTGAAGGTCGAAACAGCAGCCTGGACTTCCACATAGAGTGCTTCCACCGACGTGCACGAGCTGAAATTGTGGAAAAGCAGCATCGCTTGCCCCATAACCTCAGCCATGCAGAACACAATGCCATCCACAGCCTCAGAAACAACTCTGACATCATAATCAAAAAGGCTGACAAAGGAGGTGCTGTCATCATCATGAACAGGTCGGAGATCGAACAAGAGGCTACTAGGCAGCTCTCCAACACCACTTTCTACAAGCCATTACCCTCTGATCCCACTGAGAGTTACCAAAAGAAACTACAGAATTTGCTCAAGAAACTCCCTGAAAAAGCACAAGAACAAATCCGCACAGACACACCCCTAGAACCCCGACCTGGGGTATTCTATCTGCTACCCAAGATCCATAAACCTGGAAATCCTGGACGCCCCATCATCTCAGGCATTGGCACCCTGACAGCAGGATTCTCTGGCTATGTAGACTCCCTCCTCAGGCCCTACGTTACCAGCACTCCCAGCTATCTTCGAGACACCACTGACTTCCTGAGGAAACTACAGTCCATTAGTGATCTTCCTAAAAACACCATCCTGGCCACTATGGATGTAGAAGCCTCTACACCAACATTCCACACAAAGATGGACTACAAGCCGTCAGGAACAGTATCCCTGATAATGTCACGGCTAACCTGGTGGCTGAACTTTGTGACTTTGTCCTCACCCATAACTATTTCACATTTGGGGACAACGTATACCTTCAAATCAGCGGCACTGAGATGGGTACCCGCATGGCCCCACAGTATGCCAACATTTTTATGGCTGACTTAGAACAACGCTTCCTCAGCTCTCGTCTCCTAATGCCCCTACTCTACTTGCGCTACATTGATGACATCTTCATCATCTGGACCCAGGGAAAAGAAGCCCTTGAGGAATTCCACCATGATTTCAACAATTTCCATCCCACCATCAACCTCAGCCTGGACCAGTCCACACAAGAGATCCACTTCCTGGACACTACGGTGCTAATAAGCGATGGTCACATAAACACCACCCTATATCGGAAACCTACTGACCGCTATTCCTACCTACATGCCTCTAGCTTTCATCCAGATTATACCACACGATCCATTGTCTACAGCCAAGCGCTACGATATAACCGCATTTGCTCCAACCCCTCAGACAGAGACAAACACCTACAAGATCTCTATCATGCATTCCTACAACTACAATACCCACCTGCTGAAGTGAAGAAACAGATTGACAGAGCCAGAAGAATACCCAGAAGTCACCTACTACAGGACAGGCCCAACAAAGAAAATAACAGAACGCCACTAGCCATCACCTTCAGCCCCCAATTAAAACCTCTCCAACACATCATCAAGGATCTACAACCAATCCTGAAGGACGACCCATCACTCTCACAGATCTTGGGAGACAGGACAGTCCTTGCTTACAGACAGCCCCCCAATCTGAAGCAAATACTCACCAGCAACCACACACCACACAACAGAACCACTAACCCAGGAACCTATCCTTGCAACAAAGCCCGTTGCCAACTCTGTCCACATATCTATTCAGGGGACACCATCATAGGGCCTAATCACATCAGCCACACTATCAGAGGCTCGTTCACCTGCGCATCTACCAATGTGATATATGCCATCATGTGCCAGCAATGCCCCTCTGCCATGTACATTGGTCAAACTGGACAGTCTCTACGTAAAAGAATGAATGGATACAAATCAGACATCAAGAATTATAACATTCAAAAACCAGTTGGAGAACACTTCAATCTCTCTGGTCACTCAATTACAGACCTAAGAGTGGCTATCCTTCAACAAAAAAGCTTCAAAAACAGACTCCAACGAGAGACTGCTGAATGGGAATTAATTTGCAAACTGGATACAATTAACTTAGGCTTGAATAGAGACTGGGAATGGATGAGTCATTACACAAAATAAAACTATTTCCCCATGTTATTTCTCCCCCCCACCCCACCCCCACTGTTCCTCAGATATTCTTGTTAACTGCTGGAAATAGCCTACCTTGCTTGTCACCATGAAAGGTTTTCCTCCTTTTCCCCCCCTGCTGCTGGTGATGGCTTATCTTAAGTGATCACTCTCCTTACAGTGTGTATGATAAACCCATTGTTTCATGTTCTCTGTGTGTGTATATAAATCTCCCCTCTGTTTTTTCCACCAAATGCATCTGATGAAGTGAGCTGTAGCTCACGAAAGCTTATGCTCTAATAAATTTGTTAGTCTCTAAGGTGCCACAAGTACTCCTTTTCTTTTTAAGTAAGCTAACAGTGACCTTAAGTCACAAGATAATATAAAATAATAAACAGTCTTATAAGAATCACAAGTTTGTACTAGTTTAGAGTATTTTTGGAGGGGAATATTAGCAGATGCTCAACCACAGTTAACCAGAGTAATTAAATTAATTAATTTGCTTAATTAATGCAATAATGTATATGATAAGGGCACCTCAATATGATGAGTGTGACAAAGTTAAGATGTGCTAAAGGAGGGAAGTGCTATGCATTCATATGCACGAGGTACATCAAGGCCTATAAAACATATAGTATCAAGTATAGTTGTGGGAGGTCTTCATCGACATCCAGCATCAGACTAGGGTCTGTCTCAACTTCTAGAGCTTTGACAGTGTTGCATTAAATCACTTTGCTTGTTTGGATTGTTTACTTATTGGACTAACTATTTTAATAATAAAACTTTTAGAATTACCAAAGGTCTTCCCTGAGTGTGCATGTTGTTGTCACTACACTGTCCCATGGGTCTCCCAAAGTAGTAATTCTGATAATATTGGACCTGATCCTTGGACAAGAACCTGCAAAATTTCAGAGTGTTACCTGGGGATTCTAAATGAAGAAACTAATAATTAACAATCAATAAATCAGGCAACATATCAGAGGGTAGTCACTGGTACTTTCTATCTTCTTCTAAGTTTCTATAAAATTAAGTGTAAAACAAACAAACAAACGCTAACCAACCAAACCCTAAAAACATGTTGCACCTGCTTAGGAGTGGGCTATTTATAGGGAGTAGGATCTCGCTGGACATCATGTAACATGGGTCACAATATCTACCTAACCAGTTTTGAACATTTCAGTCCTAACTCTAAATTTTTTGGCTTTTCCTGGTAACGAAAGGCAGAATGGTTTAGTGGACTGAGTAGCAGATAGGAGCCAGGAATTTTTGAGTTCTAATATCAGTTCTGAAACTTACTCCCTGAGTGACCTTAAATTGGGCACCATGCCTCAGTTTTCTCATCTGTAAATATTTGTCCAAAGGAATGAGAATCAGAGCAGATGATCACTGATGTGACATCTGCCTTGACAGAATCGGTCCACACATGAAACTAGACATCTAAAGACCCTGAAGGAAATCTGAGCTACTCCAAGTGAAGAAGGAGATTTGCCTCTTGTGGTTAATGAAACCAGTGATGAGTATATGAGCCTGAAGTTCCTGATGCCTCTTCGCAAAGATAGCAGATAGCCAAACCTGTATATTCAGAGTGTCTGGTAATCAGTAAAAAAACAACCCAACCACAACTTCTTATAGAGGTCCTGTCATTTAAGTGCCTCCTTTCTCCCAATCAGTCTTTCTTTCATCTTGCCCAAGTTGAGCTTCAGGCAGTTATTTTTTCATCCATGTATTCCTCTGAGACACCTGTCAGATGTCTGACAGGATAGTATTTTCAGTGTGTGTCTATTGGAGCACTATTATGTAACCAGAGTTTGGCACGATAGCATGCACCATCAGTAAGGTTTTTGGTTTTGATGTTATTTTTTTCTTATAGAAAATACCACTTTACGCCCTGGCATTATGATCTTCATTCTCATATACTGTTTGTTGTACCTTCTATGATGCATCAATCTGCTTAATGAGATGCAACTAGTTTCTTTACAGTGTGTGGCTCTATATGCTAAATTCTTCTAACAGCTATCAGTAAAATCTACAGTGTCTGCAGTATCCAATAGTTTTCAAGATGATACCTTTTGTGGCACATATCTTGCATTCAGGAAGAAGGATAGTGGACAGAAAACAGGATGTTGGAATGACAACAACTTCACAAAACTCATGAAGAAGTGAACTAATGATAGAACAATTTTTCTATTAAACAATAAAAACAGATTCAAACAAATGGAATTGAACCAAGCTGAGAGACTTAATCTTGTGTTCCTATGGTGGTAGTCATTTGCAGCACCAAAGGCTTGATCTAAAGCAGGTGAAAATAGAATTCAAACAACACTGACGATGCAGTGCCCCCCTCTGGAATCCAGAAATTCAGCCTCTGGCCCAAGCATCCATATTTAAATGCTGCCACAAAAAATCCCGAAGATAACAGACACCTGCACTTCTCACAATGGTTCAGTTTTGTATCTTGCACAAGATGACTAATGGACTGATCTACCATTTTGAAAATACAGCTGTTCATTATGAAAGTTAATTGGGAGGGATCCATGACAGCTTTCCAGAAAGTGGAGATAGCAAAATACCCGCACTGCACTCTTCCTCTTGAGATCTGAGTTTCCTTTGCCACTAGTAATAAAAATACAGCTCTATATTTTAACCACTTAGATCATAAAACTGAAGTGTGGGAGCAGAACACACAAGTTACCATTCCTTGAATACCGGTTACAGAAATAGATGCTTAAAGCAATAGTTCCTATTGAGACATAAGTGGGTTTTAGAAATTTCTCTTGCATGTGATTCATGCTACAAGACAGGTTGTGTAAATGCCATTTGTGAGAACTATGTATGCTCATTGTGTGTCACATATGAAATATCTCAGCTTCACTTACCAAGAGATTTTCTGAGCCTTAATCCACATTTTCTACAAGCTAAAGAGAAAATGTCTTTGTTAACTGGGGCTTTGCTGTAGTAAAGTCATAATGACCCTTTTTTATCTGTTTTAGTAGAAGATGCTCCCAGAGGATGTATACTTTTACCCCACATTTTTAAAGGGCTAAGATTCTGAAAAGGGGTCCCATTAACAAGTGTTATTGGCACCCACAACATTTGTACCCACTTTTGGAAGCCAAAAAGGAAAAATGCTGAAGCAAATTGGAATACTGAGCCACTAACTTCCCGGCTTCCTTCAATGTATTTATTTGGGGGATAAAAATTTTCCAAGTACAAATTACACCTGTAAACAGGGAGCCTAGGCATTTTAAAAATCTGGTCCCTGTAGACTTAATCTTCACCATTCACACACACACACACACACACACACACACACACACACACACACACACTTTGCTTATACCATCTTCATGGGTTGGTATTTGGCAGGGAGGGGTTTTGTTTGTTTGGGGTTTTATGTAAACTCTCAGCATTTGAGAAGAATCCACTCTATGGCAGTACTGCGAGTGTAAATTGCTATATTCTATTGTACAGCAGGATAACAGTCAGTTAAGAACTAAAATATAGCTTCCGTGCCTGATCACAGTAAAGTTCTTTCCCACTTTATACAGCAGACATCCGTTTTTTTCTGCTGCGAGTATGAATGAAAAACATGCAGTCAGCATGTCATTTATTTTCCCCTATAATTTTAGTATCAAGAGGCCTCAGAAACAGAGCTTATCAAGCATTTCACTCTGAGTTACTATTTTCCTCCCCCCCCTTCCTCTAGTCCAACATCGTTTCAGCACCAAACCTCTTAGTCTAACAATTTAGGACCAATGTGGGAAAAGAAGGAAATAAGTTAATGTGGTCAGTATCTTTCCTCGCCCCCAAGAGAACATTTAATTATTGTTGTTTTTAAAACTTGTACAGTACTCAGATACATGCCGATGGATGCTAAATGTACAGACAAATCTACAGTACATGCTTAGTTTTCATTATCCTGGGGAACTCACTTCTGCCAATGAATATCAACCACAAAACACAAACACTCGTTCATGACTCCTGTTATTCAGTCCTCTTGTTTGTGTGAAGTGATCAGACACCTTAGCTACAGAAGTCGTCTGGAAAGTAGTTGGTACCAGAAGGTAAATTCCACAATTATGGGAGCAATATAAATGCCCATATACATGAACAGATGAGAGAGAAAATGAAGGTGCAACAGTACTGATGAGATCACAGGGCTGTAATATGCCTTTTTAAATGCTGATTTGTACTTTACACTCAGAATGTAGCTTCTTTAATGGCAGCCAATAGACCAATGATCCCAGATAGACTGCTGCAAAGAACGTAGGAGCCAAGACTGACTGATGCAGGCAATTAATGCTTGGAAAGCAGCATTACACCAGAGAAATATTATAATTTGAAAACTGAAGTTACAGTTACATTTGCAAAAACTATGCCCCCATTAGTTTGCCGCAACTTTTCCCTCATCCCTAAATCCCAGCTAAGGAATTTAGACCATAATTGTCCCAGAACAGAACATCTCTCCTCCAAGTGACTATTTTTCTATTGCCCTTGACATGACAGATGATCAAGCCCAACTTTGAGAGTATATAAACTTTGCACAATGTAAACTTCTCAATTTACAGACCATGTAATGGCTACCATAATTTGAGCTATTTGCCTGAATCCTCATAATTATAATAAAAGGTATTTATTTTTACTCACAAGCTTATATACCCTGGACAGCTACAAATTCAACTGCACATCCATTTTTCTAACATCTATCTGCAGTAGTCTGAGACTTTATTTCCCCCATCATTTAATCAGGAGTACACAGAATTTTCTTTTTTTCTAATAACCTATCCCTCGGAAGTGTTCAAATTACAACCCTGAACCTGAACGCCCAGACTTCTCCCACTGAAAAATTTATTGGACTTTCTATGATTGTGCCTATACACTCTGGTCCCTGGGGAACATGGCATAACCCTCCAGCTCTGCTTCCTTCTCCCCTTATAGAGGTGCTCAGAGAAAAGGCTATAAAGTAGCTGATTGGGAGACAGATTGGGAAAATTGCCTTTGGGAGTATCGGATTCCACACCCAGCAGTAATAAAACAGTTTGAACCCCAATTTGTTTCTTTTTCTGCTTATGTGGATTTATTTTGATTTCCTGTTATAAACATTATTCCTTAAAGATCTAACTGGCAGCAACTAAGTTAGCTTTTATTTTCCTGCTGAATAATTCTCCCAGCTAACAAGGTCCTAAGAAACCAAACATTTGCAAAAAGAGCTAGGTACTGTATGCTATCAGTTTTCAACATATTCATTCTGCCACTGTGCCAGCAAAGAGCAAAGCACTTTGCGCTCTTGATAAAATTTTGAGCGGCCCCTAAAGTTATGAGAGACCAAAGTGCTATGCTGATGCATTAATAAGGAGCTACATGGAACCTTAAATATGGTTTGTGTTTCATTAACTGAATTAAGTTTATACAATAACATAAAAGTATTAACCTTCCAATATTATAGCAGATGAGAAAAGGGTAATATTTTTCTCTTTTCCTTATCAAAACTAGTTTGTTATTTCAACTTTAGTCTTGCAGGTATGAGCTACTGGTGCTTTTTTACTGCAAGTTGAGAAAATATTAAAGATTTTTATCAAATATTAGAAATCATCTTAAATGATTTTCATTTTGATGCTCCCAAATTTATTGATGTTGAGGATTACTTCAGGTTTAATTTTTTTTTAAGCTTCAACCACAACTGATGCTTCTTTAAAACATACCAAAAGGGTTTCATGTATACCTAACATTACTATATTTTGCAAAATACTTAATAGAATCATATTATTGCAAAGGCACATGATAAAAGATCAGATAATGCAGTCTTCAAATAAAAAGGTAATCTGTACTTCGGTAAAAATAAAATTTGAATTTTTCCTGTTATCACTACAGTAAGTTTCTACATTGATTAAGAGTTATTAATTTCACCATTGGATATCAATTCTCTAGACTTCCAGATCTCCAGTATTATTTCCTGCTAAACTTTGTTTAAAAATATTTTTCCCCTATGGAAATGAAATATCTTTGTTTACTGTCTCAGTTAACAACAATATAGAAGAACTTGTTTTTTCTATGTGAAGAACTAGATTCAAATGCTGAAATCTCTGCTACATCTTTACTCCCTGAATACCTATATTTTGTTATATTTTATTTGTCTATGTCTTCCTTCTTCTTCTTCTTCTTATGTCAACATTCTTTAAATTATAGTCTTCAGGGGCAGATCATGGCTAAAAAAAGCTATGTGTTTTACTTACAAAACAATCTTTATGGTGCTCATTTTTACAGAATTTTCTAAGCGGATTTGATATACTTTTTAAAAAATGTCTTGAATGCCATATATTTGAGTTCTGCATTTTTCTTTTTTTATGAAAGAATCCACCTTTGTAATTATTGCAAAAGTGCTATTTATTTAATAAAAGTAAATGAAAAGAGAGGCCATGACTGACTTACCAGTAATTGTGTTTGTAGTAAGTCTCGACAGTGGATTAAGTAACAGAGTTAGGGTGCCACCTACTAGGAAGCAAGGAGGCAATGAGTTCTGAATCTATGTTCTGATTATATGTCTCAGCTACACTCCTTTCCTAGAGGTATTTCCAGAGCCATTTGGAGCAAAGCTGTACATCAGAAAGTAAACAGGAGGCAAAAAAGCAAGGAAAAATGGCAGAAGAAATACAGCTGAAGGACTTAATTAAAGTGGGCTAGCTATGAGGTCAAGTCTGGAAGCCCCTGAACTTTGTGGTAGCAGAGAAGCTGCTGTAGAACTAGGCAAGGTGTGACGCAGTGCTGCAAGCTGAGGCTGGGTGCTGACATCAGGCAGGCAGGCAACCTGCCATGGTTGCCAGCAGCAGGGGAGCCTGTTCTCTCCTTGGAGGGGGAACAGAGACTGGGCCTTCTGAGTATCACCTTGAAAAATGGGATCACAGCAATCAACTGGATGGCTGGCCCTGGCTGAGACGACCTCTGAGGAGGGTTGTGTGCTTGGCCACAGAGGTATAAGCTCTGCTTTTCCACACTCTCTGAAACACAGCCCTCTGGTTTCTTTCCTCTGGTCTCACATTTTTGTTTCCTTTCTTTTCTTTTGTCTCCTCTTTCATGTCCTTGCAAGACAGCAAGAGAGGAGAGAGTGAGATGGAGAACTAAGGTGAAGCCTTTATGCTTCTGAGGTGAGGAGGCAAACAAAACTGGAAGGTGGGAGTCTGGGTGAGGCTTATATAATCAGAGACAGGCCCTTAAGAAAGTCTTAGCATTTTGATGCACTACCAAGGCAGGGAAGAGGCAGTCTGTCCCTTATTCCACTGTTGTAGGTTGGGGGGAAAGCTGTAGGAGAAACATTTTCATGTAGTGGAGTAAAGTGTAGATTTCCCCCCGTGTTTGTGAATTACTTGGCACAGGAGAGTAGGGGAGCTGTCATGGAACTAGTTATGCCTCCCTCATTCTGTAGGTTGGGTTGCATCTAGTGGAGGCTCCCGCGTTCTAACCTACACCAGTGCCATACAGGCTGTATGCCAGCAAATTCTTAACGGGCCATGTGCCAGCACATAATCAGTAGAGATCATCTACCACACACAACATTCCTCCCCCAATGTAACTCCTAAATTGAGGCTGGAGGTGGCAGGCACAGGAACCAGCCCTGCCACCTTTTTGCTAGTTGAGAGCCCAGCCCTTCCAAGTAAGGGAATTCCAGCTGGTCAGTTATGGCCAGAACCTAGTTCTGTTGTGCCACTTGAGCAAAGCAAAGGAGCTAGATCATAATTAGTATCTGGTCCAAAGAAATACTGCATACAAACACTAGGAGAACTCCTGCTAGTTTTCATTCTCTCTGTGATTCTTGGTTGAATGATGGGACATTGGATGGGGAAGGCAAGGGCTCTGTGGTGGCACCAAGCAATCTCAGACTCAGGTGCTTGGCTGATTGGTTTTGCTCACATGCTGTAGGTCTTACTGATTGCCATATGTGGTGTTTGGAAGGAATCTTCCCCTAGGTCAGATTGGCAATGACCTTGGGGTTTTCGTCTTCCTCTGGAGCATGAGGGTGTGGCCACTTGCCAGGGTTATCTGATTATATCTCCCATTAATCATTTCCCTGCCTCAGGCACTGTGGCACCGCAGTCCCTCCTATTCTCTGCCTGTGGCATGTAATAATCTAGTCTCCATGGGCTGCAATATTTTAGTCCAATTTTGGTTGTTGGGTTTAGTGTGCAGGTGCTGGTGGCCTGTAATATACAAGAGGTCCCTTGTGGCCTTAAACTCTGATTCAATGCCTCTATGCAAAAATCTCACAGTATTATATATTCATATACATGCCAAGCCAGAATTTGGATAATTGCAGTTAAAATAGCAAAATTTTCCCCCAAACTTCTAAAGACTCCAAGAGGCATGAAAGGGCATAGTCTTTACACTGTCATGTTTCATTCTTAATTGCCAAATATAGTAGAATATAATGCAAATGTTAATACATACACACACATACTCCTTGGACAAAAATGAGTCGCTGTAAATATTTCAGCTTAGTATCTGTTCCAATTGCTCAACCCCAAAAGATAAAATTATAGGTACCAGACAGTTTGTACTGATATTTTACAGTTATAGCTTCATGTTTTCTCATCTGGCCATTTCCATGGCACATAATGACCATCTCATTATTCATCTCTATTCTGTTATATTACAGATTATTATAAAAGAGACTGAATTACGGTCTTAGCATTTAACACTGTATTACAAAGACACACCCATCGGACGGGCAGATCATTCTTCTTTTTTTCATAATACACAACATAGCTGACGCCCAGTCTCTTTCTCTACTCACTAAACAATATTCTCTTCACGGAAAATGAACGAAAATGATAGTGAGTGAATCAAGCACTAAAAATAACAGAAAATTCAAGAAGTTTAGGTGGTTCCCACAAAGTTATCGGTGACATATTGCACATGCTATGCTTTATGACATATGTTGATAATTATACCATAACATAGATTTTTTTAAAAATGTTTGAAAGAACTTTAAAGATGCAATGATAAGTGATTAAAAAGTAAGGAAAAGCCAGAGCCAAAGGATGGTCATGGCAATGGTCATGCACTGCTGTAGCTGGTATGTTCACATTATAGCCTTCAATTATATGATCATACATTATATTTCTATAGGACTCCAGCTTCATTAAAGATAAAATTCAATCCTCGTGAGAAGGCCAGTGCAAGCCCTTAAAATAGGAAGGTTTAATTTTTGGAAGACATTCTGAAGACCACTAAAACATTCTTAGATGTCCCACTTCCTGAGTAGATTTTTTGGGGGAGGGGTCTGTATCTTATGTTAACAGTCTGGTTTTCAAGTTGGTTTCTCAGAGGCACTTTCTTTTGCGTGCATAAGACTCTTACTAGTAAGTTTTTATGCCTGGTTAATGCCATTCTGAAATACGGTGATTTTCATTCAGTTTCTCTCCATTAGTTCAAAGTACAAAAATCCCGATGAATAGCTGCTATGTCCTCTTGTTTAGCTGCAGTTTGACTCTAACATGAGTTCACTGCTGTCCATATTTATCTAATTTATAGAACTTGTTTTTGGACAGAAGTCCCAATTTTACATGTTTAAATCCACACAAGTTAGGGACCCAGTCCTAGAAACATTTTTTATGCAAACAGTCCCATCATTACAAGAGTAAGGAGGACTAACTGTGTGAAGAAGAAACTGCGGCACCTGACATTTGCCTAATTCTGCTCCCATAGAACTCAGTGGTAGAACTCCCATTGACTTCAATGGGAACAGTCCAAAGCTGAGTGCTTTTGAAAATCCCCACCCTAGATGTTTAATTAGATCATAGAAACACTATTTTCAGATAACTATTCCTTATTAAGCTTTTAAATTTCTTATCAGCTCAGTAGTGAATTTGCTATTTATAGATGGCAAAAAAAATTACTGAATAGGAAGAGCAACATTTATTTCTCATGTGCTTTGATTAATAAATTAATACAGAGAGTAACTTTTTATGACTATAACCTTGGGGATCATAGAGTACTCGCAGTCAATGCATGGAACTCATGCTGACAGAGTGTATGGCAAATAGATTGAGTTATAGCATATAGCTTTTAGTGTTTTACATATAAATACTATAACCAAACATTTGGTCTCTTATGTAAGCCCTATATTGTTTTCCCTAAACAGTTATTGCTTAGAATAAATCATTAGGATAAGATGTTCAACAGCACTCTGTGTTGGCCTAAATCTGCTCCCTCTGAAATCAATGATAAAACTGTCAGAACGTTGGAGAAGTTGTGTCTATTTCTGTGTTTCCACAGTACATAGCATGATTAGTCTTGATCCTCACTTGGGCTCTGCCATAATATAATACATTGATTTATGGAAGGTCAGATACATAATATAACATTATATACACACTACTTTTCAGAAACAGAAGAGCTTGATTCTCAAAGCCATTTTTATGATCATTTATAATATCGTCTCAAATGCCCGCTAAATTCTAAGAGATCAAAATCACCATCTCTTCATTCTAAACAGATATCTTGGTGCTAAAAATAAACTCCTGTTGCTCACAGTATAATACCGAATTAGTAAAAAAGATATAAATGCAGCTCTGTTTAATCTATGAACTTGGTAAAAAATTTTGATAGTTGCCTGTGACCTTTGTCCCAGGGATGTTTGTCCTATCAACCTTTTTTCCCTTTTTTCTCTGACTAAAACATTACAGATTGATACTCAGTGTGCTTTATTGCCAGATCCCTCAGAAAACAGAGGCAAGCAAACATTGCATAAAAAAACCCAACATAAACAAAAACATAAAAAGCACACAGATAGAAGCTTCCTGTTAGTAGTAAAAGTTCTAAAATATTCCAAAGGAGCAAGTCTGTTAGTGATAAAGGCTGGTTAAACTCCTTTACCTAAATTCAGATGATGCTATCACTAAGCCTACCCATTGTACATTTTATAGATTAGCAAGATATATTTTTGGTACTGTATTTCTCATCTGTTTCTCCGCAGAGGACAGTCCACTTCACAAACAGCTTATCTCATGGCTAAGGATATGTAAGTACATGCTAGAAAAGCTGCTGCTAAAAATGACTGAGTTTATATCGCAGCATGGTAGACATGGTAGTTGTAGCATTGTACTGTACACACACACACATGAATGTTAAGGAAATTTCACAAGAATAAACAAGCTTTAAAAATTCAGATTCTTTCATAACAGTTTTGCCCTCTTCTGATGAATGGAACATACAGGAGTACCATTCATAAAGTACACACTGCTTTCTCTGCGTGTGTCAAAATGCCTCACGAGGACAATAAAATTTACGGGGATACATATAGATTACTCTTCTCTAAAATACGCATATACATGGCTTCTGCAGCATTTCTCTTTTCCAGTAACCCTATGAGTGCAGGAAACTCAAATGTTATAGTGGCAGAGGTGGCAGTTTGCTTGACCAGGAAGGCAACTATCTATTTAAAACCCATCATGCTGAATGAGATAAAAGAGGAAAATTAGTGACAGTATTGCCACACAGATATTTGAAACCTGACATTAAAAACAGAAACAGTCAAACCTAGACATAAATTTTCTCTTTGTGTGGTGATGGTTCCATAATATTTTGCCAGGTATCACTGCTTACAAACAAACATGTGCTGAGATACTGCATCACAAGCGAAGAACAGCCTTTAAGCTTGTGGTTCATGCACTCAAGAACCAAGCTGTTTATTAGCCTTTATACCTTAATTATAAGAACTTCACCTAGCACTTTCTGGTCATTTAAAATGCAGAACAAAATACAGTGGCTGTCTGAAGACTTAAACAGATGTCAACCAGATATTTGCCAGCTATAGCTACTATTCTACTGGGAGGAGTTACTATTCTATAAATACTAATTAGAATTTTGCATGTGATCCTGCTGAAATACCGAAGGTGATGAGTGGCCAGTTATTACTTTTAAAAGATTAGTGCAATTTGAAATACTAATGTCCCCAACGAGACAATGATATGCTGAATAATCAAGAGTTATATCTATTCCCAGCCAAAAGGGAATATTTGCTCATTTCATCATTTAGAAAAACTGCTGTCTCCTGAACAAGTCACTTTTCTATTTTAGTTTGAGAAAGTGGTAAAACTTTCTGGAGTCAGTGTAATGGTACAGTATACTCAGTGAATAAATGTAATTCCATTGCTGCACCTACAGTAAAGTTTACTAATAGCTTCCAAGGGCAGAGATTATAGTGTGAAATCATGACTAACGAACAAAATTGGGTTGCAATTAAAAAAAACCTAGTGAAAAAAAGTGATATTACAGCAGGAGATGGACCTTAAAAAAAACACACACACAACCGAAAAACAACGTCTCACTAATCTTCACGTAAGGTAGGGTTTAGATAATTGCAATAGTAATTGCCAGAAAAAGCCATGACACAAATATCTTACTTCAACATTTATAAATTACCAAATCATTTTGAGCAATCTTATTTGACAAGTCACTTTGTATCCCATTGGCTTGAATTACAATCTTGAGTTTCATCATGTTCAATTTGCCATGAAATGTGACTGATGAAACCTGATGTGGTATGACGCAGAGTTTCTTCACATAAGCAGTGATTCAATGCAATGAGATTTGACTGATGTAACTGACAGACATACAATTTAATATTAACATATTTATGTGGAAGAAAAGCCACCAGAAACTAACCTACTTGGATTTATTCTCCAAATGTTTTATGTTCTAAGCATTCAGTCCCGGGTATGCATAATTTGAGGATTGGACTCTAAAGTTGTCAGTGAAAAAGATGTTTTCATCAGTATCTACTCTACTTTTCCCATTTTAAAAAAAAAAAAATCTCCTCCAGGATAGCTGCTTTTTCTTATTCTTCAGTTCACCGCTGCCTCTTTAAATAGAGACAAGATGGGTGAGGTAATATCTTTTCTTGGATCAACTTCTGTTGGTGAAAGACAAGCTTTTGAGCTATTCAGAGCTCATTAGTAGGAATGTCTGACCTTACTTCAAAACAGAAGTATGTGTCAATACCAAAACATTTGTGTCACAGTGAGTGCAGTGATAGCAGTGATATACTCTTTTTACATCAGTAATACTTAACTGAACCTTGATGCTGACTCCATTTAAAGATTTCGCCCGACAGGACAAGAGAACAGCACGCCAACATTTTTATGGCTGACTTAGAACAACTCTTCCTCAGCTCTCATCCCCTAGCGCCCCTACTCTACTTGAGCTACATTGACGACATCTTCACCATCTGGACCCATGGGAAGGAGGCCCTTGAGGAATTCCACAAGGATTTCAACAATTTCCACCCCACCATCAACCTCAGCCTGGGCCAGTCCACACCAGAGATCCACTTCCTGGACACTACAGTGCAAATAAATGATGGTCACATAACCACCACCCTACACCGGAAACCTACTGACCGCTATGCTTACCTACATGCCTCCAGCTTTCATCCAGACCACATCACATGATCCATTGTCTACAGCCAAGCCTTAAGATACAACCGCATTTGCTCCAATCCCTCAGACAGAGACATACGCCTACAGGATCTCTATCAAACATTCTTAAAACTACAGTACCCACCTGGGGAAGCGAAGAAACAGATTGACACAGCCAGAAGGGTACCCAGAAGTCACCAACTACAGGACAAGCCCAACACAGAAAGTAACAGAACGCCACTAGCCATCACCTACAGACCCCAACTAAATCCTCTCCAGCGCATCGTCAAGGATCTACAACCTATCCTGAAATACAATCCCTCATTCTCATAGACCTTGGGAGACAGGCCAGTGCTCACTTACAGACAGTTCCTCAACCTGAAGCAAATACTCACCAGCAACTACACACCACACAACAGAAACACTAACCCAGGAACCAATCCCTGCAACAAACCCCGTTGCCAACTCTGTCCGCATATCTATTCAAGGGACACCATCATAGAACCTAGCCACACCATCAGGGGCTCGTTCACCTGTACATCTACCAATGTGATACATGCCATCATGTGCCAGCAATGCCCCTCTGCCATGTACATTGGCCAAACCAGACAGTCTCTACACAAAAGAATAAATGGACACAAATCAGACATCAAGAATTGCAACATTCAAAAACCAGTAGGAGAGCACTTCAATCTCCCTGGACACTCAATAACAGATTTAGAAGTGGCCATTCTTCAACAAAAACACTTCAAAAACAGACTTCAACAAGAAACTGCAGAACTGGAATTAATTTGCCAACTTGACACCATCAAATTAGGCCTGAATAAAGACTGGGCATGGTTGGTCACTACAAAAAATATTTTTCCCTCCATTGATACTCACACCTTCCTGTCAACTACTGGGAATGGGCCACATCCTCCCTAACTGAACGGGCCTCATTAGCCCTGTCCCCCCACCCCCTCTACTTGGTAAGGCAACTCCTATCTTGTCATGTGTTGTGTATCTATACCTGCTTAGTGTATTTTTCACTCCATGCATCTGATGAAGTAGGTTATAGCCCATGAAACCTTATGCCAAAACAAATTTGTTAGTCTCTAAGGTACAACAAGGACTCCTCATTGTTTTTTGGTCAAAAATGCTGACTTGTGTTTGACGCTCTCTTTCTAGAGCACTTGGCACTGACTTGTTCCAGTCAAGAATCAGACTTTGAAGGCATTGAGAGGCTTGAAGCCATGTTCACATAACTACATTCATAACAAAATATCAAGATGCTTCAAAAAATCTTTGTCTCTGGAGGCCTATCCATCCATGATATCCAGATGTTGTCTATACACAGAGCCAAATTCTGTCCTGGATGCAACATTAAGCTTCTAATTTAAAACCATTGGGAAACACTTCACCCCACCCCACCCCACCCCCAAATTTTTTTAAAAAAATTAGCCCATAACTTCAGTTCTTAAAGAGGAGCTATATGCGTGCATCTCTTGAACATGAGGAAAACAGACCTTTCTGTTTTCTATTGTCTCAAAACCAAAACCTGCCTGTGTAAAAGAAGGAAGCACAAGTAATTACGTTTGTGATTCCTTGTTACTTCTGTTAATGATTGGTGACCAAGTGAATTTGGGGGAGAATTTCAGTATGGAGCATGCAACTGCATTTGAATCTGCCCAGGCAGTCATAATGAAGATGAAATAATATATACCTAGTATAGTGTACTTTGTAGGTACAATAGTGAACTCTGTGTTAGCAAATAGCTAGATGTTTGCTTCTAGAAGTTTGATTTCTTTTACCTTGATTTTAAGAAATCTGCATTGTATCATAGTTTTTTCTGTCTAATCCAGTCATCTGCATCATGTCCGTTAGAATGCTGACTTTGAAAACAGTTTAAATCATGTCTACGTCCACCTTAGATTATGTTACAGTCTATGGTCATGAATCCTGCTCTGTGATCCTTTGCAGAGTCCCAATGACCCAACACCTCCTACTAGCCTCAGAATAATTATACCAGGCAGCAAACAGCACGGGAATGAATAGGACTGGAAATTATCCCATTCATATTAAAGAACCAGAGCTACCCGAAAGCTGTGTTAGCAACTGTAAGTATTAGTACAACCTGCTCCAACAAAATGAAAACATAGAAAATAATTTGTATAGGTTTCACAAGAATACCATGGAAACTAGTATAGAAATGGCTGTAAAGATGTCTCAAAAATAATCTGAAAGGAAGACACTCAGCTATAAGAAAGAACATACTGTATATCAAAGACTGAAGGGTGCCCTGGTGTGCAAACAACTTCCATTAAAATTAAAATATAGTAAATCATACTGAGAGGAGAGGAAACCCCAATATCACTAAGAGCCTGGTAAGAGTATGGATTGCTGTGCTTCTTCAAAGTACAACAGCATGTTTTCAAACAGACTATTAGAAAACAAATTATTTCTTTTTAATAGAATGATATTTTAAAAGTAAAATATCTATTTCATTACATAGCTGTTTTATATATTGTAAATAGCTCCATAAATTAGAGTGAGGATTTCTGAAACAGGATTAGAGTGCAGCGATGGAGCTGCAGGAGAAAGCTGCATAGCGCCTGCTGCCTACCCTGTGCTTGGCTCCAGGCAGTGCTATTCATCCATCACTTTCATGAGAGCAAATACACACCCCCAAAATATAAAACAGAAAAATAAGTAAATCATTTGGAAAATGCAGGAGAAACAGGTTTTCAGAAATAATTAAAGATTCTATATGTTTTTAGAAAGAACCTATTTCACATCTTTGTAAGAGATTTACATTTTAATTTGAAACCAAAATAAGGAATAACTTATGTAGTAAAGCAACAGTTGATTTAAGGCTGAAATTAACAAACACAAAATAATTAGTTTAAAACACTAGACTTGGTTAGAAAAGAGAAAGAAATTTTGAAAGATGATGAAAATCACTTAAATTTGGTCTGGACCTGACCCAAAAGAAGACTCTTTTGGGATAAAATAATAAACACAATTAACATGATTGTACATGCAGTAGCTATGCACCAAATGATTGTTATTAAATATGTATTGTAGTAGCACCCATCCAGGAGTGACAGCATCCTGCTAGGTGCTGCTCAAACATATGGTAAAATAGGTTTCCCTTGTCCAGATGAGCTTACAGTCTAATTTAAGGCAAAATTGCCATCTTGAGTGATTAAAATGAAAACATTTGTATAGGAATGCATCTTATGGCAACAAAAACTGAACATTTTGGAGGTGGAAATCTTCTAACGGTTGACATATTTAAGAATGGTAAACGTATAAGAGTCAGATGACTTGCACATGCAGATCGCTCAAACATTTATTTTGAATTAACTAGTTAGGAGTAATGATTGTAAAATGTTCTCACTTTGCTGAATTTGCAGGGCTAAAGCCAATGTAACATCGATCCATGTTTCAGAGCACAGGCCACTTCACGCCAAGTCAAGAACTGTTTGTCGGAGCTTAGATGCTTTGTAAAAAGAAAAGGAGTACTTGTGGCACCTCAGAGACTAACAAATTTATTTGAGCATAAGCTTTCGTGAGCTACAGCTCACTTCATTGGATGCCGATGAAGTGAGGTGTAGCTCACGAAAGCTTATGCTCAAATAAATTTGTTAGTCTCTGAGGTGCCACAAGTACTCCTTTGTTTTTGCGAATACAGACTAACACGGCTGCTACTCTAGCTTCTTTGTGTAGGCTTCCTCACTGCAGATTCTGGAGGGGCCTCTTAGTTAGACACTAAAGGTGAAATCCTATCCTCACTGAAATCAATGGGAGTTTTGCTACTGACTTCAGGGAAGCAGCATTTCACCCAGTGATGCTTCTTTGGCAGCACGACATCACCAGCAATATGTAGAGACATTGTATTGTCCAGGACACAGCAGGCAGGATACCCGGTGGAGGAACGTATGGAGGATGATTGCCACAACATACTTCCACAGGCTGTAGCATGCATCTCCCCACCACCACCACCACCCCGTTCCATGCTTAGACTGCCAGACACTGCAGAAGGAGATGGGGGCATTGACAGTCCACTCTGTGGGGCATCCAGCACTGCCTGTAGCACAAAAAGCTGCCACCATTTTGTTCTCACAGACTGTGTATGACAAGTTTCTGAATGACCCCAGCACACGTGCATGGGGAGGGCAAGAGCTCTGTACAACTTAACATGCTTCGGCGGGGGATGCCAGAATCTGTCTCTGAATGATGAAGTAAATTACGCTTC
This sequence comes from Dermochelys coriacea, assembly GCF_009764565.3. NCBI lineage: Eukaryota > Metazoa > Chordata > Testudines > Dermochelyidae > Dermochelys > Dermochelys coriacea. Next base: position 100,188,723 of record NC_050075.1, on the reverse strand, counting down.
ACTTATGGCCTAATTCTGCAATCCAAACTAGGCAAATCTCTTCTCTACTTCTTGGAAGTTTTGTATATGTAAGGACTCTAAGACAGGCTCATTAGGTTTGCATATTATTAGTAGTAGATATGTTTATTAAATGTCATCAAACAAAAGTACAACATCATATGTATGATATTTGTGTGTTTGCATTTTTATGTTGTCTATATTGTACTGTATGTGATCAAGTCATTTCACCTGCTGCTGTCTTAGTCAATCCATTTGAAATATGGCATTAGAGGAAAAGCATTACTTCACAGATACTCGATACTCCACCTGAACTCAGGTAAGTGCCAAACAAAACAAAATTCTTCTGCTATTAGCAAAATTTTAGAATGATAATTTACCATTTTGGTCTGCTTGTAGATTTCACCATAGGAGTCATTCCATCACGATAGAGGCTTTTTGTTTTACTGAAGTTGACAATGTTGAAAATTACCCTCTGAAAAACAGAGAAAAAAACCTCAGTTATAGTAGTTATGAACTACAATCTGTTCTTTACAAAGTTCTCATTTGCTATCTGTACAAAAGCATAAAGTAACTACATACATGCCTACATGATGTTTCATAGATGAAATTCAATAAAGACAAGTGCAAAGTACTTCACTTAGAAAGAAAATAAATCAAATGCACAGCTATAAAATGGGGAATAATTGGCTACATGGCAGTACTGTTGAAAAGGATCTGGGGTCACAAGTTCAATATGAGATGTGATGCAGTTGTAAAAAAAGGCTATATCATTTTGGGATATATTAACTTTCTGGAGTCAATATAAGGTACAGTATATTCAGGGAGCTAATTGTCCTGCTCCAGCTGAGGCCTCACTAGTTCTGAGTGGAGTACGGTGTGCAATTCTGGGTGCCACTAAACTTTGGGCTAGTGTAACTCCGTGGTGTTAAGGGGAGGAATGCCTCTCTTTGAGATGCATGCTTTTACTCCAGCTGGTTGAAGTGGGGGAGGGGGTTGTTACAAACATTACTGATCAAGCCACATATCTGAGTGACTGAATACAATATATTCTGCTCATTGAGCTGCTTTTTTATGGGTCATCATGAGTTCATTTTTATAATTTGCTCACTAAGCTATGTGCTTAATTTGTTAATTTTTATATTTTCCATTTCCAGTATTTAGGTTGACTCTTTATTGGATGTAATGTCCATCTTGTGAAAGTTCTATTTATTCCTTATCTCTTACACTTAAAGTGCACAGCACAGTTCTTTCACAGGTGTGTTCAATCCTTTATAGGTACTTGGTTAATTTTGTACTGTATGTACAAGCCTTTCATTTTACTTGTCTGAGGCTTTTTTGTTATAAAGCTCTGCTTAATTTGTAAAAGCAAATTAAGTTGCAACAAATGGGTATATTAGTCTGGATGTTTGCATTGAGTAAGTGAAACAAACAAGTTCACCAAACCAATTGCTTTATACTTTGGAAACAATCATGCCACTGTTGGAAAAAGTAAAGTTGCTAATTTTGTTACGTGCTAACTGACTCATAGCAGACAGCTGGTAGAGAATGTTCTTATTCCAATCGAGCTGATTTTATATAATGAGTTCAGCAAATGTACACAACTGGATAAGCAACGTATATAAAAACAGTAATATGCAGTTCATTTAACCAAACAGTACAGAGTATAAAATTTCAGCCACTAATGTTCACAGTACCATTAGCAGTTAACAATGTGTTCAGTCCTTTCAGTATGGCACAGAGCTAGATTGGCAGGACCTAAAATTCAGCCACTACAGAACTGAATTTTATCAAAGTATGACACTGAATTAATAAAGTACAAAAATCAAAAGCACTAAAATATGCAGCTGAATCAGTCAACTATTCTTAGCAATAGTTAAAGCAGTCTATGCAGCTCAGTCAGTGAAGTGTGTAAAAGAATGTAACTGTAATGTACACACCTTAACCAGAAAAATATGCAGCTTGCTCAATAAGCTATGCAAACGTCTCTTGAAATGCAGTACTGTCATACAAGTTAGCGATACAGTAAGCAAACATTTGCCAAACAAGTAAAATAGGCTGCTGGTGTGATTTTTGTCCTTTTTTATGTTCTTTATTAATAAATCATAAAAAGAAACAAGAGTAGGTATACACTGTCCACATTGAATTGCTATTTTCTAACCACCTTGTCATTACTTGCAGGATTTTTATTGCTTTTGAGAGGTAGTAATGGGTGACATTGCATGATTAGTGCAATTTCAATACTCAACTCATTTAAGAGCATAAACAAAAACACTGATAGTAATAGAGGATGCTTAAAAAGAGACTGGCAACTGATATAGAGGAGACATACACTGTGCTTCAATGAGCAGGCCAAATAAGGTGAGGTTAGCTGATAGGTCTTTTGCCCTCGCCAAGATAGGGAAACTGCCTTTCTCTAGCATGCGAAGACTGTTCCGGGGGACTGGGCGGAGGAAATCAGTTTGTGATTCAACTTATTTTTTGCTTGTGTTCTCAGCCATGCATCAAGGGACTTGGATCAGGGATATACATCAGCTATCGACTTGATGGCTTCCTCTTTGATCTTCGAAGACTCAATACTAAGAATAAGATACTGGTGAAGCTTCTCATGGAGGCATTTTTTGCAGATGACTGCACCTTGATGGCTCATAGACAAGACAACCTTCAGGTCATCGTTGCCAGATTTTCCGAAGCATCCCAGCTCTTTGGCCTCACCATCAGTCTTGGGAAGACAGAGGTCTTGTTCCAACCAGCACCTCATTCCAATGCCCCAGTGCCAGCCATCTTCATGCAAGTATTTGGGCAGTATCATCTCCAGTGATGGTTCCCTTTATAAGGAAATCTCCTCCAGAATTAGTAAAGCCATCCAGGCCCTTGGCCAACTTTGAACAAAAGTTCTTAACCAAACACAACATTCGTCTCTCTACCAAATTTAAAATCTACAGTACAATGGTTCTAACATCTCTCCTGTATGAATCTGAGACGTGAACTCTTTATAGAGGTCACAATAAACAGCTTGAGCAATTTCACATGTGCTCCCTCCACTCTGTAATGAGAATTCTCTGGCAGGACAGAGTGACCAATATTAAGGTCCTTGAGAAAGCAAACACAACCAGCATTGAGGAAATGTTATTGAGAGCACAACTTAGGTGGACCAGGCATGTCGTCCGAATGGAAGACCACTGTCTCCCAAAACAGATCTTGTATGGGGAGCTGAGTAGGGCCAAAGAAAGAAGGGTCATCCATGTAAGCGCTTCAAAGATAATATGAAGAGCAGTCTCCAGTGGGCTGGCATCAATCCCAAAGAACCCAAAGCAAATGGCTCAGAACAGGAGTCACTGGCCGTCTCTGACAAGATCAGCATGTGACAAGTTTGAGCAGGATCAATGAAATTATCTCCAGGCTGCATGTGAAAGGTGCCACAGAGCTGAATCAAACATCATTGATACAGACTTCCCATGCCTTCCGTGTGGCCAACTCTGTGCATTATGATTCAGACTGCGGAGTCATATGCGTAGCCATATATGAGAACTGCGACAATATCGTCATCATCGTCAGCGATGGACTACCAATAATATTCCATTCCCAGGCTCTATTACCTCCCCATGGCTCCCAGTCCCAGTCTCCATGCCCAGCCAGTGCCATTCACAGTTTCTCACTCCCACTACTCCAGTCCCAGTCTCACCAGACTTCTTGTCCCAATCTACTTCTTCACCCCTCTCCCAGTCTTACTTCTGTCCCCTCTGCATTCTAATCAGAGGGCTGCCTTCTCCATGTTTCCCGGGTGCCAACAGAGGGATCACTAGGAGCACTACTACTCTCAGTTCCAGGGCCTAGCCTCAGCTCAACTCCCAGAACAGCCAGGAGTGGTCATTAAAAGGAAAGTCTGGCTCTACCCCTGAAGTCAGTTGCTCTGTGGGAAGAGCTTCTGTGTAATCTGGTCAGCATTCAGAGCCATGGAAAGCTGGAGCTTGCCCAGTCAATAATCAAATCTTCTGAGATTTTAGTTGTTAAACTAAATCCCTGCTCAGCATGTACTTTTCAAAGAGTTATAACTTGGCCAGATATTCCTGAGGCAAAAGGCAAATCGCTGACACTTAAGGACACCCTTCGGCCAAATTTCAGGTGTCTGTTCCAAAGCATGTGAACTCTGGAGTTGTCCAAAGAAAAGGGAGACAGATTTTTTAGCACAGAGGCTAGAGAAAAACACATTGTTTTGCCTCACTCTAAAATGGCTGAATCATTTTGGCTGAAATTTTCCAAATAAGTTCAGCCTAAAGCAGACAACTGATATGAAAAATTTCAGCCCAAACAATTAAGTTTGCACAAAGTTATAAGCAACAGAAAACAGGATCTTATAATGGGAAGTGTTGGTCAACATTAATACTAAGTGGTGCAAGCAGCCCCACTTATAATGCCAGTCTTTTCATAAAATATGCAATAATGCAATTGCTATCAGTATGGTCCAACCTTCAGTATAAACCAGTTAGGCATCCAGGAATTAAGGGTATGTCTACATTGCAACATAAGCCTGTGCTTGAGCCTGGGCTCAAGCCTAACACCCCTGGCATCTACACTGCAATTGTGCTAACTCAGGGCTCGGACTCGGGTCCCAAGACCCTGCAGAGCAGAAGGTTCTATGCTCGAGTTAAGCCGGGAGCCAGGGTCCGAGCCCTACTGTTCTGCAGTGTAGACGCCATCCCACTTGACTCGGGTCCTGGGGTCAGCTGGAAGTATTCCACTATTCCCTGGGACAATTTCCTTAGTCCTCTCTGTACTAACCATCTACTCTGTTGAACATGGCAGCAGCTCAGGTCAGCATTAACCTATTCTCTTCTGAGCACCAATCTGCAATCACACTGTCAGAGAGCCTCCTGAAAAAAGAAAAGGAGTACTTGTGGCATCTTAGAGACTAACAAATTTATTTGAGCATAAGCTTTCGTGAGCTACAGCTCATTTCATCGGATGCATTCAGTGGAAAATACAGTGGGGAGATGATTTATATACACAGAGAACATGAAACAATGTGTTTCAGGGTGTTATACACACTGTAAGGAGAATGATCACTTAAGATGAGCTATTGCCAGCAGGAGGGGAGGGGGTAGGAAGAAAACCTTTTGTAGTGATAATCAAGGTGGGCCATTTCCAGCAGCCTCCTGGGTTTGCAATGGAGAGCGAACTGATCAAGGCTTTTGCAAAGCTTTTGCAAAGCAAGTTGCTTCAGAACATCCCGTAGCATGCAGGGTGAGCAGTAAAGTTTTCCCACAGTGCCCCAAGGTCCTAGGGATCAAGTGGCCATATTTTGAACAGAAAGGGGGCACACTAGGGACTCTGGGATATGGTTACTTTGACTTGGGTCTGCACACTGCAGCATGGACATCAGTGCCCTGGGTTGGACCATGGGTTAGAATGTTGTAATGTAGGGTTTACAATCTAGATGCTCAAACCCAGGGTTCCCTAACATGGGTAAGCTGACTCGAGTCCCACAAACCCTGGGCTTACATTGCAGTGTAGCCAGACCCTAAATGTTTCAGAATCCAGCAGAAATACTTCAGCCCTTCAACCATCCAAGATACAGGATTTGGGCACTGTGCAATGGCACTAAGTGGGAGTCTTTTAGATAAGATTTTAAAACCTGAGGTCTTGCACTCTGCATGGACATTAAATATCCCATAGTATTTTGGTAACAGTGGGGATTTGCCCAGGTGCTTTAGACCAAATTTCTCTCTGCTCCTACCACTGTTGTGTAGCCTGCTGTCCACTAGCTGGTTGCCAGTGTTGTCAACTGTCATGAATCTTACAATATTTGGTGCTTTCCTTAAAGTTCCAGCTCCTGAAGTCATGGGACTAAACAAGACTCAGATTTTTTTTAAAGAAAAAAAAACAAAATTGCCAAACCTGACAGCGGCAGAGAAATATTGAAAATGTGACCTAAGTGTACCTTAAAGGCTTAAAAAAAATGCAGATTCAGTAACTAATAGCTGAAGTTGCCACCAGTGACTGAAAACAAACAGTACACTTAGTATTGTACAAATTTCCTAACAAAGACTTCTAAAGGTTATTTTTTTGACCTTTTAAAATTTAATTAAATACCTCTAACATTTTAAAATAACCAACGTATTCTTTCTTCCTGTATAGGAAACAAGTCTCCTTTCAAGTTTAAAAAGGTTTAAAACTTTATGGCATTTAGTCCTTCTCCTCCCACCCCCATTAGTTAACAAATATTTAACATCTCTCTGCTGTCATAAGAAAAGAAATTCTCACCTACTGAGGGATGATGTTAGGAATCATACAGAGCCCTAGCAGATTTGTTAATTAGCTGCACCTGTGTTTTGTTAACTGGAAATAGTCAACTCTTTGCACAGGTACTAAAGACTTGCAAAGATAATGAAAAGAAGGGTTTACAGATTGTGAATTATATGATTTTCTCCCTCACTGGAGCTCTCTCTTAAAGAGGAGAGAAGGTAAATTTTAGCATATCACATATACCAGCATTAAAATAAGACAGATTTTTTAATGAAATAAATGCTGTTGGATGTATCTCAATACCAAATATAAAATGAGCAAATTTATTATTGCAGCAAAGTATTTGATATGATGTTCTTGCCATGAGAAACTATGACTAGTAAATGAAGGAAGAGATATTACCCAATATTTGTGTATTTCAATAAATGACATATAATTACTTTAGAAATATAAAATGTTCTTCAGAATTAATTGCCAGTTGCATAATGTTCCCTTGCTACCAACTCTTTCTGATGAGGTTTCTGCTAGTCTCAGAACTAATGCAGTTATGCATGTGCATGCACACACACACAGGAGTTTCAAGATCCATGCAGGGCACAGCCATCCATTCACAGACATAATGTGTGCAGAAGGAATTGTATTGATGAGATCAGCCTTATTTCACACACATTTTATTGGACTTTATTTTATTGGACTGGAATACTATGGAGAGGGACATCTCAGACCCACCCCTTCTTGACCAAAAAGCACACAGACTGTGACATATAGCCACAGAGGGGATTCTGAGTGATCAGAGGATTCACACGATGGAACTGCTGTTCCCATAGTCAAGGCCCTGCACTAAGTCTGGCTTGCCTGTATGGTCTATGAGACCCAAAACATAGTGAAGAAATAAGAGGGTTGGTCAAAAATTTTCCATCAAAAAACCTAGTCTTTAACAAACCATTGGTTTATGATGAAAAAACTTTCATACCCCAAAAAAATCTTTCCACAGAAAATTTTGACCTTTCATAAAAACTGACAAAAAGAAAAGGGTAAGCTTTCATGAAAAGCTTATGCTCTAATAAATTTGTTAGTCTCTAAGGTGCCACAAGTACTCCTTTTCTTTTTGCGAATACAGACTAACACGGCTGCTACTATGAAACCTGTCATAAAAACTGAATATCCCAAAACCAAAACTTTTGGTTTCAACTAAAAATCAAAAATAAATTTGGAAATGCTGGTTGGTGCCTATTGGGAGTTGCAGTTCTCTTCTGGACTGAGTTTCCCAATGGGACTAGATCTCCCATGATACATGAGAGTGAGGGACTCCTGTGTTGCACTAAGGTGGCTTAAGAAGAGTCAAGGAGCATGGTGCATGATGGGAGATGTAGTCCAGTCCAAATATTCAAGTTTAAAGGACTGACATGTAATACTGGACATTCTCAAAAGAAAGAAATGGAAGATAATAGCCATCATTTGCACTAAGTGTTAGAGAGTAGAAAAAAATACATTTGTGTGCAGTCATTTTGCCCAGCACTAAAAAAATACAGAAGACAACAGTCTGTGCCCAAAGGATTTCACACTTATAATCAGATTTGAGGAAGGCACAGACAAAAAGGGTCAGATCCATATGATATGAAGGCTTGAAGAGTATGACAGGAGATGTTCCAAGCGTAATGGTTGGCTTAGAAGAAGATGTGAAGCCAAGAGTGAGAGGAGGATAAAAAAAGCACTGTTAAGAAGAAAGGCTTGGGAGAAGCATTGCCAGTGTTTGCAGTGTATTTTGGATTTTTGCAGTTGATGTATCTAGTAGTTTAGGGTTATGATTTTCCTTCCTAGACTTTCATGTTTATCATGGGAATCTGTAAGGGCAGGGTAAGAGGTTATAGTGAGTAAGAAGCTGAGAGGTGGGCATATGGGTGAGAGGCCCAAAAATAAAATAAGTAAATTGCTAGTCTCTTCATTTCAATGTTTTCTGGTATGTTGAGAAAATGAAGTCATTTTAACATGCATAACCAATGCTTTTTGGTCATAAGAGGGCTTGGTGATCTTGACAGTGTTGCAGTAATCATAGCTTTACAAAGATAAAAAGCTCTAACAATTTCTTCAGTAACTAGATACAGATAGATTTTCCATCAGTGTTATGCATGCTTACCTTTGATTTCTATCTATTTGTTTTTGCTTCAAACCTTCACAGGGAAAAGCATACTCTATTTTTACAATTTGGATCCCTCTGCAACACAGTTGAAGAGTAGTGATGGAGTGCAGGATCTTAGTCCACACACAGTTCCTTCAGTAGTGGTGGCCACATCCTAAAACAAAATAAACACTCCCAGTTGCTCTACAGCACTGGTACTCTTCTTAGTATCAGTAAATACTTATAAAGAATTGGAAATTGGGCCCCATTGTGCTAGGTACTGTGCAAAACACTTAAGAAAAAAAAAGACAACCCCTCTCCTGAAGATCCTACAACCTTCCTTTTCAGGGGTAGATCAAATATTTCTACAAGTTCTTTTTATCATCTGAGGAGCACAGGTAGCATGTGTGCTTTTATTCTCTGCAGTGGACATCATAATCCATGCTATTGTGACTTTTAAGATAAATTACACCAGTTGATTCCCCTGATGGGCACACGTGGGGCCCACGGGTCACAGGTTGCCCACCACTGGTCTAGATAATACTTAGTCCTGTCATGAGTGCAGAGAACTGGATTAGATGACCTCTCAAGGTCCCTTCCAGTCCCATGATTCCATATTAGATTTATACTAGTAGAACAGCATCTATACCTCTCGATGATCATTATGAAACAGTAACACTAGGGCTGTAAGAGATGCTTACATTGAAATTTCTAGGAAGTTCAAAGACAGTTTCCTTATTAAGGGATGGCTTTCTCTACAGAACTCGTGACATCCACCCCTTGTCAAGATACCCCTTGTCTGGAGGTAAGAAATCCTTTCTTTAATGCATCCGATGAAGTGAGCTGTAGCTCACGAAAGCTTATGCTCTAATAAATTTGTTAGTCTCTAAGGTGCCACAAGTACTCCTTTTCTTTTTTCTTTACACTGTTTATCACAGCTCTACTCTACACATGATTTTTTCATGTCTGATTTACTGAAAGGGTCATACCAACACAGAACACTAAAAGCCAAAAGGATCTAACTTACAGGACAATCATATTTTGTTCATGTTTGTAACTATATTACCCTAACTATAGACCAGATTACAATATATTTTACAAGAATATTGACAACTGTAGAACCTATCAAAATATAAACATCGGTTAAGATAAGGTTGAATTATACACATAAGAAACATTGTCTTTATTGAACAGTTTTCATAGATTGTTATTTCAAGAGAGTTTTCTAGATATTTACTTAGATAATCTTCTTGCTAAATTTAAAGGAGATATTCATGGAGATGTTATATTATCTCCTTAACAGCGGTAAATTACCAGAAAAACTCTAAGATGTTTAGCTACAATATATGAAAACGTCTAAAGACAGCTGGGAGATTTAATCAGTGTACTCCTTATTCAAAAAGTGCTGGTTTATATATATATATATATATATATATATATATATATATAAAAAGCTTTTTAATACAAATATACAACAATTTTGAATGACTGTACTTATTTACATCGGTTGAGGGACCTGAACTAGCATTTGAAACTAAAGTAGCTTATTTCTCTGTGAAATGTAAATGTGAGAAATACTTTTGGAATGCTCTTTTAAAAATTGATAGTGTATTATTTTACAGAATTACAGTACATGTGGATCTAAAGTGAGAGTTGTCAAACATAGCTCTCTCTTGTATAAAATCCCTGAGAAAAATTGAAAGCCATGCCTAGAGCAACTAAAGGCTACATGACCAAAAATATTTTAGAAATATGGGTAGGATATTTTAATTAATTGTATTTTAATTTAATAGGGAGTCATATCTAACTTAAGTATCCGTGGCTTTTCTCATGAATCTTAGTTGGGTTTATACTGGCACTATGAGAAAACAGAGTTTTGGCAAATACAAGGACTCAGAAACTTGACAATTTGTGTAACAAATTATTTGATTTGAACTAAGGTGGTCCTATATCAGCCTACCTATCTAAATGTACAGAAATTAGAAGGCTTGCTAGAAAACTCAGATAAGTTATTTTCTTGCCATTTTATAATTTTCACATATACAAATAAAAGATTAGCAGTTAACTCTGGTCTAAGGCCAAGGAGGCTATTATCTCAAGGAACTGGCATTACATATTTATTCTCTGAATTAAGCCTAATTATGGCTTCTGATTTTCAGCTGATTAGATAGATACCCCATAAAACACTGGGAAAACACCAAAAATGGTTACTTGTATCTGAGGTCTTGTCTACATGGAGCAATAATATTGACTGCTAATGTGTTCCATATTAATTGGTCCACGTAGACATTGCTGGTATGCACCAATGGTTCCCTACTGTGCTTTAATATAGTGGTGTTTGAAACAGTACTACATTAAAGTGCACTAGGGAACATTACAAAGAGATTATTCATTACAGTATATACAACTGCAAAGAGTAATGACAATTTCCATCCCACCATCAAGCTCAGCCTGGACCACTCCACACAAGAGATCTACTTCCTGGACACTATGGTGCTAATAAGCAATGGGTCACATAAACACCACCCTATACTGGAAACCTACTGATCGCTATGCCTATCTACATGCCTCCAGCTTTCCAGACCACACCACACGATCCATTGTCTACAGCCAAGCTTTACGATACAACCGCATTTGCTCCAACCCCTCAGACAGAGACAAACACCTACAAGATCTCTATCAAGCGTTCCTACAACTACAATACCCACCTGCTGAAGTGAAGAAACAGATTGACAGAGCCAGAAGAGTACCCAGAAGTCACCTACTACAGAACAAGCCCAACAAAGAAAACAACAGAACGTCACTAGCCATCACCTTCAGCCCCCAACTAAAACCCCTCCAACGCATTATCAAGGATCTACAACATATCCTGAAAGACGACCCATCACTCTCACAGATCTTGGGAGACAAGCCAGTCCATGCTTACAGACAGCCCCCTAACCTGAAACAAATACTTACCAGCAACCACACATCACACAACAGAACCACTAACCCAGGAACCTATCCTTGCAACAAAGCCTGTTGCCATCTGTGTCCAAATATCTATTCAGGGGACACCATCATAGGGCCTAATCACATCAGCCAAACTATCAGAAGCTCGTTCACCTGCGCATCTACCAACGTGATATATGCCATCATGTGCCAGCAATGCCCCTCTGCCATGTACATTGGCCATACTGGACAGTCTCTACGTAAAAGAATAAATGGACACAAATCAGACGTCAAGAATTATAACATTCAAAAACCAGTCGGAGAACACTTCAATCTCTTTGGTCACTCGATTACAGACCTAAAAGTTGCAATTCTTCAGTAAAAAAACTTCAAAAACAGACTCCAACAAGAGACTGCTGAATTGGAATTAACTTGCAAACTGGATACAATTAACTTAGGCTTGAATAAAGACTGGCAATGGATGGCTCATTACACAAAGTAAAACTATTTCCCCATGTTTATTCCCTCCTCCCCCCCTCCACTGTTCCTCACACATTCTTGTCAACTGCTGGAAATGGCTCACCTTGATTATCACCACAAAAGGTTCCCCCCCACACCCCCGCTCTCCTGCTGGTAATAGCTCACCTTACCTGATCACTCTCCTTACAGTGTGTATGGTAACACACATTGTTTCATGTTCTCTGTGTATATAAATCTCCCCACTGTATTATCCACTGAATGCATCCGATGAAGTGAGCTGTAGCTCACAAAAGCTTATGCTCAAATAAATTTGTTAGTCTCTAAGGTGCCACAAGTACTCCTTTTCTTTTTTGCGAATACAGACTAACACGGTTGCTACTCTGAAATCTGAAACCTATATAATATATGTTATTCATTACAGTATATGAAAAGAGAAAGTCCTGAAAACCCCCATTTTTTCCAGCATCTGGGAATTTTTGAGTTTTATGTAAAGATACACCATGAAAAATTAAATGAATAAACCTGAAAAACAGAAGCCCTAATCATAAACATGGAATCCTGATGTCTGTTAAAGTGAGCTCAAATGGTTATTTCAGCACCAAAATGTATCATGGCAAAATGTCACTGTATAATACATAAACTTCAAAAGGAAATATACTACTGAATACACAGAGAAGTCCTAAGAAAAAGCCACAGCAATTCAGTTCTCTCTGCTTCTTTAACCCCTGGGACGACCTTTCACAATAAGAATTGTCAGTACCTTATTTATAATGGCAGATCTCAGGTTTGATTCTGGCAGCTTTTGATCACTTGATGGACCAAAAGCTTTCATATACAGAAGAATCTGCTGCTTCTCTGGCATCCTGCAGTGTGTTTAAACCTCAAAAGCAACTTTTAGTCCCAGTAGTGAATTACTGAAGCAATGTAAACAAAACACAAACGTCACAAAATGATGAATATCTCAAACAAAATATCTTTGTCAGATGGATGACAACTTCACACTGCCTGAAAAGCATCTGTAAGCAACTGTAGACTGTAAATAAAATTCTGGTTTACAAACTAAAAGTAAAAAAACCCCAAATTAATTATTTAAACTTTAATACACTTTTTTGGAAATGCATGAAAAACATACATAAATAAATGATATTTTTGCATATGTTCAACGTTCCCTGAAGGTAGCCTCCTACACAGGAGCACATTCCTGGGTCACACTAGTCTATGTAACAATGTAAATACAAGATAATTAGAGAATTGTCTTCAAAGAAGCCTTATTATTCACTTTATTGATGTTATGCAAACAAATAAGCTTTGATGAATATGTGACAATGACAGTTGTCTGTCAGTAGAAATTCTTTCTAGGATGGATTATATTGATTAGGTAACAACTCTATACAGATGTAATATATAATTAACTTTCTTAGAATTGAAATGTAGAGCAAGTCAGCTTTTTCCCCATCTTCTGAACAGATGCATGGTCAAGAGGAAAATCATGTCTCCCCCTCCAACTTCCCCCCCCCCCAACAAAAGTAGTAGCAGTAGTGTGCATAAGAGATTTTAGCACAAAGATTCAATAAAATTGGTTTGCCACAGTCATATTTTCAATTTTTATAAATCCCGGGAGCAGTTTTAAGGTTACTATGGATGCCACAAAGCACTGGATCTATGCCTCAGTATAACAGATATAATTTATTGTTTTTGGAAAGAACCTAAATAAAAACAGAATATTGCAGACTGATTGGCTTGGTAGTGCAACCTTTTAATACTGGCTATAACTACATTAATATACAAACAATTGCTACAGCACCATCGAGAAAATAAGAGATCTGGAATGTCTGTTTCTTGTGAATTTACTATGGAGTTAAATAAGCAATGTAACTGAATATAAAGTACTATATTTTCAGTACATCCTTTAATCAAATAAATATGTCCATCAGAAATGTGATAAGTTTGGACAAAATCCAAAGAGATCTGAGTATACAGCTGAGTATTTTAATGGATTTACGAGACGTTTATTCAAAATCTTTAGACACATGCATGTGTGGTACAAGGCTCCTTTCTGACTAAATCTAGACCACTACGACGAGAAGAAAAGTTTAGCAAATTTTACATTTCATTGATAAGTGACAGTGTACTTTATTCATATGTATAATGTGCATATACATTATGGACTTACCTGCATCCCGGTCCTTTACTGATCTAAGATGCTTTATATATTGCAAAATATTAATCCACATCCTTACCTATACCCTTTCCATGGAAGCCCTACAGTTTATGTTCTTTATGACAATGTATAACTACTTTAGAAGTAAATTTAGTAATTGAAATATGAAACGAAACTAAGCAATGTTTATTACCAAATAAGTGTCTGATTATCATAATTAAGGAACATTTCCAGTCTTTTTCATTTAAATAACTGGAAAATAATCCCCTTTTGTATATTGAATGCTATTTAAATTAGAACTACTCAACAATTTGCATCATTTTGATACAAATACTTGTAACCATTCTAAATTAGAGGGAAGCTAAAGCGTTAGAAGAAATGTTATTCATAAAACTGGGGAAAGACTACGAATTCAAAGGGGTCAATTCACTCCCAGGGGTTCCACAGAGAGAGAGGTTCTGCAATGCCCCAACAATGCACCTTGAAGGTGGAGCAGAGCTAGCCACAGAACAGCTGCAAACGTGGAGAGAGATGGCATAGCCGAATCGTTGGAAGTGTTTGCTGTTCCAGCATGCCCTTACTGAGTCCTAATGCTGCCAGGGTCAACAATGCAAACATTTCTTACCCTTGCTACCTGTGTTTGCCACCCCCACTAGCACAGGAGGGTGCTAACTTCACCACCACCACTGGCCCTGCACAAGCAGAAGTGAATCCAGTCCAAATACCTGATGATCAGAGTCAATGTTGTATTAAGAGCACATACAGAAACAATGGAATTGCAGCATTTAGTTATGCTCATAGAAATCATATTTAAGAAAAATGCAAATATTTGGAAGCCAGGGAGCTATTTTAAAGATCTGCTAAGAGTATTCACACTAGGAGATGGTTTCAAACATCAGCGGTTTTGAAAACAGAAAACAGAATCATCAGCCACTTCAAGCAGGTCTTGCTGTGACACCAGAAAGTCAATTCACTCAGTTTAGCAGCATTCAATTCTCAACATTTTGTTCTGGGTTTCTGTCAAGTTATTTCAGGCTGTGAAATTGTCAGGAATGATGGATGACTATCAGCCTTCTGCTATCTTCTTGCCTTCTCCTTAGAGATTTGCGGCTGCTGACTGCAAAGCAAATTCCTTTTCTTTTTTTTTTTGCACAACATGCCAAATCAACAACAATAATTATGAGAAAGCCTACACTACAATTATTTTAGCACTTAACTTTGTATTGACATCTGTAAGAGAGAGCTCTTTAGATTGATTAGCAATGATATAGCTTCCTGCCTTTATACTGTAGCTTCAATCATTTCTTTACATGTAATTTTAACAGAAACACTGATTTTCCATCCCTTACTGTTTTAAAACTATAAATTGGATTAATTGTGGAAAACTTCTAATATTTAAATAAAATTAGTAGCCTATCCTAATTGTACCAGTGTTTCGTCAAACTGTATAGTACTTGTCATACAATCAAAACCAAACAAAAGACAACAATTTAGGGATATTAAACAGGATTTAATTAAGGAAGGGGCAGAAGTTTTGTTATTGTTCCAGTCCAAACTTCGTATTCCCCTCCCACATAAATCTTCTTTGTCACACCAAATTCAGCCCTGGTGTATAGTGAGGCAAGTCCATTGAAAGTGGCAATAAATCTGTTTACACATTGGTTGATTGTGATCTCAAATCTGCAAAGCATTTACTACTGGGCGTATGAGGAGACAGTTCTGGTCCAGAAGAAGAAAGCAACTTCAGGGAGAAAAAATGCCAAATTATAGCTGAATGAATAGCTTGATTCTTTGGTTCAGAGACCAAACCAAAAAAATAAATAAAATGGTTTTGGGTCAATCTAACATAGAAATTTTGTTTTTTCTCATCAAAATGAAAACCCGAAAATTTTGTTTTGGCTGGAATAAAAACGTGGTGTTCATCTCAAAAAAGTTTTTGTTTTTAGCATTTTCTTTTCAGCTGTATCTTACCTTTTTTGTTTTATTTCAACAAATGTAGCTAAATTTCTAAATAAAAAGATCAAAATATTTCATTTCTAAAAGACCTAATGGAAGCATTTTGGACTTTTGATTTTTTTTCAGCAGAAACTGTTTGCCAAATTCAACCCAAATTCACAAATATTTTGGTTGATCTGAAACTACATTTTTCAGTGAAACTATTTGTCCAACAAATTTCACCGAGCTCTACTTGTGATGGCATAGATTGGGACATTCTTCAGACCCACAGCAATTATGGCTCACTCAAGTTTTCCAATTGTGTTCAAAATAACTGCACCGTTCAACATTAATTCAATAGCAATATCAATAAGCCAATTAATTTGCATTGCTCTCATTCACATTTGCAACCTTTGCAGTCATAACTTCTCAGGTCAGGACAAAGGGTGCCAAGTGATTAAGAACTTGATACATAAAGGATTTTAAACAGTAAGCCTCACTGTCCTATTTTAAACAATATAGTCTAATTATAGAGCATCTAGATAAAATAACCCCAGAAGGAAAGTAGTATTACTTCAGCAACCATTACCACCACATTCTTCCGTGGGTGCCCCTCTGGGATCAGTTTTTGGTCCATTTTATGTTTGGTCAGTATATACAGTTTATAAGTAGCTAAATATGAACATACAGTAAGTTGATGAAAATGACCATTTTGCTACTGTCCTGATCTTCCCTTTGTTAACTATATTGTTTCCTCTGGATTGCTCATGAATAATGGTTTCACATTCCACACAGAAAAATAATGGTTTCTTTTCTCTAGGAAAAAAATTAATCCTGGTCGTAATCTTAAAATCCATTTGGTTACTTTATATTGTATCAATCAGATTCCTTGGAATCCTGAGGACTTTCAGCACACATCAGCATTTACATGAAAAATAAGGTTTCTGATGTACTGAAGTTCTCATTAAGAATGGGATGTTGTCTCATAAACGCATGCTAGTGGTATAATCAACAATTCACGTTTGTATTTCATCTAGACTACTGTGATACAAATTCATCACATCTTTTTTATACTACTTTACAAACTTAAATCTTCACAACTCATGAGCAAGAAAAAAGTTTAATTTTTTATGAACTTTTATGTATAAAAGATTACCCCTTGCAGGCATAAAGGAAGAATATCTTGCAGCTGAGGGCAAAATTTGCTCTTAAAGTCTCTAGGGCACTGATTCAGCAACGCTTACAGTAAATAATACTTGCACACATAAACAGTCCCATTGACCTCAGTGGGACTACTTGCTTGAAAAAGTGCTACTTAACATGGACATGGGTTGCAGAAGTGGGCCCTAAATTTGCCACCAAATTACTCAAAAGACAAATGTTCTTTCTAACAACTCACACAAAGTCAGATCAAACACTACGTAAATTGTTTAGTCCAGAGATTTGTAATACAAGAAGAAATGTAAAATTTTACTCTCGGGGCATCTAATTTTGAAACAATATCATTAAAACTAATACTTAGATTATAGAATAGATTATAAAGCCTTAAGGAACCCCACTCATGATCTACTCTGGCCTCCTGCATAACACAGGCCATTGAACTTATCTGAATTAATTCTTGTTTGAATATAAATTAATTCCTTAGTACGTTTTAAAAGGCATTTCATATATTTTTGCAGTAGAAGTTAATGTAAACACCTAATCAGGGTGGATTAAAATAATTGTAAAATAATTGTTTTTAATTTAAATTTGAAATCATGACAACCTATCTATAGTAACCTAAGCTTATTATGATCTAATGAAATCAATTAAATAAATAAAAATATATGCTGTATCAATTAATCTTCCTCAAAATTTTAATGAGTTAAAGGCTGGTGCTGTTGTAATTATACATACACAGAATCAGGGGGAAAACATTTCTGAATTTGCAGATCAATTCAAACTTTATAAATGTGTCACAATGTCAGGTACTGCATTAAATATATATATTATTTTCAGTTTTTACAATGGAGAATGCTGATATTTACATTTTTTTCAAATGTAAATATTTTCAGTTTCTGTGGTGCAAAAAAGTGTTTGCCCTAATAACTTTTGGTTCCAGTTTAGCTAGTAAATTCTGGGAGAATTTTTGCTTCATTTGAAGTAGTTTATTCAAGGTTCAGAAGCTGATTGGGATTTAACAGCAGGAAAGGTTGGTTTCCTCTTCCAATGTATTTGAAGGGAGAGGATAAGATCTATTAATTGTGAAAATTTGGGGGATGTGGCACCCTGATTTAAATGGGAGTTGGGCAGATAACCTGTTTGCCTACTGCTGAAAATCCTATCCAGAGTCCTATCCTGTCCCGATAGGACACCTATCTGCATCTTGAGAGATCTTTGAAAAATCTGACCCTGCTGACCAGAAACAATCTGTCAATTCACTAACTAGTTAATAATTCATTTGTGTAATAAATCAGTTAGTTTTAAATGTAAATGTTTGGATAAGAAAAAAAATTTATGTAGCCTAAACATTGAAGGTAGTTTGAGTTAATTAATACAAATAAATTTAAAAAAACCCACAGTTTTTGTACTTTAAATTGAATTCCAATTTCCATCAACTGCAACATGACATGAATGCCAATTAAAAAGTGTCTAGTAAACAAGAAATGCATTATTCACATTTTGCTAATATAATAAAAAAGTAAAAATTAAGAATCTAAATAAAAAAAGCTATATAATTGCTTAAATAAATGTGTATGGATATAGAGTATCCTCTTGATTACCAAAAAGGACAATCAATTTTAGTGTGAAGGCTATATTTGATTGCAAATCAACATTTTAACGGTTACACTAATGAGAATGAAGATTTCTTTAAAAAAATAACCAAAAGGTACAAATGCAAAACAAGAGTAAAATCAAAGACTAAAATCAAGGTTTCCTGTTTGCTGACTTCAATCATGATTAAAATTGATGATTTAAATCAGTCCACCTGCTCCTAATAAATGTCCTGAACATCCTTTAATATGTCTTTAGCCAGGATGTGGAATATAGCAGCTGAATGTCAGAAAGAGCAGTAACAGACATAACACAGTCTTCTAATGAGAGTAAAATGTGATTTATACAATGATCTCATTACCTAGAAATAAACAAACCTCTTCTTGCTTTATCTTTAGACTTAGTTTATCCCTGTTTGCTTTATCTCCATTTAGGTTTCAACTTTAAACAGAAGCTTTTGTATCCAAGTACTGGAGCAGCTACTGTGTTTGTCTGAAATACTTGCATGATAGTAGCAGTTTACCCTGAAATTTCCCATTTGCTGCCAATTGAAAGGTACTGCATAAAATCATAGAATAAAGATAAGGATTTGCATCTCAACCATCAAGAGAATCATTTGCTCACAAGGGAAAGACGTTACAATGTCTAATCAAGTATTAATTTATCCTTTGTGCATTCATAACTTGTCTTATACCACTGGTAATACTGTTTGTGTGTGTCTAAAACCTCACAGCCACCCTGTGCTCCTTTCTAGTACAATAAAGGCTCATCCTCATACTTGTGATATTACAGAATCTGACAACTGTGCTGTCTTAAATATGCATAGAAATGGACAAAAATTGATCTTGTGTGCATGCCTGTCTATAGTATATGGAAAATGTGCAGGGAAGGGGGAGAGAAAAAGAAACAAACAGACAACATTCTTGTTGATGCATAGAATGGACACCATTAAAAGTGAACTAAAATTCTGCCATAACACTGAGTTTATTGTGGTATTTCCTGTGTATTGAATATATATCACAATAAGGTATTTACACGGTGTCAGAGTGAATGTTCTCTCTGTAATGGAACCTATGCTAAAATAAATATATCTTAACTCATCTAACATGGTCTAGGGATTTGGAGATTCTTTCGGGGAAAGAATAGTAAACAGGTGCTTGTGGGGCCTTCCAGGCAGCGGAGAACACGCCATAAACTTCTTGGGCAGTGTGGTTATTACTACTAGGGAGTTACTGAGTGGCAGGTACACCCAAATCCACTTCTCAGACCTTTTGGCAACAGCATCCTTCATGTCACAATCAGTTCTCATGGCTCACAGCTGATACTCAGTTTATATTTATGTACTTTTAGAGTGTGTAAACACGCAACATCAACATTCCCCAACAAAGCCACATGAAATATGCAGAAACAATCAATCATTCTCCCTTTCCAGACCTGGGGGACACCTCCTGACCCCCTCCACTGAAATTCTAAAAATGGTGAGGATTTCTTCTACCACCTTTGAGCCCTTCCCTACCAAACCCTCTGTGATCTTACACCTGTTCCCACTTGGATGTTTCCGTTTTCGATACTCCAGGCTACTGGAGTTTGGATGTAGGTGTCAGATACTCCTCGCTGTCATGCAGCAGAGGGAGCAAGCACAGAGAAAAGTCATTAGCTCCTTTACATGCTGTGTGTCACATGCAGATGGCCTAATGCAACCCCTATCCTTAGTCAACCTGGGTTATGAGCTCTGACTGATCTGATTGTAATCTCTGGGGGGCACCAGGACACAGAGTCAGGTTCCAGCTCCTAACACAACCAGCAAAAGAACAGAGCAGGAGGCTTTGAAAGGTGGAATTGTGTAAGCAGGAGCTCCCGCTTTTGAATGTTGGCAGAGGCTTCAATCTGCTGCTAGTACTCTGCCTCAAAGAGCAGCTACTGTTGGACCACTGAGAGCATGGGAAGTCAGACATCTGGGAAATCAGGCCCATGCCATTCCCACTGCATCCTACAGTGTGCCCTACTCTCTTTGGAAGCAGACCCCATCTGAGATCTACAAATACAGCCAGGAGCTAAGATCGAGGAATCCATGATTAATATTGCCCTGACTGGACCAAAGGCTTACATTTACCATAAGTTTTTCTTGATCCTATTTGACACATACAAGGTAGAAATCAATATTTTCTCTCACATGTTCCCATTATAAAGCAGGAAACATAAAACATTTTGGTTTGGAAGACAGATAAAAAAAAGATAGTTGATCACTTTAAATAAGATCATCTCTTCTTTTCCCCAATCCACAACAACTTATTTTTCCATAACCAAAGAAGGACATTTTCTATGTTAAAAATAGTGTTACAGTTAGTTATAAACTCTTAGGGTTTATTCTGTTCTTTTGCAATGGTCTACTACAATTAATTTGTTATCGTTCAGCGGCATTTTTCAAATGCACAATGCCAGAGACATGTTGACACGTGTTCATAAAAACAAACAAGGAGTGATAACTAGAATAATAGGACAGCTCGAATATTAGAATATGGATGACAAAGCTGTATTAGTAGGAAGCGACCTGTGTTTAGTCTTATAATTCCTGGAAATCCTATGGATCTGAAAGTACTCGATCCTATCATAGGTGGTTGGACAGAGATATATATTCAGAGTCTGCATGCAACAGACTGTGTTCCACATAGAGCATTATTCATTAGTCACATGCCCTAAGAAACCACAATTTTCCCCTCAAAAACAGGAAATGAACCTCTACCATGATAAATTAGTTATAATTTGTCTTAGGTTTGTGCCCTATGGCTCATCCTGAATAAGAGTCCCATTGTGCTAAGCATTGTATGAACACACAATAGAGATGGTCCCTGATCAAAAGGGTTTACAGTCCAAGAAATGAAAGAATGTTTAATGTCATCTGCACAGGAATTTCTCATTCACACACCACTGGGCACTACACAAAAAACCCCACCGATTTATTTTACTTTTCCTTGTAACTTAGGGATGCAACGCTGGAATCCCAAGCTTCTTCAAACAGGAAGAAGTGCTTTGGGGATGGTATGAAGCTGCCATATCTTTGGTTTCAAAAACAGAAGACTCAAGAGCACATAAGGGTTACCTACCTGAATACCCTCTGTTATCATTGCCCAGAAAAGGGGATTTGGGAGAGTGAGAGAAAGGTGAATATAATTAGTGTACATCTCTTCATGATGAACTGCTAGTCTATGTTTCTTCATTCATATTACAGCTCTTGGTTAAGTTTTCCCCTCACTCTGAGCCCCAACAATTGAACACTTTGCTGCAATATATATATATATATAAATGAAAATTTAGATGCCAGCCCTCACAGCTTTGATCCAAATCTTAAATATGTGACCAGAATGTTTTTGCTCCTGAGCCTCCTGACAGGCTGAAACAATAGCTCTGAGTGGTCTCAACTTTCCCTTTCATCTTAATAATGTCAATATTAACTATTTCACTTTTGTTAATTTTAGCAGAAACACCCATCAAAGGTGCTTACGCCACAATCTCCAACTGCCCCTTACCTATCTGCTAAAACCTACTCTTGCCTCCGGACAATTTTTGCACTGCAATTATTCAGGTCAATAGTAAAAAAAACTGCAGCACCATGAAAACAGATAATGTGGGGACCACAAAACTGATTATATAAAAAACAACCACTGGGGCTATTGTAGTGATCATACTGCAATTACACTTTAAAATTGGGTCTTCTGTTCTGGGTGAAAATACCAGTGCCAGTGGTATTCCTTATTGTAAGGGAATTTCAATTAGAACAGCATGAAGTCTGTTGGGTTCATTTTGCTGAGGTTTGTATGAATAATTTTCCAGTAGCTTCTGTCAGTACATGGCTGCACCAGGTTACAGTGTGTGAAGTTCCCAGGTTCACACCTAGCTTCTCATTCTTTTTATTACAATGTTTACATAGGTGGAGCTCTAATTTACATCACTGATATAAGACACTGCAAGGACCTGAATGAGGGACCCTCTGAAAAAAAGTCAGGCTAAAATTTTGTCTAGATCCAAAAACAGGACCACAGCTTTATTCAAGTGCTAGAACAGAGCTCCCTGAGGAAGAATAGGGAGCCCATTGACTCACAGGAATCTCTGTCCACAGCTACCTACATTCGGGGTGCTTGTGCCACTGAGACAGCTGAGATACTGTCTCACTCAGACATGTATTTGTTAATATGTTTATTTAACCATATGGTTTCCATTTCCAGAAATGAAGTTTCTTTCACCACAAATTGCGTCACATAAATTCCACTCAGGTGGTCTAGTCTAGTGACACATCGGGACTTTTTTTAAAGGTAGTTTTGATGCATCAGGAGCACATTAAATTAAGTCAGTTAGTGAAAATATATGCAACTAAAATGGGACTGTAGTCAATAGTCTTTAAGCTGATGTCTGCTGAACACAGATCAGATGGAGTGACAGCATTTTACCTGCAATCTCTCAAGAAGATTTGGGCAGGGGTAAGAGGCAGCCAAGCTAATTGCTGGTGCCTCGTTCTGGCAGATGTCCAGTGAAGGTACTCCATAGGGAAGGTATCCAGTGACCAGATAAATGGCCTGTTAAAGGACTTAAAAGGAGGTGCTGGATAAAGGAACAGAATGGGGGAGGGGATTTGGGGACTCCTATGATTGGTATGGCAGGGAGTCAACTCCCCCGCATTCTTATAGCCCTATTTTCTATTTCTGAAATTTTTGTTGGGGATTTAAGCTTCTGAGGTTTTTCAGAGAAGTAGAGATTGTGTTACTCTTACCTGAGCCCTTCTGAATATATGTTTTGGTAAAATTCATTTAACGCTTTAGAAATTTCTTTATCACCTTCATGAATTTTAAAAGTTGGGTGCTTAATTTTTTTTAAAGACCACTGTAGATGTCTTCCTTACCTAGTAGGATGGGAGTCTGTTGGCTTTGTTGCCACATGTAAACAATCTTTGTTTCTCGTTACACCACTTTTATAATTTAGTAGGGTACAGAATGTTCTGTATGTTAAAGTATATATAAATATTCTTAATCTCCTGTTTGCTTGTGTTGTTTTTCCAATTCAGTTTGAACTTTTTCAAGATCTTTTGGTTTCTCGTCCCTTAACTTTTTTTTCTGTCTGGATGCACAGTTAATTATAGTATAAAACATTTTGGGACACTGATTCACCACCTCTGGAAGAATCCTTTAACACTGCTTACAAAGTACAACATGCACTTCCTCATCTAGCTGCATTTCATGAGTTTGCGTTTTTATTTGGCACATTTAAAGGAGGTGAAGAATAGGTTTGCTATTTACTCATGAAATAACTAAGAGGATACAGCAGCTGTGTAAAATATACTATCTTTATAAAGTTCACATAACAAGATATAGGGAGTCATTAGCAATGTCACCAAAATTTCCCACCAGCAGCAGTTGCCTAATAAAGATACTCTGGCAGCAAAGACCATTGCTTGAGTTCATGATACACAACTAAGGCTGTGTTGGGACTGGCACTTGTTAGAGCAGCAGACTCCTGGGTTTTTGTCTTGACTGTCACCGATATGCATTGAGAGTCACAACTTCTGTGCCTCACCTCCTCATCTGTAAAACAGGAAAAATACTTACCTGTCTCCCAGGGATGTTGTGAGGCTTAGCTAGTTAGTATTTCTAAAGTACTGAGCTTGTTGAAAGAGTCTATTAGTAATATAATAATTGCATTTATATAAAGCATAAAACTGGGAAATAAATCAGAGGAGGAAAGAAGAATGGTTCTTGTTGTTAAAGCACAGGAATTCTGAATTCTATTCTCTGAGAATATTTACAGGGTACATTAGTGAACACCAGGTGGGTTATGAACCCTAGTATGCACCAGCATGTTGTGCACTAACTGTCCATGTAGACTACTGGCAGACAAAAAAATTTCCTAGTGCACATTGATGTTGTCCCACACTACATCAACATGCACAAGGAACTTTTAGCGGGCACCAGCAGGATACATATGGACAGTTCGTGCACAACATACTGGTGTGTACTAGAATTTACACCTCAGCTGGTGCACACACATGTACTGGGTAGCCAAGCCATCAACTACTGTCGTCTTGTTTGAGGCAGATAGTCATCTTGTACCTCAGTTTCCCCATCTGTAAAATGCATCAAATAATACTACCTACTTCAAAAGTGGGTGATTTTATTAATGTAGGTGACACATTAGGAGATGCTCAGATGAATGGTGCTGGAGAAATTCAAAGCATTCGGGTAAAATCCTGGCCCACTGAAGTCAATGGGAGTTTTGCCATTGACTTCAATAGGGCCATGATTTCACCTTTAGTTTTAGATCCATGTGAAAAAGATGTTGCTTAGACCCAACAAAATCAGGGGCATCTTTCAACCCTGCAACAAATAGGCTATTAGAGCAGCAAAAGATGTGTTTCCCATCCCACAGTGGCCTAGAAGAACCTTACCAAGAAGAGACTTCTCTCCACTCCCACCACAACCGCAAGAGGAGAAAATCTCCAGTGAATGTGAGCTGAATATTAGAAACATGTATGGAATAACATTTCAAACAGAATTCTGAAGGTACTTTTAGTGGGTACATACTTTACAGACTCTATTTCCAACAACACCCGCCTCCTTATTCTCCCAGAGGGAGCAAGTCCTATGACTCAAGAGTGGAGGGGGGAAGAGAGGGTGAAATAAAACAAAAAAGGAAAAACAAAATCCAGCAATCCTACATGTGATGCAGAAGAAAAATAGTTCATGTTAAAATGAACCTGACGTACATTTTTAAAGCTTGGTCACATAGGTTGAAAGGATAATCAGCTTTGCCAGTAAATAAGCAAGTGAACAACAGAAGAGGGCAGGATAAGGAAAGGACCAACTCAAGACATGCTTTGGAAAACGAGAGTCTACAATTAAGAAATAAATAGTAGCAGGAGGCTTCTCTCTTTTAGTTGCAGATGTGTCTACATGATTTATATATGATAAACAATATCACAACAAACTAAATAAAAACATTCAAGTTTATGTAGCTGTGAGTTTGTATTTTTCTTCAGTTACACAGTGATAATTAAGAGAAGACATTTGAAACGCCCACTTAAAAAACTGAACATACTTAACACAGGGTAGAATAACCCTGATCTTAGTAAAGATGTCAGCTCCATCTAAAATCATAATTACTGTGTACAACTTGCTCCTGAGGGGTTTCCCAGTTGAAATAATTGCATTACTTCAAGTTCCTTTTATTAAAAAAAATTATAGATAGACATAACATGTAATTTTGCCAACAAAAATAGTATTTTCCTTATTTCCAGATTTTATATTTCCCCGACAAAATGCTGCAGACTACAGGGAAAACAATAGGCAGGGAAAACAGCACTAGGAGTAAACATTAAAGCTTTGAACCCAAATTATATGCAATTTAAACAGCTGTTCAAACAGCACTGACACCAGTAAACTTCTGAAGTACCTGATGGTACAAGCTTAATTTATGTGATCCTAAGATAGTATAAATGGAGTTCGTTTGAAAAGTACTAAGTTACAATCTGACCCAATGACAATATCTTGGATTAGAAACTTGGAAGTTACCTAGTATAATTGCTGTACCTTGTCTGTCTTGGAGAGAAAACTACTCCTAAAGGTTATTTTTCAGTGTGTAATATTTACATACAATTGAGATTCAACTTGGAAAAAATGCAAGCTGACATATTAGTGAAAAATAACCTGAAACAGATACTATGCGGAGAAACCTGAGAAGTGATAAAGGGTGATACTGTACAGCAGAGTACACATATGTTTGCAGTATGATATGGCAGCCAAAAAAAGGCAATGCAATTTTGAGGTACTAGTGCCTTCTCTTTATGGACCTGTTGTCCCCCAACCTGGAATCCTGCATTATTTCTGGCCACCATGTTATCTGAAATTTTGGGGCGGGGCGGTTGTGAATGATGGAAACAAACAAAAACTATGACAGCTACATATGAAGAAACTGTAATGAGATTTATCTATTTAGATTGTAAACTCTTTGGGGTAGTAGGGCCTGCCTTTTTCATAGATTTGAAGGCCAAAAGGAACCAGTACAATCATCTAGTTCATTTTCTGCATAACATAGGCCAGTAAAGCTTACCCAGTAATTTCTGCATCAAGCCCATAACGTCCGTTTGATCTATAGCATATCTTTAAATCAAGATAGATATCTTTCTGAAAGATTTCAAGTGACAGAGAATCTACCACATTCCTAGGAAGACGCAGAAGGGACCATCATGATCATCTAGTCTGACCTGCTGTAATTGCAGACCACAGAATCTCCACCACCCACTCCTGTAATAGACCCATAACCTCTGGCTAAGTTATTGAAGTCCTCAAATTATGATTTAAAGACTTCAATTACAGAGAATCCATTGGTTTCAGAGTAGCAGCCGTGTTAGTCTGTATTCGCGAAAAAAAAAGGAGGACTTGTGGCACCTTAGAGACTAACAAATTTATTTGAGCATAAGCTTTCGTGAGCTACTGCTCACTTCAATTGAATGCATCCGATGAAGTGAGCTGTAGCTCACAAAAGCTTATGCTCAAATAAATTTGTTAGTCTCTAAGGTGCCACATGTCCTCCTTTTCTTTTTAGAGAATCCATTATTTACTCTAGTTTAAATCAAAAAGTGACTCATGCCCCATGCTGCAGAGGAAGGTGAAACCACCCACTGGTCTCTGCCAATCTGACCCAGGGGAAATTCCTTCTCGATCCCAAATATGGTGGTCAGTTGGACCTCAAGCATTTTGACAAGACCAGCAACCAGACACTAGGACAGAATTCTCTGTAGTAGCTCAGATTCCTCCCCATTTAGTGTCCCATCACTGGATACTGGAGATAGTTTCTATTAGCAGTTACAGTAGAGTTATATACCATTATAGGCAGTCTCATCATACGATCCCCTCCATAAATGTGTCAAATACAGTCTTGAAGCCAGTTAGGATTTGGGGCCTGTAGTGAGGTGGACTGGCCCTCCCCAGATGCAGAGGAAGAGGGCGGTTCCACCCCCTCATGGGCAGAGCTCTACCCCCTAGCTCCACTCCGCACCGTCCCGTCCCGCCCCCTCACCCCCGCCAGAAGCCAAGGGGCGGGGCAGAAGATATAAAGACAGGACCCAGAAGCTCGGTCAGGGCCCAGCCACTGAAGGGGATATATGCTTCCTCTGGGCTCTCATGCTGGGAGTTGGCAGGAGGCCCGCAGAGTGCAGACGACTGGCCCAGACTGCCTGGACCCTGGACTGACCTGACCCCAGGGGAAGCAGAGAACTGGCCCGGATTACCCGGACCCCTGGATGACCTGACCCTGCAGGAGACCACTGGCTGGCCCAGACCGCTGACTGGCCCAACCCCGGCAGAGCTACTGCTGGCAACAGAGGCCCCTGCCGATCACCTTACCTCGCCACCTTGGAGGGGAAGTGTGGACGTGGCCATGGGGTAGTAGACCCGTTTGGCTGCACCGTTGGCAGAGGGTGAGTCAGTGTGTTGTGGCTTGGAACCCCGCTGACACGGTGGCAGACCCCTCTGCTACTCTTAGGGCACTGGGCCAGGACGCAGTGGAGTGGGAGGGCCTGTGTCCCCCCTGCCACTCAAGCGGTGGGTGACAGTTTTCCTCTCCCTCAAGCTACCGGAATGAAAGCCTGCGTTAACTGACTTTAGTTGCAGGCCCAGGCTGAGTTACTTTGTTTCCTACCCATCTCTAAACCAGAGCTTGGGCTCATTAACTGCTTGCAGTGCCACCTGAGTACGGGTTGGAGCTGAGAGACTTGTTTACCGCCCTGAACCAGAGCCTGGGCTACATGCCTATTTCCTGCTCCGCCTGAGTGCAATCTAAGCGTAAGTGACTGTGCTTGCTGCCCCGCTCTGAACCAGAGCCTAGGCTGATTGACTATTTGCAGGTCCACCTGAGTGTAGGCTTGAGCCATACTTGAACAGGCCTCACTGATTTCCCCCCACAGCAAGCGAAGTCCAGAGACCGAGTAAGGTGGACTGGCCCTCCCCGGATCCAGCCAGCGAGGTACCCCATCTTAAACCTATTACAGGGCCTGACTACTCCCCTTGGAAGGCTGTTCCAGAGCTTCACTCCTTTGATGGCTAGAAACCTTTGTCTAATTTCAAACCTCAACTTGCTGATGGCTAGTTTCTATCCATTTGTTCTTGTGTCAGCATTGGCGCTTAACTTAAATAGCTCCTCTCCCTCTCTGGTATTTTTCCCTCTGATGTATTTATCAAGAGCAATCATATCTCCCCTCAGCCTTCATTTGGTTAAGCTAAACAAGCCAAGCTCTTTGAGTTTCCTCTCATAAGGAAGGTTGTCCATTCCTTGGATCATCCTAGTAGCCCTTTTCTGCATCTGTTCCAAAAGTTAATGGTAGATTCCTAGATTCTAAGGCCAGAAGGCACCACTGTGATCATCTAGTCCAGTGGTTCTCAACCCGTGAGAGGCTTGTGGCCCAATCAGCACACAGTTGCAGCCCATGTGACATCCTCAAAGCCATACAGGTAGTATACAGATTGTGTGGATGCGACCCACATAACACAGAGAGCTGCATATGCTGCCCACAATGGTAAATAAGTTGAGAACCACTGATCTAATCTGACTTCTTGCACAACTCAGGCCACAGAATGAATTGCCCTCACCATTTAATTTGCCCTTTATTTCTAGTTTCAATTTGTGTGGCTTCAGTTTCCAAACATTATACCTTTGTCTGCTGAAGTCAAGAGCTGCCAACTGTCAGAAATCTCTTCTCTGCATAGGTACTTGTAGACACTATCTATGAGCAGTGCTTAGCACAATAAGGCCCTGATCCCTGACTGGGGTCCCTAGGTACTGACACAATAAGTAATAATATGAAAGTGCGTAAAATGTGGTATTTACAGTCGTCACACGTATTGAAAACACTGGGCTGCTTCAACCCATTTCTTTGGCTGGTTTGGGGGGTTTCTTAAAAAGCAGGTAACAAAACAAACATAAGAATCTGAGTTCCATCAGAAAGGATTTTGTTCTATTAGTAGCATCTGGTCTCATGTTTTAAAAAATATATATTTGTACATGTATAGAATTATAACATCTCTAGAATTATGTACAGAATATTTCTCCTTGTTGCACTAAATTTCAGAATTCAGGACTGTTATAAAAAAAAGAAATGTTTCTCTTAGGTTGTTCACAGAATACCAGCTTTTATCAAAAGCTATAGAAGCAACCTGAGTCTTTTCAGCTTCTTCCTATAACTTAGATCCTGGAACTGTTATAAAACATGAAGAAAATAGCAAGTGCCTGACTTTGCTTCACAGATTACATGTCCAATAGTGACTCAATGTGTTATTTTTTTTTTTAAATGGAGCAGAGTTTACCTACGGCCAGGAAAGCAACCACGAACATATTTTTCCTTATTTAAAAGTGGAGTGAGAAAGCAGGAAAAGATCAGTCTAAACTGCAATCCCCATGCAACCCAAAACTCTCCACATTCTATTCCAAGTGTAACTAACCCAACATACTGGACATTGTAGCTTAAACTGATGGCTACAATTATATCTACCAGTAATTTGCTTTATTACCGTGATGCTGTTTAGCCTGTCCCTCACTTTCTTCCGAACGTGATGTGACTTGGCAATCTAAGCATGAGACTCATGGTTAAATTTCAATAGGTGGGCACAAATCAAAGTACAGGGCCCTAATGCCCCTAAACTTAGAAGGATTCAGCATTTCTTAGTTACTTAAAGGTTGGATCCAATCTCAATAAACAGGCAGAACCAAAAAGCAATACTCCAAACCCCAAACTCTGAGAGTGTTAACATCTGATTTTGAACTCTGGGCTCATCTCTACAAATTTCATAAATAACCCCCCCCCCCAAAAAAAAAAAAGTTTCATCCAAAAAGCTACTTAGATTTGAAAATTATTCTTTAATCCCTCAGATATCACAAAAAGCAGGATCAACTGCCAACTTTTATTTTCTCATACATTTTCCGTGGACACTAAACAACCTCCAGATACATTGTACATACAAGAAACCTCATTTGTTAATTGAGCTCTCAAATTATTTTCTAAAAGATCAGATTCTCTTCTCCCAAGAGCCACAATTTCCTGTGTTCACTCTCGCCCCCCCCCCCATCTGCTCCCAAATGCAGCTTTTTTCTTCTTTTGCCAAGCTTCTTCTGAATCACTGCCTGACACAGGAATAAGAGGTGACTGATAGAGAAAGAAGAAGTTCATCATTTGTTTTCTGCTTTTTTCCAAGGAAGAACGAGTATATTACACAGTTCGCAGTTGGGGAAAGCTCTTCATATCATATGTTATATTTCCAATAAGATGTGCCTTCATCCAGAAAATACCCCTGTGGTCTCTAGACCAGCTGCCTACTCTGTAAGGAAATTAAAAACAATAGAAATAAGTGAAAAAGGATGGAGAGGAATGAGTCATTTTGTAATCACCTCTCTGCACTCAGATACCAAGAGGCAGCGCTTTAGAAAAGGAGCCTAAGTATTGTTTGGCAGAAATTATTTAAAAAAAAATAAAGTGACAACTTTCCTTTTTTACCATGATTTTCTTTTCCCTTTCCATGTCCAGTTTTACTGTGGCTCAGCACTTTTTATTACTTTAGTTTTATATTTATTACATAACCTGATTACATGACATAACTATGATGATATAGCTATTGACTAAGATATTAGAATAACCTTCTAAAGATTAATTCTCATATAAGACAACCATATAGATAGCCCTGACTTCTACTCATTTGAATCACATTCCTAAGTGAGCTGTAGCTCACGAAAGCTTATGCTCTAATAAATTTGTTAGTCTCTAAGGTGCCACAAGTACTCCTTTTCTTATTCCTCCATTGGTTTCACAGTAAAGATGTAACCACAGAATTAGGTTGGTTAATTACCAACAGGGGCATTTAAGCAGAGAGTGTATGACATTCTTTATATATGCAAACACATCCACACACACATATAAATGCACAAGCTAGCCTGACTGTAATGTAAAGTTTGGGAAATCAAGTAAATGAACTCCAAAAGTTAAGGTCCAGATTGCAACTGGCCTTTGTGCAGGACCCAGGAGTAAGGGTTGAAGAACAAAGAAGCTCCTCTTTGATTGTTATTGGTCCTTCTGTTTGGGCATCCACACTCCCTGAGTGATCCTGACTATGACCTGTTGCCCCATGTACTGGCCACAGAATGAGTCAAATACCACACAGAGAAAGTGGCATCATCTAAAAGGCTGGTTCAGCCTTCAAACCTGCCTGCACACCAGCGCTGGAATGTCCTGAGCCCCAGTGACTTACGTGGTGGAGGTGTAGAGGACCTGCTCACAGGAAGCCTATTGCAGGACTGGGGCTTAGGTACTTGATGGTAACACAGAAGCAGAAAAATAAAGCCAAGCAGCAGCCTGGACCTAGATCTGCAGGGGATTCGTCAGGGTTGGGTAGCAGTGCAGTACTTTGTTCCTCTCTGGTGAGGATGGCTGAACTAGCTCTCAACGTTTCTTTCAGAAATGGGGCAACAATATCTAACCACATGGCCCTCAGTTTGGACATTTGTGCTTGACGGAAGGAGCAACAGGAACTGAGTCCTACCATGACTGGGGTAGCAGCTTCTTGGAACCCTTCCATCACTTGAAGCCACTGGTAGCCACAGGGATAGAGACTGGTCTCTCAGACCTAGAATCTGAGTTCTGACTGGGTCTAGAGGGTCTAGTTCAAGGGCTTCCTTTAAGAGTAGGAGACCCAAGCAAATGTCCCTATCCTTTCATGCTCTGGGAGTAAAGGTTCAGCAAGTTGGACACTGAGAAGGCGAGCGTGAGGCACCAAATGTGGTCACCAGATGCCAGAAAGACAGCCAGGCAGGAAGCACTCTTCTTGAATCCTGGCTTCTCCTGTTTCTTGAGTTCCTCCATAACCCACAACCAGGAGAAATCCCAATTCAATAACTATATGAAAATAAGCTAACACTACTTCAAAGTACAAAGAGACTGACTCCGAAGGGACTGGAGTGGTTAACATCTGTCCAGCTACTCAGTTGGAAGCAAGTGAGATCGTGAGGGTGCTCCACCCCCCGATAGCCTCGCCCTCTGTGCCTTGTGAACACTGAGGAGAAGGGCAGGGGAGCACATCAGCTGACACTGCTAGAAGAGGTTTTTACCGTAAGGCACCACAAGGCGGCACGTTGCCTATAAATGAGAATGTTAGGAGCCACTCGAAGTGGAACAGGATTTTGTAAATAAACAAGATTGTATCAAAGATAGAAGACTGTCTTCTATTTCTCCTCCTAACTGGAGGAACTTACAAGATTGAATTGTTTGGCTAGCTGCTTGGGTCAAAAGGGGTAACTAGTGCTATTTTGATAAAACTACGTTTTGGCCCCATGATTACATCTATACTTTAACCTGAAACAAATCAAATAATCATTTAAGTACTTTTGTTTCAGAAATATATTGTTATATACCATCATCTGGAAGTTGCTTTCATTTTATGTCATCAGCTCCAGGCTTGATGAATAAGAATGAAGATGAAATATGATAAAAATGAAGTGCTACCTCAAATGTTGGTGAGAAAAATGCAGAGCAATGGTTAGAGTTTGATTTAATAAGATGGAGCCAAACTCTACCCTGTTACCCCAGTAACAATCAAAAGTAACTCCTATAATGTTACCAGAATTTACATGAATATTCTTGAAGACAAAGTCTGGTCCACAAATCCTTGTGGAGTAGATAAAGGCTATGAAGTTTTATAACTATGATACTTACTTGGAACATAGCACATTTTATCTAGAAAAGGTAGTTAAGGAACTACAGGATTTGCAGTTGTTGGAAGGTACTTGTCAAATGGGAAGTAGGAGAGCAGACAGAACTGAAGAAAGGTAGCCTGTTGTCACTGGTAACCTTATAACAGCAAGCCTTGAAACAGAGTGCACTGTACATAAAACAAAAATACTGCTATATTTTATGACAGGGATATGCTTTTCTAAGAGCTCCTTGAACTCCACAGGAGGACACTATTCTTCACCTTATTTAAGAAAAAGTGCACATAAACCCGCATGCACACAGGCTTTCTTCCGATTTCCCTAATACAGAGCACGTATGACAAGAAACAGTTTCATTCGGCTCACTGACTTCCCATAAATCTTAGGGTTTGTCTGCACAAACCTGGAGTCTGTGCTACAGGGATATGATTAGTAGAGAGCACCAGTGTATTGCACTCTAACTCTGCTGTGTGGACCGGTCCATGTGGGCGAGTTAGAATGCAACACACTGGTGTGCTCTACCAATCATAGCCTTGTAGTCCAGACTGCAGCGCATCAATCCAGCGAAACCTCGTGTACAGGTGCGGAACAACTTGCTACATTTAAAAGGCATGGGAGAGGCTGGTTTCATGCCCAGTACAATGTCCGCTTGTCTGAAGAGTGGGTATCTGCTAGCTGGAGAGTAGGTACCCCAACCTGGCAAGTCAAAGAAAAGAAAACTTAAATAACTCAAAGGGTGAATGTAAGTAATTACCAATATGGTTTATCGTTAGCTATTTCTATTTTAATATCTTTTGCTGAACGTGGCCCGTGCTAGATGGCAGGGTACTGGATTAGGCCCATCATATGAAATGAGTTTGATATTCCTGACTTAGAACCATACAAAACAGATGGCATTGAAACACATTACAAGCTGTAGCAACTAAAGACTGCACTGAATGCTGAACAGGATAAGATGTGGTTTAAGAAGAAATGCAATCTCTCCTTTTTATATTTGTTTGTCAGGGTTTGTAAAGACAGGATATGTCACTAAATCGAGTATTTTCCATGCTAGATTTCTTCATGGTGGAGCCATCCAAGTTTATAATAAATCCTGATCCAGCAAATGGTTGAGAGTCCTCTTGTCTTTTTTACTTTAATTGGAGGGGATGGGACTCAGTACCCTTCTGGATGTGCGCAGCCCCTATCTAGATCAGGTCCCTAACAAACAGAAATGTTTTACTATCTTTTTATTATTTAATTCAAAGTTTTTCCTGTAGTCTGAAATTTGTAATGTCAAGGTCTAATTAAACTTGATGTCTTCACTGAAGTTATATGTATAGTCCATAATTTCCAAAAATAAAGTTGGTTTTTCCATTGGACTGTATTCCTCTTTTATACCAAAAAGTCTGTATTTCTCCATTTTTGTCTTGCATTTGTCAATTTTCCAGAGATAAAAAACAAGAAAACCCATATTGTCATAAAAGACCGGCCCACTTTAATCTGTGGCAAAATATTTATAGTTGCAAGATGCTTGCGTTATTATAGAAAGTCCACAAATGAATAGAAACAAGTTTTAAAAGAACCACATTAAAAATACTTATCTATTCTGTCAGGTGATAAAAAAAAGAAAAGAGCAACAAGAAGCCTGAGATAGAAGAGAGCCTTTGTTACCATAGCTACTGGGCAGGTGTGTCATTTTCAACTATAAACACATATTTGATAAGAGGCTTCTGACAGCAAATGCACCTGAATAAAATAAAAAGAGGAGTTTCAGAAAAGAAAAGGAGATAGAGAAACTGAACTGTTTCACACCTCCAGTTTATCTCGCAGCTGATGTGTTATCAAGTCTTTGAAATTTTCATCTAAACAAAGAAAGAGCAGGTTTTTAGAATTTACTGATTTGTGATCTCTCAAATCTGTTCACTCTTCACCTCACCACCTTCTTCTAAACAGCTGAAAGTCTTTCAAACCTCTCTGACTTCATATACACAAGCTGAGAAATATTAATTTTCCCATGAAGAACTGCGAGAAAAATATTGGAAAGAAAATGCACTGAAACCGGTAAAAAGCTGAAGGAAACAACTGCTGTTTTTAAAAAAAGAGATTATTTAAAATATAATTTCTACAGATTTTTATATTAATGATACTTTTGATCAACCCAGCAGAAGCAACACACTAAACTAAAATGATGCCAAACTTTACTGTATTAGCAAAGTTCCATCACATCACTATGAACCATGAGCACAAGAGAAAGCAAAATGTTAGTGTAAAAGTCAAAGATAGCAGTCACACCTACTTTGGATATTCATGCTGCTGTTCACAGAAGGATGGTTAGATTCATTTCTAAAAATGTCATCACCATTAATTCACTGAAAGCTGGTGGTAAGTCTGTGTCTAAGAATCAAGCACATACATGTCAGAGACGTGAAGCAGTAAACAATGGGTCAAACAAATTCCTGGCTGCTCTATAACTGGGAGGCCTGATTCTCCTCAGAGTAAAGTTAAATGGGTGTAAGTGAACGGACTCTTGCAATATTTTGCCACTTTGGGTTTTTATTCCAATTGTAATATAGAAGTGCAGAGGCACACAAAAATGAAACATGATTTTACAACACTTAACTGACTTTATTCAAACTTCAAAAAAGAAGTTTGATTTCAATTAGGGGCATTGATTTTATCTGAAATGTGTTACTCAAGTGCTGATCACCACCTCCTTTTTACAGCCTTTTTCATGTGCACGATATCCAACACCATGAAAAGTCCCTTTGAGACTGAAACTGGGGTTGTAGATTTATTAAGAAGGCAAAAAGCCTTAGCAGTGTCACGCCATTGAACTTGCCTGACCAATGCCATGCAGCAGAGAAGTAATAGTAAAAGAGATGCTCCCAGAGAAGGAAAAAAGACTAGCCACCGAAAGGAAATGGATAGACATCTAAGCTAAAAATGGCAAAGTGTCTGTGAATAGCGACAACATAATACATATGCACTGTCGTTTTGAGGCAACCCCCACCCTCATTCGGAACTTCTTCCAACATCATTATGAATGAATGTCTCTCTTGAGACTGGTAACCAGAAAATAGCTTACCTCTGGTCTACACTACAAAAACATCTCTGAGTGACAGTTATACTGACCTAACCCCCGGTTTAGAAATCGTTATGTTGATGGGAGGGCTTCTCCTATTGACATAGCTACCACCTCCTGGGGTGTAATTAGCATCTTCAGTATGTGCTACAGTGCTGCTGCAGTGCTGTAAGTATAGACAAGCCCTTAGTTTCAGAAACACAAACTATACTTCAAAGTAAATATGTGAAAGTGGACTGCTATGTTACGCCACTGCAAGTATGCCCAATTTTGGCCATACTCTTTGACTGAGAAAAGAAATTTAGCTTGCCCTTTATCATCTATGCTGCTCCTGGAACTAAAGAGCCACCATTTGAAACATACAGCATTCTTATTTCAGTTTTCCTCTAATTTCTCATCGCTCCATTACTAATGCTTTGAAGATGCTCAGGGTCAGCAATATAATGGATCATTTCTGTATTCAGTCACGTTGTGCTGTATCACCTCAAGGCATCTACTAATTTAAGACTCAGGGGTGCTGGGTGGTGTAGATTCCCTCTTTTCCTATCTCTTGTAAGTAATCAGTGTTACTGTGAGGTGGATGCAGGACAGGAGACTCCTCATGTGTGCACTAGGCATACCCATAAAATTGCACACAGTGTTGGAGAAATATTTCATGTTTGAGTCTGCACTGAAGTGTATTCCAAGCCAAGAGAACGTAACTGTCAGACTCCAGAGATGCCAGCAAATCTTACCCTAAGAATTATTCAGGCTGGTAAAGCACTTCATCAATTCATACTGCTTGCAGTCAACAGCAGAAGCCTACATGAAGTTCTGCAAAGACCTTCCTACTCCCCTATAAAGATCATTCACATTCAGGAAAACTTCTCAGACCACATTGCTGGCCAGCAGAGAAAGGTTGGATCAAACAGCCTACCTTCTTTCTATCAATTCCAAATATTTACATCACTGGATGTAGTGGGCACTCTGAAGGAGACTGTGTGCAAGCCCTGTGAATCTGACCCCTGCTCTTCCTCACTGGTATAAGACATGCATGAGCAAGTAGGGCCTCTCATGACCAAAATAGCCAATGCTTCATATTCAGTGAAGGACTCTTCTCTTCCTCCTGGAAGCACACAATAGTCCTTCCAACAATGAAGGAACCAACTCTAGATAATTACCACCCAGTGTCAACACATCCATTCTTGAGCAAGCTCATAGAGAATCTAGTCAAAGGCCACCTACAAACTCATAACTGAAGCAAACATCCTAGACTTAGCACAATCTGGATGCAGACCAGGACTCAGTACAGTCCAGACCCAGCATTAGTGTCTCTGTTCGATGATCTGTTGCTGACAATGAATGGAGGTTGGATACCCTTTCTCATTCTCCTGGACCTCTGTGCAGCACATTTGACCATGTGATTCTACTGAGCCACCTGAAGGAGACTGAAGGACTCCATGAGAATTAATTGAAAGAGTATGAATCCTTCCTGGAGAGATACACCCAAAGAATGGTTTTGGGAAACTACACATCCACCTCCAGACCTCTCACACATGGAGTCCTACGAGGATTAATTCTCTCTGGTCCTATTCAATATCTTCATGCAGCCGCTAGGAACTGGAAAAATCTTAAACTCAGTTGGCAACAGTGCAATACCTCTTGGTTTCTCCATATACAGTAAACTACTGTCACCAAACCAGCCCGTTGCTTAGTCAATGTCAGTTCATGGATAAACAGCAGCTGGCTAATGCTGAACTTCAGGAAAACTGAGGCATTGCTGGTAGGTAGAGGGGAACATCTTGAAGAGTTTGGGCCACACTGCAGTCTCTTTGATTTAAAAGTACACACTAACAATTGTTTAAGTCAGTCTGCAGTTGAGGAGTTTTCCTTGGTTACTCCCTGATGCTCAGCTCACATACGAGCATCTGTTAGTAATGCTTTCTACCATCTGCAGTTGGCTAGGGGACTCCATTCCACCCTTGCAGATGATGATCTGGCCTCAGTAACACATGGTTTCATGACCTCCTGGTGGTACTTCAGCAATGCAATATACCAGGGTATTAAACCATCAGCCCTTAGGAAACTCCAATTAGTACAGTATGCTGCACCTTATCTCCTCAGCAATGGAGGCTGCACCATTAGCACATCAAATTTGTCCTCCGCTTTCTACAGTGGCTTCCTGTAAAATATCTAGTCAAGTTCTTTATCTTCAAGCACTCTGTGATGGGGGTCCAGGATATCTAAAAGATTGCTAAAAGCTCCAGAATGGGGGCCATGGACAACAAGTCTGCTCTCCTCGAGCACAATAGAGCCATTCACAGCAAGAGTGAAGCTCATTTGTACAGAAGACAAAGCTTTCTCAGGGGCCAATCTGAGACTGTGGAACAAATTCCCACAGGATCTAAGAACCATCTCAAACATCACCACACTATTCTATGTGCAGAGAACACTTTTACCTTACCTTTAACCAAACAAAATACACACACACACACAACACATAGAACAGCAGACACTGAATAAATTAATTTCTTTTTAAAATCACAATTCCCCTCTTGCGGGAAAGGGAGAAAGACAGAATCACACATGATGAATCATAGTAATAAGGGCAATATAAAACTTTTTACAGGTACAAACTTATTTACAATACAAATTTGCATCGTTTCTGATGTTACTGTCAAATAAAATGGAAGACTGACTTAACCACTAAATCAGTTAAGTGGATGACAGCATATGCGGGTGGCAAAGAATTTTGGCCTCCTTAAATGTTTAAAAAAAAAAAGAGAGAGAGAGAGAGAGAGGATGAGCTATGTCCCACATCTTTAGTTTTGATTGCATTATTGTATGGCTGATTCATTAAAGCTGTTATGGAACAAATCTCAGACTTAGGCCAAAGGAAGAGTAAGTAATAACTAGTGCAGATGCAAGAAATCAACGGTATTATTTTCTTTCCTTTTTGGAATTTAAATTCTGCATTTAGCACTGGTAATGGTTGAGAGATAATCCCTAGAACCACTTAAGAGAGAGAATTTTGTTACTGCTTGTCCTTATCTGGATAATCAAATAATAAAGGCCAACTGGCTACCAAAGCAGAGCTTCCATGTTAACTTTAAAATACTTTAAATGTAATTTGTTCAGTAAACTGCAGTACATTAAATTTCTATATTAAGTAAATTATAAGGAAGAGTGCACTTTGCAAAATTAAAAAGTGCTCCGTTAACTTATCTGTTATTCCTCTGGGAAAGTTTCCAAAATGTGCCTAGTACAATTAGATAACTTTTTTTATGGACAGTGTACAGTTAGGAAAGAATTCTTACAGCTCAGCAAATGTATTTCCAATATTATTGAAGCCTCCTTTATACTTTCCAAGGT
Source organism: Dermochelys coriacea (assembly GCF_009764565.3). Lineage (NCBI taxonomy): Eukaryota > Metazoa > Chordata > Testudines > Dermochelyidae > Dermochelys > Dermochelys coriacea. The sequence goes on along the minus strand of NC_050075.1, from coordinate 100,148,952 downwards.
GAAACTCTTATGACAAAACACCATTTTTCTAGGTTGTATGGGTAGATTGAAAACTTTGAGATAAATGTAACTATGTAATTCACTATCTGGAAAGTGAAATCAAAGAAATATTGATCACTTGCATGCTTTTAAATGAAGTCAACCTTTTTTTTTAAAGTACTCTTTAGAAATGGACTTGGGATGAAAGTAATTTAGACACATGCAAGAGCAGATTTCTGTAGATCACAAAATCATAGGATTGGAAGGGACTTTGAGAGGTCATCTAGTCCAGTCCCCTGCACACATGGCAAAACTAAGTATTATCTAGACTATCCCTGACAGGTGTTTGTCTAACCTGCTCTTTAAAATCTCCAATGATGGAGATTCTACTACCTCCCAAGGCAATTTATTTCAGTGCTTAACTATTCTGACACTTAGGATTTTTTTTTCTAATGTCCAACCTACACTGCCCTCGCTGCAATTTAAGCCCATTGCTTCTTGTCCTATCGTCAGAGGTTAAGGAGAACAATTTAGCTCCCTCCGCCTTGTAACAACCTCTTATGTACTTGAAAACTGTTATCATGTCCCCTCAGTCTTCTCTTCTCCAGACTAAATAAACCCAATATTTTCAATCTTCCTTGATAGTTCATGTTTCCTAGACCTTTAATCATTTTTGTTGCTTTTTTCTGGACTACAGATCCTCACCCTACAGCAACTGACATCTTGCCTTCATCATATACTGGATAAGAATGTGTTTTCAAATCATTATTTTTACAAAAAAAAGGATACTATTTTACAAGCGTGTGAAGAATGCCTAGCTTTTATATGCCCACAAAACTTGTCTCTCTAAGACAATTTGTAACCATCTGGACACTGAACCCTTAAGGGTATGAGTCTCAGATACACCATGACTTTCATCTGTATGCACCAGCTGGCCAATCAGTACTTTTTGTTGTTGTTTTTAAATCCGTTAATCTCTGCCTATTAAATACCATAGTGATGGGAGCCTTATATTTATGTGATGCCTCCCTTTCAAATCTTAGGGGAACAAAATCTGAGGAAAAAGAGATGCAGTGTTAGGGAATTTCTCATTGAGCCAAAGTAACCCTGCTAAAACTGACTGTAAGAACAGTAAAGTCAAGTCAACGTTTCTCCCAGGAACGTTATATCTGGCTACTTTACATCAGCTATGAGAAAACACATTGAAACCACACACCTGGAAGCTTATTAAGGCACCAGAAAATGGTTAACAGGGACCATCATATTTTCAGAATTTCAATTCAGGCATGCAGAGGACAGTGGAGCACTCTGCAGCTCAGAGGAGGTGAGGTAGGATGGATTCTCTAGGGACCAGGAAGATCCTTATTTTCTATGAGGGAAATGGTGCTAGTTGAGAATCAGATCATATCTACTGTAGAGTATCTGGGCTTCTGGCAAATAATGAGACTTAAAACTTAGGTACCAACTTCCCTCCCACAGTGTTTTCCCCTCAAAACCTATGAGCCAAGTCAGTGAGCAGAATAATTTTAGAAACAAAAATCTCGTAATTAACATCACACATGTGGGCCCAGAATACAAAAACACTGGGTTGTGTTAATCTCACTAGTTCAAAAAGTTTCAAGACGAGGTCTATTGTTCTGCATGGCAAGGCTTTTGACAGCAGACCTGTGGAAGCAGCCAGGTATGCCCTTTTGGGCATGCTCATATAAAGGGTATATTGCCACATCAGAAGACCAAGTGTGGTTCTGAGATAATTATGCTTTACATAATTACTTCACTGTATAATGCTTCACAGTAGCACAGTTATTCTGAGAATATTGTGCTACTGTGAAAGCTTTTTATTGGCTAATGATTATAAGGTGTACAGTGAGGTGCTTTCTTCACATCCTGTATAATTTTCAGGAATATTTTTTATTTAACCAAATCAATTGCAACAAGTCTGTTTATTTAAACATATCCTAGAGAGTGATACCTGGTTGCAGTCAGTTGGATACTTATCACCTACAAGTGTACTTGCACTGTACTCTCCAAACTGCGTAGGCAGGAAGCAGAAAGGTCTCTTCATGAACCAGCTCTCCCAGGAAATAGCTACAATGTGGAACTTCACAATTACATGTAGAAAAGCCTGATGGAGAACAAACAAGCTTTGATACTTTTTTGCTTGGAGACAACTGGAGCCTGGAAGACATTGTCATTCACATTCTCAAGCCCTTTGAGGAGTTAGTTTGAAAGATAAGCTCCTGACTGCTTGCATATTTGTCATGGTACCAGGGCTCTGACAGTCTTATCTCAGCACACAAGTGCTGGATCAAGCCAACAAGGCCATGAAACAGAAAGTGTCTTTCTGAGCAGTTTAACAATGTATAGTCAGGAAAGATACCGCGTAGCATGCATGCTGAATCCTCAGTCCTTAACATTCAGATCTGAATTTCACCAAGACAATTCTGGGGTTATCACACATAGGCTGGAGAATATCAGGGGAAACCCCTTGTCATCTGAGGAGTAATAAAAACTCAAAGAGAATGTGTCATCAAGCCCACTTGGAAGCTTCATGTGTGAAGAGGTACTTGGAAAAGATCATGACTGAATTGCAAGCGACTACAAATTCTGCCAAATCTTAGTTTGTGCTCTACCTCACTGAGCCCACTATTCCACACAGAGGAGGCCATGATGAGTGGCGGAAGAATCATGCTAGTTCATTGCCACATCTTGCAAACCTGGCTTTGTCTTACCTTGGAGCTCTTCCCAGCAGCATTCTCTTCGACAGGCTCTTGAGCTACACTGAAGAGGTTACGTCTGAAAACAGATGCCAACTCTTGCCAAAAAATGCAGAATAGCTCATCTTCTTGAAATGTGATCTGCCCACACTGGATTTTTAATACTGATAGCTATTTGTAATTCTCCACCAGGTTTTCAGAATGCTTGTGTATACTATTTATAAATCAAATCCACAGAAAGTTTCTGGTAACTAGTATTGCACAAACTAAAGCACTTCCCAAGTATTCTCCACTGAATTGCTACCACTGAAAACTAACTACTATTTTTAATACAAATTGCTGTTCTAGTTTTAACCAAGAAATGCACATTTAGCATATACAGTATGTAGGGAAGAAGTAAATGAAAATAACTAAGTTCATTTTTCCACCT